>NC_084742.1:5288786-5296286 GCF_033978785.1 Entelurus aequoreus | reverse complement strand
ACAGAATCGCCCAAGAGCAGTGTTGTGTGGGTGTCCTGGAACAGCAACAATGTTATAAGGGCACCTCTATGGCCCGCCAGCAGTGGGCCTGTGAGCACTACTTCTTTCAAGGGGATTCCTGGCAAACTCAAATCTCCAAGGTGACCATTGCTATTTCCCCCCCACTATCTTTCATTAAATTCCTATCGTGTACTACTATAATCTATTGTCTTATCTGCTTTGTGTGTTTAGATGTGCTGTGACTGTTGCATGTTTGGCATATTGTCAGCGCGCCACGATCCTGGCTGCGGGATGCCTTACATTTCGATGGGGAAACAGTGCAGAGACGCTGCCAAAAGCTGCTGTGCCAATAACGCCACAGAAGAAATATCTCCAACTGCAGAAGGTGACACACACTTTTGCATGTGTGACACAATGATTATTAGCCCCAACAAAATGATATATAACTTTTAATATGGCAGGATTTGTAAATATAATGTCCACATGTATCTTTATGAGATCACACGTTGACTGCCCTTGCAGAATAATATTGCTCGATTATGATTGCCGCCAGCGAGGTGCTTCTATATTATTTCTCTTTGATTTTTTTTCTCTTTTATAAATTTTATAGTATATTTAAATATATGAAGTCCTAACTATAGTTTTTACATCGCAAGATAATTGTCTCTTAATTATTCATAATTTTTTAATGTTCTATTTTTTTAAAAAGTGTTATGCTATTTCATTTAAATATTTTATAATAGGTTTCCTATATTTTAAAAGTTTTTTTAATTAATATTTTTTAACATTTGATTATTAATTTATTTTATTTAATCTACAGTATATTATAGTATTTCATTTAGGTATTTGTCCTATCTTTCATACTGTTGTAAAATCTATTTATTTTTTTTGGAACAATGGATTATACTATTTAGGTACATTTTATGTTTTATAAAAGAATGATAGTATATTTTTGTGTATATTTAGATCCAACTGTTTTATAATATTTCATTATTTATATATTGCTAGAATATTGTTTCTTAATTTTTTAAATCTTGGAATTTGGGATCTTTTTCTAAGTACTGGAGTAATTTTTAAATGGTTGATTTCGCCAAATGCATTAATACTTTTTTTTTTTTTTTTAAATATAAATTATTTGTTACACAATTATATAGAAATATCGAAATATTTTTGTATGTATTATGTAGTTTTAATGTGTATTTTAGTATATTTATTATATATATATATATATTTTAAATATTTGTTTCCCTCAACTACATTTTAAATTTAAGTCCAAAAGCTTGGTTGTAGACGACCACGATGTTTACCACCTGGCATCTTCCTCCATCACTATTTAATTAATATACAAAATATTGGTTTCCATGTGTTGTTTAACATTTACCTGGATGTCATTTTAGGTGATTTGTGCATAATGGCCGATATCAAATTAATTTTGTTATGAAGAATTTTTTCAGCCCATTCTTAAGACAATGATTTAGTGCCTTTTATTATAGCCTCAGTTGTAGACTGATGGCAAGAGCAAACTGACAGTAGATAACCGAGATCAAAGCTCGCAGACACTTCTCCAAATGGCGATTTACGGGGCCATTTGGCGACCTGTTGAGGATTGCTGCAGTCACCACACGTGGTCAACACATGTTAAAAGTGTCACTGCTGCAAATCACACTCTGTGTGCAAAAACATACTAACGCAACGGTACTGCTATTGTAAAAATGTATATATATATTATTTTTTTTCCCCCAATAGTGCCAGTGAATATTACCACTCCGCTTCCAATGGGCGCCAGCAACTGCACAGGTTGGTCTTGCCTACTCTACAGACTCCTTGATGTTTTTTTCTTGGGATTAACTGCATTGGTCCTTTTGTTTGGAAAATAAATATGACAGGAACATAGTTTCATAATTAGGTTCAGTTGTATGTATTGTTGACCTCTCCAGCTTTCTTAGCTGCACACGTTAGAGCTGACTTACTAAGCTACCAAGTACTAAATAGTGTGTACAAAATATAAAATTATGTGTACTACTAGTCGGCATGTTTTGTGTGTGTGACCTACTAAGACTGCAATTGATAATTAGTACAAAAATGGTGCAGACCGCTTTATTTAAATGAGGTGTCACCATGGAGACACATTTACTATGGGTCCAACCTGGGCTGTTTTGGTATGTGGTTGACATGCTGCACCTTTTTTGGTCTATATTGAAGCGCAATCTAGACAACAGAAATAATTTTTAGTACCTCTCGGGGACCTGTGTGGGACTTTAAAATACCAATGCCTTTAGTTTTTTCTGTAACATGTGCCGTAATATTTTTGTTTGTGCTAAGATTTATAAGTAAACCTTTGTTAGCAGCCACACAATATCCCCCCTCAAAAATATGGCTAATTTTATATAAATATTTTTTTTATTTTTTATTTATTTATTTATTTTTTTTTCATTTTTATTTATCTCCTTCATTGATGTGCATCTTTGATAGACAATTATAACACAATTATTCAGTTACACCGTTACACACCAATGCATGAGAAGGAGCAGGATGAAGAAAAATCTTATATATTCCTGCCCCCTTCACATAATACATAGTCTTACTTAATGATATGTGAACCAACAATTACATCCAAATATAACGAAAACAAAACAAAACAAAAAAACACAAGTGCAAAACTTCATGAAGTACAAACCGAACAAAAAAACAAAAGAAGTAATATACAACTCACGGGATGATACAAAACAAATACAAAACTAGGCAAAAAACAAGTAAATTAATAAATATAAAGCAAAATGTAAACACTTATGGCTGTCCATATGATTTTATTGTTCTGTCTTTATATATTTTTTTCAATTGGAATATATTTTTACAATCTTTTATCTCATCATAAAGAGAATTCCATAGTTTAACCCCCACCACTGATAGACACATTTGTTTTAAAGTTGTCCTTGAATACTGATGTTGGAAATTACCTTTTCTTCTATGCTCTTCATTCTCAGAAGTGATGACAAACATTTTTTTGTAAATTTGCTGGTAATGTTTTGCTTTTAGCCTTAAACATGACACATAATGTCTGTAACTTTACTAGCTCCTGTAATTTCAATAAACCTGAATTAATGAATAATATGTTAGTGTGTTCTAAGTAATCTACTTTATCAATAATCCTTATAGCTCTTTTCTGTAGTTGATACAATGCCTTTATGTTACTCTTATATGGGTTCCCCCACACTTCCACACAGTAGCTGATATATGGCAATATAAGTGCACAATACAATATGCGCATTGCCCTATAATCTAACACATATGTTACCTTATTTAATATAAAAATACTCTTAGACATCTTTTTCCATACATGTGCAATATGAGATTTCCATGTCAGACCGTCATCCAGTATCACTCCTAAAAATCTAAGTTCAGAAACCCTTTCAATATCAATTCCATTTATTGACAATTTGATCGTTTCCTCCCTTTTCTTCTTACAAAAAATCATGAACTTTGTTTTTTCTACATTTAATGATAATGATAAGTTTTAATTGGTTTAATGAATATTCTACAATGTTTTCGGCCTAAATTAGGCACTTTCAAATGCTAGACAAACTAAATATATAAATACTACAGCAGTATTTGTCACTAGGGGAGACCAAACCTATCAGAGTCCGCTGTTCAGTATCATGGCCCCTGATTGACTCAGTCTCAGGAAGCATTACCATGCAGTGGAACCTTGATTTATTGGTTCTTGAATAGGGTTCGTAAATGAAAAAGTTTATATAGTGAAGCAAATGTATCTATAAGAAACAATATGAATATGAATAATAGGTTCCAGCCTTGACAAGTGAATATTTTAGTAAGGTTAGTACACTTTGAACATAATAGAAAGTGTTATACAGTACTGTATATCAAACAAACCTAACAGGGGAGTATCTTTATTAACAAGCTGAATTGTGCTGTATGCGCTACTCTGCCGGCACATGCGCACACACACACACACACACAGACGTCACAATGGAGCCCTCACAAAGCATCAGAAATCACAAAAATCCTGAACAAACATACTGCTATAATAATAAACATTTAAAAAAGTAAAATCCACCCACATTACTATCAGCAAGATGCTTAGGAGAAAGCAGTAGACAACAAGAGCAAAGGAAGGGGCAGGGGGTGATGTTTGTGCTCTTGTGGGCTGAACAAAAGGTAATGTCTTCTCCTTTGCTGTTAAATATGTCTGCTCTGACACTTTTTCCCAGAAAAGTCCAGTCTCATCACAATTAAAACTTGCCTGCTTAGTCAGTTCTTCCATACTTGTGAGCGCCATTAATGTACTCCTCGTAAATAGCTTTGTTTTAACTCCACAGAGATTTCCTCCTCCTTTCCACGCTGTTGAGTTTTTAGGACCCATATTGAGTTAGGAAAATGTACAAAACTTATCAAAAGACGAAAAAACACAGAAAAAAAGGCACACACGCTGAAGCACTGAGTAGTGACTGACTAGTAGTGTACAGCAATGTGCAGCAAGTGACGTGGAGGGCTCTGCCTCCTCACTAAAAGGCTGAGCACTGCTTTTTGCTTGCAGGCGTAACATAAAAAATTAACAAATAATGTGTTGGTACACAGATGATGCTAGATGATGTGGTCCTGATGGCTTCATCTGGCCAGGATCTTCAGCTCTCGCTGGATCGGTTCGCAGCTGAGTGTGAAGCGACTGGGATGAAAATCAGCACCTCCAAGTCCGAATCCATGGTTCTCGCCCGGAAAAGGGTGAAGTGCCATCTCCGGGTTGCGGAGGAGACCCTGCCCCAAGTGGAGGAGTTCAAGTACCTCGGAGTCTTGTTCACGAGTGAGGGAAGAGTGGATCGTGAGATCGACAGGCGGATCGGTGCGGCGTCTTCAGTAATGCGGACGCTGTATCGATCCGTTGTGGTGAAGAAGGAGCTGAGCCGGAAGGCAAAGCTCTCAATTTACCGGTCGATCTACGTTCCCATCCTCACCTATGGTCATGAGCTTTGGGTTATGACCGAAAGGACAAGATCACGGGTACAAGCGGCCGAAATGAGTTTCCTCCGCCGGGTGGCGGGGCTCTCCCTTAGAGATAGGGTGAGAAGCTCTGCCATCCGGGGGGAGCTCAAAGTAAAGCCGCTGCTCCTCCACATCGAGAGGAGCCAGATGAGGTGGTTCGGGCATCTGGTCAGGATGGCACCCGAACGCCTCCCTAGGGAGGTGTTTAGTGCACGTCCGACCGGTAGGAGGCCACGGGGAAGACCCAGGACACGTTGGGAAGACCATGTCTCCCGGCTGGCCTGGGAATGCCTCGGGATCCCCCGGGAGGAGCTGGACGAAGTGGCTGGGGAGAGGGAAGTCTGGGCTTCCCTGCTTAAGCTGCTGCCCCCGCGACCCGACCTCGGATAAGCGGAAGAAGATGGATGGATGGATGGATGGATGGATGGTGTTGGTACACAGAGACCTAGTTTGCGCACTGAGGCACATTTGACTCGATCTAAAACTTCGTAAATCAAAAAGTTTGCAAATAGAGAGGTTTGTAAATCAAGGTTCCACTATATTGGATTAAAAGAGTTTAAAGGTAACTAGAGGGTCTCATTTCATGTCTAGGTGTCTCTCATAATGTTGCAAAACATATTTATTAGGTCTTAAACAGCTTATTTATGCTCTAGCTATGAAAATGTTTGATTTATGTTGAATTAATTCCTACATCGCCGACATTAATTTATCATGTATGGTGATAGGTTGATTGGCAACACTAAATTGGCCCTCGTGTGTGAATGAGAATGTTGTCTGTCTATTTGTGTTGGCGCTGCGATGAGGTGGCGACTTATCCAGGGTGTACCCCGCCTTCCGCCCAACGGCAGCTGGGATAGGCTCCAGCACCCCTGCAACCCCGAGAGGGACAAGCGTTAGAAAATGGATGGATGAAACCAATAAACAGTGAAAAACAAGTGTAACAACTGTAAATCGAATCCCCACGAAAAGTTGTGCGTACAAAAACCGAGGTACCACTTGATGTAGTAATGCTGTGTTCAAAACATTATAGCTTCTTCACATTTGTTTCACCACCAGTTCCAGTCTCCAATTGCTCTCAGGATTGTAGTGACAGTGTGACGTGCGTGTGCCGGGCCGGTTATCGACTACAATATGATGGCGTCACTTGCAAGGGTGAGTCTCAATATTCATTTTGCACATTGTTTCTTAATAAACAAGACAAACCTAATCACGCCTGTGTGCTTTTTTTAATCTGTATAGATATCAACGAGTGCTTGATGGACATGCACAATTGTGTCTTGGGCCAAGTGTGTATCAACACAGAGGGCTCGTTCCGTTGCCAAAGGGAAACCAGCTGTGGCACCGGCTACGAGCTCACCGACAGCAACGACTGCAAAGGTAATGTTTCAAAATTCAATATGCATCGAAGGTGAGAAGAGGGCACCAGTGCTATATATCATCGTCTTTTATCATTCCAGATATCGACGAATGCGCTTTGGCGACGCACAACTGCGGATCGGAATTTGAGTGCGCCAACACTCAAGGTTCCTTCCGCTGCCACCCGAGGGAGAAGTGTCCTGCCGGGTTTATTCAGGATGCGGTCGGCAACTGTATCGGTAATCAACATATTTGAAGTGTACCAAAATATGACCTGTGCCACCAAAATGCATCCCCTCATTTTAGACATTGACGAGTGCATGGTGCTCGTGAATCCCTGCCATCCTGGGCACACGTGCGTCAACACACCTGGTTCTCACAGGTGTCACAGGACCACGGTGACGTGTGGACGAGGATACCACCTGAGCGCAGACGGCACGCACTGTGAAGGTAAATCCCCTTTATATTTTATGAGTCCGGTGTTGCGTTTAATGTTGTAGGAAACGTCAGTACCATTTCCTGTTTGCATGCAGATGTGGACGAGTGTCAGACGGGCAGCGTGTGCAGCGACCACAGCTGTACCAACATGATGGGCACCTATCGCTGTCACTGCAGGGGCGGCTTTATGTTCAACAGCGTCAGCAGGCAGTGCGAAGGTAAGACTCATTTTTGCCACTAGAAAAAAATCTAAACTATTACTAGTGGTCATTTTTCATAAACGTAAAGTAGAGCTAAATAACCCTTAAGCAAGTCAAAGCTTTTTTTCATGGCAGACACACACACACACACACACACACACACACACACACACACACACACACACCGACACACACACACACACACACTTATATATATATCACTTATATATATCACTTATATCGAAATCATTATTTTTGTCTTACATTTGAGGTATTTCTCTGTGATTGAAAATATAACTATAACAATATGATCAATAATTTTTGTATTTTATTTGTCTTCGATATTTTCTTACAAATATATAGACTATCCAAACACTGGTGTTGAAAAAGAGGGGTCATCTTATATCCAGAGTTGTGTTATATTCAATTTAATACAGTATTTTACCCTTCTTTAGAATAATCTTACAAATTGCCAGATACAGGTATTAAAAATATATAATTTTATTTA
>NC_084742.1:5211286-5286286 GCF_033978785.1 Entelurus aequoreus | reverse complement strand
AATATTTGATTATTGTTTTTAATATTGTTTTTAATACTGTTTTTAATATTGTTGTGCAGCACTTCGGAAACATTTTTGTTGTTTAAATGTGCTGTATAAATAAAGTGGATTGGATTGGATTGTATAGACAGAAACACATACATATACAGAACATGTTCTTGAAAAATAGGATTAATTTTATTCAGGTATTTATTTATTTTCCATAAACGGGTCTTGGGGGGGGGCGGGGGGAGTCTGTTGTATATTTAGAATTGTTTTATATTCAGATCAATACGGTATTTCACTTTTATTGAAAAGATGGTTTAAAAAATAAATACCGTAATTTCCGGACTATAAGCCGCTACTTTTTCCCCTCGTTCTGGTCCCTGCGGCTTATACAAGGGTGCGGCTTATTTACGGCCTGTTCTTCTCCGACACCGACGAAGAGGATTTCGGTGGTTTTAGTACGCAGGAGGAAGACGATGACACAATGATTAAAGACTGACTTTTCATATACCGGTAGGCTGGTTATTTTGATAACGTACAGGCGAGCACTTTGTATTACTTTGCACCGTTGTATTATTTGTACTCTGCACGAATGCTGTTCGCCATGTCAAAGATGTGAAAGTTTGATTGAATGATTGAAAGATTTATTGTTAATAAATGGGACGCTTTGCGTTCCCAAACAGTCATCTCTGTCCCGACAATCCCCTCCGTGGTAGCAGGAACCCCTATATACTACGGTAATTACACATCAAAACCCTGCGGCTTATAGTCGGGTGCGGCTTATATATGGAGCAATCTGTATGTTCCCCTAAATTTAGCTGGTGCGGCTTATAGTCAGGTGCGGCTTATAGTCCGGAAATTACGGTACAATTTTCACCATTAAAAATATATAAATATTCCAAAACTGTTATGTCACATTTGTGTTGTCAAACAATGTGTTATGTCACATATATTAAAAATATCATTTTAAAAATGCATCGAAAAAGTGGTGTTGAGTTATAATCGAGGTTCTCTTATATTTTGGTCAGTAAAGTTTAATATGTTTTGTTTATGATTTTTCCATATATTTCCTGTCTTTAGATATCAACGAGTGTAGGCATTATCCCGGGCGACTGTGCGCTCACAACTGTGACAACACAGAGGGGTCCTACCAGTGCAGCTGCTCCAATGGTTTCCAACTAACCCACGATGGCAGCAGTTGTGATGGTAATGAGTCCATTTACCTTTACATAAAATAATAGCATTGTTATGTTTGTAAAGCCAAAATCAAACCACTTTTCTAGACATAAACGAGTGTGTGAACAGCCCGTGCAGCCAGGAGTGCGCCAACGTCTACGGCTCCTACCAGTGCTACTGTCGCCGTGGTTACCAGCTGAGCGACATTGATGGGAATACATGCGAAGGTGCTGTAGTGCTGACTTGTCATGTTCACAAATAGAGGCAGCGATGCTCAGCTATTTTGCCCTGTCAGATATCGACGAGTGTGCACTGCCCACTGGTGACCAAGTGTGCTCCTACCACTGCTCCAATGTCCCCGGAAGCTTCTACTGCACCTGCCCACCCACGGGATACACTCTTGCAACGAATGGGCACACATGCCAAGGTAACACATCCAAAATGGTTTACTTTGTGTCTTTATCAGGGTTAAATGTCACCTAACTCATTCACAGGCCTCAATGGACCTGTGCAATTATCTCTATATGATACACACTGTTGTTATTTACAATATATGCATTCCTACTAATCTTTGTGTTGTGTGTGTCCATGGAGATATCGATGAGTGTGCGGCAAGGATTCACACCTGCTCCGCCTCTCAGACCTGTTACAACATCCACGGAGCATACCGTTGCTTGTCGTTTGTGTGTCCCTCCTACTACCAGCAAGCGACACATGGGTGAGCACACTGTTGAGGGTTGTGGGTAGGGTTGCAAAGGGGTGGAAAGTTTCCGGTAAATTTCTGGAAACTTTCTGGAAATTTACCACGGGAAGTTAAGCTCGGGAAGTTTAGAAATTTTGACCATTTTTTGATTATTCAAAGTTGGACACAGTCCATCTTATTCTGTAGAATAAGATGAGAAGCTTGTAAAACACTAATGCAATGCCACACACAGATATAAATAGTCAGCTAAACATTTGGAGTAGTCTTTAAAAATATTTTACTGATGGACAAATGAATAGAAATTGACTAGATGAATAAATGAACACTCAAACAGCATGCTAAATCAAACTATAACCTACATTCTTGTATGACAACAGAATGGCTAGCAGAACAGAAGGCAGAGGAGACTACACGTTTTGATTTAGTATTTGCTAGTTGAACTTTACAGATCATAAAAAAAGGTAAATTGGGATCGCTAACGTTGTTAGCATAAATGAATGGGATTTAACATAGAGGAAAATTAGCATCACGGCTAACTGAGAAATATTTTCGGTTCATTATGAGACTGTGGAGGTACATAAACCTAGCTAGCTAGAGATATTGGCCCCAAAATCATTTAACAAGTACAGGAACAGCTAGCTAACTAGCTTGAGTGGAAGTCTGCTGAAGTAGTCTACAGTCATACAGTAACAAGCAGTTACACCTCTATTAAACTTAAATACCATAGATCAAATATATTTACCCCAGTAATATCATCAAAACTTACCTGACTGAATGAAGTCCTTGGGCTCAAATACTTTTTGTATAAATACTAGTGTGGCCTCAATAGCCCTGCTGTAGTGTGTAGCATGCTGGGAATTATCTGTGCATGTGATGGAAGAGTGCACTGCACATGTAATGGAGGAATGCACAGTGAAGGGTTGAAATTCAACTGAATTTGCATTAAATCAGGTTGTTTTAGCTAATAATCATGCTGCAAGATGCTAGCATGTTGCATTCAATTTTTATTCCCGTTAATTCCCATGGAAAGTTTCCAACTTTGAATATTCCCGGAATTTTGCAACCCTTGTTGTGGGTTAGAATCTTGTGTGTATTTGTCAGCCCCGGACTGACCGGTGATCAGTGGTGGGTGTATCTACCTCCCTTCGCCCCAATTCAGGCCTACTCAAGTGGCGGCCTGGGGGAAGGGGGAAATCCCCTTCTATTTCTCTCCATCCTGGAATGCTGGTCGCTTATACAATACTATACGTCTCCTCTGCTTACCTGTCAGCACTTTCACTTTTTGTCGGGAAATCCAGTTTTTGTCCTTCTTTCCCATTTTGTTAGTTTTTGCGACGGCGTCCGCTTGACAGGCCTCTGTAACACTCGCAGTGTGGGCTCATTAAAGGAGCGCGGCGAGTTTCATGTTCCGTGATTCAATCAAATAGCGCAACAGAGATGGATGTACATGAAGACGACAGAAAAGATATCTCTGCCAAAAATCTAAACGTTGTATACATGTTTTGCCAAATAGTAGGCTTATTATATAAGTAAAGAAAAGCAGGCAGCAACTCACACATTCTCATATTTTCTGTAACATCCAGGACGAAATATCAACAAGCTGGAAAAATGTCTCAACTATAAGCTACGTGAAGGAGCCCAGAATTGTTTTTATTTAAATATGTCATGGTAAGCAAACCCTACAAAGTATTAAATCAATAAATTGATATAAAATTGAGTAGATTACGCGTTTTCTAATGTAGGAAAAAATCCCATATTTTTAACAATTTTCCCAGGACATTTTCTATATTTTGAAATGCCAATGTTGATGCATTAAACACACGTAATAAAGGTGTTTGTGAAATCCCCTGATGGTTTTTTGGTGCTAGATTAACCACAACGTTAGCGCCGCAAAAACATTATGGACCTAATTTACTAAACTCAAAATACCGTGCCGTAAACAGCATGTGCAAACTTTTTAAATTGTGTGTACTATTAGTGGGCGTGTTGCATGCGATTTACTAAGACTGCGTGAGCGATTGAAAAGTGGCTCAGACCGCCTTTTTTAAAATTAGGATTTTGGGTGTACTATACTGGGCATCGCGGTGGAGACTTTGATTGATTGAAACTTTTATTAGTAGATAGCACAGTACGTATTCCGTACAATTGACCACTAAATGGTAACACCCGAATACGTTTTTCAACTTCCACGTTAATCAATTCATGGTACAAATATATACTATCAGCATAATACAGTCATCACACAAGTTAATCATCAGTGTATATACATTGAATTATTTACATTATTTACAATCGGGGTGGAGGGGGTTGGGGCGGGGGGGTTAGGTTGGGTTGCTATCAGCACTTCAGTCATTAACAATTATATCATCTGAGAAATGGACATTGTAGTGTCTGACTTCATAGGATATGTACAGCGAGCGGTGACAATAGTGAGCTCAGAAAGCATAAGAACAAGAATATACATTTGATTATTTACATTTGATTATTTACAATCCGGGGAGGTTGAATGTGGTGGGGGCAGGGGGTTAGGCTAGGGTTGTAGTTGACTGGAGGTGTTCTTTTAGTGCGGTTTTGAAGGAGGATAGAGATGCACTTTCTTTTACACCTGTTGGGAGTGCATTCCATATTGATGTGGCATAGAAGGAGAATGAGTTAAGACCTTTGTTAGATTGGAATCTGGGTTTGACGTGGTTTGTGGAGCTCCCCCTGGTGTTGTGGTTAAGGAAGTAGTTTGACATGTACTTCGGTATCAGGGAGGTGTAGCGAATTTTATAGACTAGGCTCAGTGCAAGTTGTTTTACTCTGTCCTCCACCCTGAGCCAGCCCACTTTGGAGAAGTGGGTTGGAGTGAGGTGTGATCTGGGGTGGAGGTCTAGAAGTAATCTGACTTGCTTGTTCTGGGATGTTTGGAGTCTAGATTTGAGGGTTTTGGAGGTGCATGCGTAGTCGAAAAAGGGTTGAATGAGAGTTCCCGCTAGAATCTTCATGGTGCTTTTGTTGACCAGAGAGGAGATTCTGTAGAGAAATCTCGTTCGTTGGTTGACCTTTTTGATTACCTGTACCTTCGTTGCCATTTTATCACAGGAAAGATTAGCCTCTAGAATGGAACATAGGTAGGTGACCTCATCTTTCCTGGTGATAACAATGTCACCCACTTTAATAGTGAAGCCACTGACTTTCTTAAGGTTGATTTGGGACCCAAATAGGATGGATTCCGTTTTACCTAAGTGTATGGATAGCTTGTTGTCAGCGAGCCAGGTGCAAATTCTACAGAGTTTGGATTTTTTCCACCTGTGATTTGTCCTTGCCGGATACCAGCACGGCAGAGTCATCCGCAAACAGGAACAATTCACAGTCGCATGCTGATGACATGTCGTTTACGTATATTAGGAACAGTAAAGGCCCTAATATACTGCCTTGGGGGACTCCACAGCTTACTGCGAGGGGGGGCAGTGTGCCGTTCACCTCTACCACGTGTTTCCTCCCTTCCAAGTAAGATTGCATCCAGCTCGATGAGGTTTTATCCAATCCGATTGCTTTAAGCTTATCCAACAGTATAGCGTGGTTTACAGACACTCTTACTTACTGCACATTTATTTTATCATGCTCATACCTGTGGCGTTTGGCTATATTTTCAAACATGCAGGAGACATCTACCACTTTTCATGGGCATTTTAGAAGCAGTCATGCAGTGCATCTACATTGAGGGGCAGTGAGGTTGCACATTACTTTGCTCAGAACACAAAAAATGCATATTTTAAGAAACATTTTTCATACGAGATATTTTAATACCGTATTTTTCAGACTATAAGGCGCACTTGAAATCCTTTCATTTTCTGTCAGAAAGCGACTTGAACATGGTCTATAAAGCATAATCTATGCAACATTTTGACTAAAGAACCACCATTACATGTTATGTACACCACAAGGAAATGTTTTAAATTTTGAAAAAAAATCATTATATGACCCCTTTAAGGTGACTTATAATCAGGTTCGCCTTTTGTATGAAAAAAGACCTAAATAGACCCGCTCATCGGCAGTGCGCCTTATAATCCGGTGCGTCCTATGGTCCAGAAAGTACGGCATATATGTGGATAAAACCGAACGTCATTAAATGAATACTAAAGGACACCAAAATACATCAATTTAATTTGTTTTAATCAGTCCCCTAAGTCCTCTAGCAGCTACAGTATAACATTATAAAATGATGTGGCTGAATAGACAATGTATCTAGTATATATATTTTTTCTGACCGTTTAAATATGTTGACACACACACGTACTGTAAGATGGAGGATTCTCGTCTGTTCCTCGTCTGTCTGTGCAGCGGCGGCACTGATCCTGCAGCTGTGTGGAACTGTCAGTTTGCACATCCTTCTCACACGTGCTAAACAAAACGCAAAATAGTGTATATAATTTATTTAGCAGAGGGGTAAAACCCTTAAAATTGCTAAATGTAATACATTTTAAAAAAGCCCAACATAATAAATAGATAAATATAGGTATAATTTTTCAGATAGTCATCCCTGCTTCCAAGTTTTCTCCCCTATCCCAGATGTTTTTTTTTTTAACTCTTTTATGCATTTTAATGTATTTTTGGCAATCAAGCATAAAAACTGTCTAAATAAACTAGTAATATTAATACTACAGCAATAGTGGCCACGAGATGAGATGATGGTTTATTTTTTATATTTGATTAAACAAATGTAAAGGTAACGTGGTTGTCATGTTAAAAACCTTATTCAAAAGGTCGTAAACAGGCCATGAAATTATTAGATTTATAAAAAATAATTACTACTTTGCTGACAGATTCCCCAGGGTCCTGTGAGTGTATGACAAAGAGTTGCAGTACACGCTTTAAACCAGCAGCTGGCGCCTGTTAGCGATTGGCAGGTTAATGAGTGTCCACTGTTTACCTTCCATGTATTCGCAATGACCTCTTTAGTCACTGCAAAGTACACTGACTACTTCTTCTATACCAACACTCCTGCTAGACCACTTTTTTCCAGTCCAGTGGGGAAAAAATAAGCTCTCCACCTATATTTGGGCACCTTATGGGCAGCTTCCCAGCAACAGCATGGCGACTCAATTAGTGGTGGAACCGCTCATGATGGATGGTGCCTTTGAGAGCGGGTGTCAGGTGATTAGCACTTAATTTGCTGTAAGTGATACCAGTAGCCACTCAGCTGGATAAACGCAAGCCGACACAACTTTCCAGCATTTTTTGCGAGCAGGGCTGATTGAAACGTGTAACATAAGTGTGGTTATGGTAAATCTTTGGATTGGAAGCGCCCACTTTGTCAAAATACCACATTAATCATTGAATATGACAATGATTACAGTATCTGGGTGTTTGGGGTTCTTTTTTTTGGACGCAAGCTGCGTTGGCATGCGTAGTGAGACATCTTGTTTTGGACAAAAATGTTGACCCTGTTCTTGTGATGTCACTGGATCACATCAGTATATATTATTTTGGCTCCAGGGCCCGACCGCACTTTGGCTTGCAGCTCAGGAAATAACTTGGACTCACCTGCTGCCTGGCTCAGCTCCCTGCTTTTATTTTGAAAGCCCCACCGTATTCGCTTTGCTAACTTTCACAAGTGTTGTTTTAAAGTTTGCCCGGTGGGTTTGGACGCATCCGCTCATTCCTTTGCAGGGGCTATCCAGGTTCTACGTGCTCAAATGCACACTAGTCTTTCTGTCCTCATGCAATGTTTCCTCCTCGCCTCAGAGCCAGAAACCCGGCCAGCATGCGTTGCGTCAAAAGCTGCCCGTTCAACGATGACGTCTGCACGCGAGACCCCGTCCGCCTCATCACCTACTCCATCTTCAGCTTGCCCACCTACAGACACCTGAGTCAGCCAGAAGGTGAGGCCGATCATGCCGATTCCAGCGTTTCCACGTGTACCTGAATACGCTTTGTCGCCATGTCGTGTCCGACAGATGTCATTTTCCTACGGACGACGACGTCCACCTCCAACACGGGCGGTTACGTGGTCTTTGACATCCTGAAGACCGACGACCAGCACTCCTTTGACGTGGTCAGGCGCTCCCATCAGGGTTTTATAATGGGTAAGAGGACACACAGCAGAAGGCAGGACCTCAATAGAGGATCTTTGATTAGTGTAGGTCGCTAAAAATAGAAGATCTTTGCTTAGCCTTTTTGTAGTTGGCCCTTATAGATAGTGAAGAGCTAACATTCTTGCAGTAGGTCCCTAAGAATAGAGGATCTTTTCCTAGCGTTTTTGTACTCCTTATAGATGGTATAGGGCTCCGGTCATATAGCGGATCTTTGATAAATAATTTTTGCTGTAGGTCTTTAAAAATAAATGTCTAGCGTTTTTTTGTAGTTGACCCTTATCGATAGTAAAGGGCGCTTGTCATATTTAGGATCTTTGACCAGCATTTTTGCAGAAGTTTCTTAAAAATAGAAGATCTTTGCCCAACGTTTTTGTAGTCCCTTATAGATGATAAAGGGCTGCGGTCCTATAGCGGATCTTTGATTAGTGCTTTTTGCAGTAGGTCTCCAAAAATATAATATCTTTGCCTCGCGTTTTTCTAGTCGATCTTTGATTAATGATTTTTGCGGTACGTCCTTACAGGATCTTTGACTAGCATTTTTGTAGTCAGCCCTTTTAAATAGTAAAGGGCTGCTGTCATGTAGAGAATCTTTAGTTAGTGCTTTTTTCAGTAGGTCCCTAAAAACAGCAGAGCCTAAGCTGTCATATACAGGATCTTTGACAAGCATTTTTGCGGAACAACCCTAAAAATAAACACAGCCTAGCCTTTTTTGTAGTCGGCCCTTATAGACCGTAAAAAACTATTGTCAAATAGGGGATCTTTGACTATCAGTTGTTAGTAGGTCCTTTAAAAAAGAGGATCTTTGCCTTGTGTTTTTGAGTCGGAGCCCTTATAGACTGTTAAAGGGGAACTGGAATTTTTTTTTAAATTATACGCATAATTTACAATCCTTATGAAAGACAAAAACCCATGTCTTTTTAATGCGTTCTAAGTAGTAAATAAAAGTCCTCTTACAATGCAGGCAATGGGAGCTATGATGTCATTGCGTCTATTGCGTTTATTCTGACCATACAACCCACTAAATAACCATGCAAAAAGCGCCAACAATACTGCATTTACATGTCGTGACCTGAATAATAACCAAGTATTGGCGATATTGTTATTATAAGCGCTAACGTTAAGGACCCACATTTAGCGGTGCATTGATCAGAGAGAGGCAACTTCCTTCTGCTGCTATATTGACTTCATCAGCTGCTGAGCTGCTTTCTCGCCTCAGACCTTGTGAAAGTTAATTCTAATATTGATCATAAATCATGCCTCTCACCTGGACAGTAAAATTATTTGGACTTAAACTGAGAATTTGGTACACTTTGACAGCCAATTTATACCCGGAGATGGCGAGAAAGACAAGCGAAAGATGCTGGTTTGCCCCCACCTTTTTTTTTTAACCCTTTGCAAGAATTATGAGTCATTCTTTATCTAAATGGAAGGATATCAACAGTTGACATCCTAGTGAGAGCAGACCGTGTACAGTAAGTGATGTTTTATTATGTTTGCTGACTCCCATGATGTCTGCAGTGCGTAATAATCAGTGATGCTGTCTGAGGAAAAATGAAATGAATACGTCGCTCTATGCTTAAAATGGACAAAACACAGAAATATAAAATGGTATGATGAATGTGACTGTTACTACATTACATATATTCTTACAGGATGTTTATAAAACCTTGATGGCGGTGTTTACATTTTTAGAGTGCTTTATATGCAGAATAAAATGACTCCCATAGGCTCCATTGTAAGCTGACTTTTGATCGCATTTATTTACGAGTTAGAATGCATTAAAAAAGAAAAGCATATGTGTTCTTGTCTTACATAAGGATTGTGAATGATAGGCAAAATTCCCCAAAAAAGTGCAGTTCCCCTTTAAGGGCTCCGGTCATATAGATGATCTTTGACTAGCAGGTGTTAGGAGGTTCTTAAAAAAGAGCAGAGCGCTCCTGACATATAGAGTCTTTGACGAGCATTTTTGCAGTATGTGCCTGTCACATAGAGCAGGGGTCCCCAACCACCGGTCCGTGACGCATTTGCTACCGGGCCGCACAGAGACATTGAATAATTTTTAACCGACCGCATTTTCTCCTACTTAACTTTGGCCAGTCCCACCAGACACACCAATAAGCTTGTTCATAGATGTATTATAAAACTCCTGATGGTAAGTTGCCATTTGCTGTATTTGTTACATTGGACAATGCACATTAATAAATATATAAAATGTAAAGTGTAACAGTTGGTTGGGGGGTGCATAATCAATGAAAATAACATAACATAACAAAGGTGCCAAATCGTAGCCAAAAGCTAGGTTCCATCTGCAGTCCGCGGCAGGTTGATGATCTAAGATCAGGGCAGATCAAGAACAAATTGACAATAGTAGTTCAAGTGCATAAGGCAGATGAAGGCAGGTGCTTAATTGTTGCATATAATAATTGTGTTGAAGGAAGAAAATACACATCTCCTTTGACCTAGTAAGTTAAAGGCCTACTGAAAGCCACTACTAGCGACCACGCAGTCTGATAGTTTATATATCAATGATGAAATCTTAACATTGCAACACATGCCAATACGGCCGGGTTAACTTATAAAGTGCAATTTTAAATTTCCAGCTAAACTTCCGGTTGAAAACGTCTTTGGATGATGACGTATGCGCGTGACGTAGCCAGTGAAACAGAAGTATCGGTACCCCATTGAAAACAATACAAAATAGCTCTGTTTTCATCTCATAATTCCACAGTATTCTGGACATCTGCGTTGGTGAATCTTTTGCAATTTGTTTAATGCACAATGGACACTGCAAAGAAGAAAGTTGTAGGTGGGATCGGTGTATTAGCGGCTGGCTGTAGCAACACAACCAGGAGGACTTACTTGGATAGCAGACGCGCTAGCCGACGCTAGCCGCCAACCGCACGGATGATCGGGTGAAGTCCTTCGTCGCGCCGTCGATCGCTGGAACGCAGGTGAGCACGGGTGTTGATGAGCAGATGAGGGCTGGCTGGCGTAGGTGGAGCGCTAATGTTTTTATCATAGCTCTGTGAGGTCCGGTTGCTAAGTTAGCTTCAATGGCGTCGTTAGCAACAGCATTGTTAAGCTTTGCCAGGCTGAGAATTATTAACCGTGTAGTTACATGTACATGGTTTAATAGTATTGTTGATCTTCTGTCTATCCTTCCAGTCAGGGATTTATTTATTTGGTTTCTATCTGCATTTGAGCCAGATGCTATCACGTTAGCTCAGTAGCTAAAGAGCTTCGCCGATGTATTGTCGTGGAGATAAAAGTCACTGTGAATGTCCATTTCGCGTTCTCGACTCTCATTTTCAAGAGGATATAGTATCCGAGGTGGTTTAAAATACAAATCCGTGATCCACAATAGAAAAAGGAGAGTGTGGAATCCAATGAGCCAGCTTGTACCTAAGTTACGGTCAGAGCGAAAAAAGATGTCTTGCACTGCATTCTAGTCCTTCACTCTAATGTTCCTCATCCACAAATCTTTCATCCTCGCTCAAATTAATGTGGTAATCGTCGCTTTCTCGGTCCGAATCGCTCTAGCTGCATTGAAAACAATAGGAAAATATGAGGAGGCGAACAACTGACTACGTCACGCTACTTCCGGTAGGGGCAAGGCTTTTTTTTATCAGAGACCAAAAGTTGCGAACTTTATCGTCTTTGTTCTATACTAAATCCTTTCAGCAAAAATATGGCAATATCGCGAAATGATCAAGTATGACACATATAATGGATCTGCTATCCCTGTTTAAATAAAAAAAAAAAAATTCAGTAGGCCTTTAAAGTGCTGGTATTATTGCACATAGTCCTATTACACAAGTAGTTAGCGATAACATGTATGCAAAATTGGACCAAAAAAAGCTGACATTGTATCTACGTATGAAATATTGCACAAAATATGAATACATAACGTTTAGAATGGAAATAGAACTCCAAAGAAATCTATTGGAACTAATGGCAAGCATTTCAAGCTTTATTATATATCCATGCTCTTGTCTTTGAATGTGATGTATCACCTATAACCCATCAGATACTAAAGCCAAAACAAAGCCAACTACTCGCAAAAATGAGTAAAAAACAAAAGTCTATGGAGAGCTTTTTTGCAAAGGGAAAAGACCAGGGGCTCCCACTCATTCAACGTTATGGTGAGTTATTTCATGTATTAACTTGCTATATTTATCTGCCACGCGTGGAAGGCCGGTCCCTGGTGCAAAAAAGGTTGGGGACCCCTGACATAGAGGATCTTTGACAAGCATTTTTGTAGTAGCCCGTTACAAACAGCTGAGCAGTAGGTCCTTAATGATCACAAAGCACACTTGTTATATAGAGGATATTTTCCTACCGTTTTTGTTGTCTGCCCTTGGTAGTAAAGGGCTTTTGTCATATCGAGGATCTTTGACTAGCAATTTTGTAGTAGTTTCTTACAAAGAGCGGAGTGCTTCTGACATATAGCGGATCTATGACCAGCATTTTTGTTGTAGGTCCTTAACAGCTGAGTGCCCCTCTCATATAGCGGTTCTTTGACTAGCATTATTGCAGTTAGTCCGTACAAACAGCAGAGGCTTTGACTAAGCATCCAATCAGATTGCTCTGTTGTCTTCATCTCGGTGATGTCAGACTCGCATGGTATTATCTCGCCTTACAACCTTTCACTGAATTCCTAAATGACCATTTTCTCTTAGACAACAGATAATGACACTTCCTGTTCATTTCCCAGGTGTGGTGCGCCTGGTGAAGCCCGTCATCGGTCCCATGGACATCGAGTTACACGTGGCAATAAGCTACATTAAGTCAGGACTGGTGTCACATCGCAACATCGTCATCGTGCATGTCTGCATCACAGAGTTCTGGTTTTGAGCTGCATTCACTTTGTGTATTGTATATAATGAAAAACTTTTATAAATATTTGCAATATGTCATTTGAAAACAGAGAGGTTTAGTCTAAGGCAATGTGAGGAGCTAAATGCTAACACTAACACCTGCATAAAACAAAGAAACATTTTTTTTTTATAAACATTTAATAAAATATGCTTGAGCTTAAAATACATTTATTTAATAGAATTTGAAAGCCATAATATCTGAAGAAAATATTCTGTACTTTAAAGAAAAATTTAAATAATTTAATTTAGCTTTATTGTATTACATTTTATGTTTATTTTTTTAAATAATTAGCCTTTAGATTTCAGCCAATGTTGAACAATTGTTTTGTAGATAAAATCAATATGAATAAAATAAAATTTAGAAAAAATTACAACACTAAATTAGATCTTTAACATGCAGACCTCCCTCTCAATGACACAATTGCAATGAGAATTAGCACCTATTTGTGCAAGTAGTTAAATACCCGCCAGCTGCAGTAGGATTCACGATTGCATTGCACGTATCAAACAAACAAAAACAATCCCTAGATTTGCACCACAATTTAAAATGTTAGTTTTCATGCAGCAAATGTACACATGCTTGTGTTATTTAATGCTATTTGAGTACAATACATGTTTATTATGCCTTCGAGAGAATACTGTAATTGTTTGACTGTAACCTTTACACTGGATTTTGTATCAAAACATTTTGCACCCTCCGACTGCTCAATTAGTTGACTGTTAAAGACGAGTTTTCATTAAATGTGCCCAGTGTCTGTGTTGTTATTCCACTCATTATCAGATATACATAACTGATCTATAAATAATTTAATTTTTTCCCCCCCCCAACCATATAATCCAATGAAACCTTGACCACTGTTGTTGTGTTTGTCCTCCTGGCCTATCAAGACACGAAGGACAATCAAAAAGAGGAAAATCCTGTGATGTAAAACAACTCTGCATGGAAAAAACATATTTTTTCATGTGGCACAATTTGTGCGACAATAAATACAATCTGACTGGGCTGCAGTGTTTAGGCTTTATCAAATTTACTTTTTATGTGAGTGTAACTTGCAATTAATGTAGAAGAGGAACAAACTAACAAATCACTCCAAATTGTCATGTTTGTAGTATAATGTAATTACATTTTTTAAAAGCTAAATAATTCCCATTTGATTACATGGAACAGCTTGAAAACAACAGCACATGTTTAGACTCCGCCCCCAAGCCTGAGTCCACCAATGGGTTTTTCAAATCCACTTCCGGATGTCCCGCCCATGCGCACTAAACGGAAACATGGCAGCTCCAACTACCAACTCCGATGACATTTCAGCGTCCATTGCTCGCATTTTGAATGAAAAACACTCCCCTGAACACTTACAAGTCTTACAAACTTTTACCGCTTTGTTACAGGACCGGGAATACAGGTGAGGAGGAAGAATGTACTTGTGTTTGTAAGTTTGAAACGGCGAATGTTAGCATCCTTGCTAATCTAGCTATTGTAAGTAATGTAACTAATATGCGAACAGCGAGCTTATAAATTGCTTATATCTAGTTTTTTTTATCGCATACAGTCCTACATTTCTTAAGATAACTAAATACACTTTTTGTTATAGTGTGTAGTCTTCCTTTTTTGCGTGTCTTTAACCAATAAATGTACACAAAAACCTTTCATCAAATGTATAACTGTATAAGGCAGACATTGCTTTACATTGTACTCAACTATGACGTCATTCTGTTTTCTCCAGGGATGCTGTCGGTGGAAAGGCGTTCTCCGGTCTTCTAAAAGTCTTATCCAGACTCCGTGATGAGCTGCAAGCTTCCAGCGGCTCTGATTACAACCTAAAGCTGCAGCTTGCTGCTGAGTGCTTTCGAGCTCAGAGGAACTCCTGTGTGCAAAGTTCCCGTAACCAGTGCCTGCTCAGGTAAGGATTGTAGAGATTGTTTTTTTCCCAGGACTGATACCGATTATTAGTAGTCAAGGAGGCCGGGAGCCGATATTCATTTGCAGTAAAAGTTATTTAAACATGAATATCAATCAATGTTTATTTATATAGCCCTAAATCACAAGTGTCTCCAAGGGCTGCACAAGCCACGACGACATCCTTGGTTCAGAGCCCACATAAGGTCAAGGAAAAACTCACAACCCAATGGGATGTCAATGTGAATGACTATGAGAAACCTTGGAGACCGGATGCAATGGACGTTGAGTGGGTCTAGCATAATATTGTGAAAGTCCAGTCCATAGTGGATCTAACATAATAGTGAGAGTCCAGTCCATAGTGGGGCCAGCAGGAGATCATCCCGAGCGGAGACTGGTCAGCGGCGCAGAGATGTCCCCAACCGATGCACAGGCGAGCGGTTCACCCCGGGTGCCGACTCTCGACAGCCAGCACTTCATCCATGGCTGCCGGACCTGTGCCCCCCCTCCACGAGGGAGAGGGGGGCAGAGAAGAAAAGAAACGGCAGATCAACTGGTCTAAAAAGGGGGTCTATTTAAAGGCTAGAGTATACAAATGAGTTTTAAGATGGGACTTAAATGCTTCTACTGAGGTAGCATCTCTAACTGTTACCGGGAGGGCATTCCATAGTACTGGAGCCCGAATAGAAAACGCTCTATAGCCCGCAGACTTTTTTTGGGTTTTAGGAATCACTAATAAGCCGGAGTTCTTTGAACGCAGATTTCTTGCCGGGAAATATGGTACAATACAATCAGCAAGAGAGGATGGAGCTAGACCGTGTAGTATTTTATACGTTAGTAATAAAACCTTAAAGTCACATCTTAAATGCACAGGAAACCTGTGCAGGTGAGCCAGTATAGGCGTAATATGATCAAACTTTCTTGCTCTTGTCAAAACTCTAGCAGCCGCATTTTGTACCAACTGTAATCTTTTAATGCAGGGAGACCCGAAAATAATAGGTTACAGTAATCGAGACGAGACGTAACGAACGCATGAATAATGATCTCAGCGTCGCTAGTGGACAAAATGGAACACAATTTAGCGATATTACGGAGATGAAAGAAGGCCGTTTTAGTAACACTCTTAATGTGTGACTCATACGAGAGAGTTGGGTGGAAGATAATACCCAGATTCTTTACAGAGTCGTCCTGAGTAATTGTTTGGTTGTCAAATGTCAAGGTGGCATTAATAAATAGATGTCGGTGTCTAGCAGGACCGATAATCAGCATTTCCGTTTTCTTGGCGTTGAGTTGCAAAAAAGTTAGCGGACATCCATTGTTTAATTTCATTAAGACACGCCTCCAGCTGACTACAATCCGGCGTGTTGGTCAGCTTTAGGGGCATAGAATATGTAGTAAACAGCTGCACAAGGCTTTCAGTTTTTATGTTTTTCAAAATGTTTGGATGAGACGTTGGACCTGTAGCGATAATGTTTTATGCGGCACCAAAAGACCACAGGGCATTTCACAAACACCTTGATTACGTGTTTCTAAGGGGAACATCCGCATGTGAAAATATAAGATTTCCCTCCATCACAGTAACTTACTATCTACTCAATGTTATACAATTTAATAGCAGTTTATGGATGTAATACTTTGTTAAGTTACCTCTTTAGGAACCCTGGAATATTGCGAACGTTTGAATAAAAACAATTCTGCCTGCTCTTCTTTACTTGTATAATAAGTCTCCTATTTGTTAAGATATTTACACAAAGTTTGGATTTTTGGCAGAAATATTTTTTCTGTCATCTTAACTGTCCACCGATCTCTGTCACGTTATTTGATTGAATCACAGAACATGAAACTCTATGCGCTCTTTTAAAGAGTCCCCAGTACGAGTGTTGCGGACGGAGGCTAGATGAGCGACTCGATCGCCGCAGCTGCGAAAACAAACACAACAGGGCCAGGGAGACGCCAGGAAAGAAGGACAAAACCTGAATTTCTCAGCAAAAATGTAAAGTGTTGACAGGTATGCAGAGGAGACGTACTGTCGATGACCAGCACTGCAAGGAGAAAAAAAGGGTGTGTGGCCGAGTGAGCGCCACAGTAAAAACAGTTGAACAGACCTGAGAAGAATTCTCACAAGAACTTAAATAAATCAGATATCAAAACTAGGGCTGCAACCCACAACACTTTTTATAATCGATTAATCTGTCGACTATTACTTTGATTAATCGATTAATAATCGGATAAAAGAGACAAACTACATTTCTATCCTTTCCAGCATTTTATTGAAAAAAAACAGCATACTGGCACCATACTTATTTTGATTATTGTTTCTCAGCTGTTTGTAAATGTTGCAATTTATAAATAAAGGTTTATAAAATAAAAATAAAAAAGTAGCCTCTATGCGCATATAGCATAGATCTAACGAATCGATGACTAAATTAATCGCCAACTATTTTTATAATCGATTTTAATCGATTTAATCATTTAGTTGTTGCAGCCCTAATCAAAACAGACTTGGGGAGAATGATTGACAATGAGAGTACCATATTTTTCGGACTATAAGGCGCACTTAGAATCCTTTCGTTTTCTCAAAACTCGACAGTGCGCTATAACCTGGTGCGCCTAATGTGCGGAATCATTTTTGGTTGTGCTTACCGACCTCGAAGCTATTTTAGTGGGTACATGGTGAAATGATAAGTGTGACCAGTAGATGGTATTCACACATAAGAGATTCGTGTAGACTGCAATATGATGGCAGTCACACATTAGAGATACGTGTAGACTGCAGTATGACTCAAGTAAACACCAAAATGTTATCTGTTCCATTGAAAATAAAGAATATTACACACGGCGCTCAAAAATCTATCAAAATGTTTCAGTACGACTTTGGTAAGCTATGAAGGATTGCTTGAGGATGATCTGTAAAACATAATCCATGCAACATTTTGACCAAAGATGTTATGTAGACCATAAGGAAGTGTTTTCAATTTAGAAAAAAAAAAAAAGACCCCTTTAATGCACCCTATAATCCGGTGCGCCTTTTGTATGAAAATAGACCTGACCAGATCTGCGTATCGGCAGTGTGCCTTATAGTCTGGTTCGCCCGAAATATACGGTAAATTTTGTTCCTAAATTAATTTGATTTAAAAGGGCGCCAGACAAACAGGGAACTTTTCTCATGCAGGGCAAAAGGACTGGTGCTTGAGCAGGGGTTACTACTATCTACTTCACAAATTATTATTTTTCAAAATACTAAATACTCGTATCAAATGTGTGTGAATGGTATGTGCTGTTGTAGTTGTAAAAAAATAGAAGAAAAAGGACCAGGCCAAAAGTTTGGACACACTTTCTCATTCCAATGCGTTTTCCTTTTATTTACATTGGAGATTGTCACTGAAGGCATCAAAACTATGACACCTTTGAAGTGAAAACCCTTTCAGGTGACTACCTCTTGAAGCTCATCGAGAGAATGCCAAGAGTGTGCAAAACAGTAATCAGAGCCAAGGGTGGCTATTTTGAGGAAACTAGAATATAAAACATGTTTTCATTTTTTTCACCTTTTTTTGTTAAGTTCATAACTCCACAGGTGTTCATTCATAGTTTTGATGCATTCAGTGACCATCTACAATGTAAATAGTCATGAAAATAAAGAAAATCCATTGAATGAGAAGGTATGTCCAAACTTTTGGCCTGTACTGTACGTCAAAATGCCAAATATCGGTCGATCTTTAAAGGATTGGCACAATTTAGATATTGTCATATACTTTTTTGACACATCAATTATTTGATATCTTACAGGGAGCTTGGTTTCGTTGATGTTTCTCTTCAGCTACTGAGATTCCTGTACACAAATTCAAAGAGCAGGGATGGCGTCTTTGAACGTAAGTCCTAAATATGTCATCAAACCCCAACGGTAACTTTTGATAGTTATATTTCAGTTATCTCCTTTTTTCTATCCAGCTGTGCGTTGTGGGATCCAGTTTCTTGGTAATTTAGCTGTGGGGAACCAAGTGTGTAAAGATGACATTTGGCAGCGGAGCTTTCCAGATCTCTTCTTGTAAGGTTCAGACATTAAAAAAGACACTTTAAAGTATCTGTATAATGCTTAGCGGTGTTTCCCAGAGATGGGCAATTTATTTTAAATTTTACACCATTGTATATTTTTATAATTGACTATGTAGTATCCTTTTTTTTTTTTTTTTGAAAAGGCTGAAAAATATATGTATTAATAACTGAATATATTTTTCTTGTTACATATTTTTCATTTTGCTGTACTTTTGTTGCTGCTTATTTTATTACTATAAGTAACATGGTAACACCAACTGCATTGTGTGCGTCGCTGGTTTATCTAAAATATTATTCTGCCTCCCTGAATGTTGGAATTTAGTTTGGCAAATAAGTAAAAAGCCCTTTTAATGAGAGATTTACAATGACGTTACTTTAAAGCTAAACACACAAAGGACAGTATATTAATCTACACATGAAGTGCACATACATTATGAAGGAATCATGATAAATCAATAATACAATTTGGTATAAACTGAAAAAAGCAAATCAACCGTACGGGATAAAAGTTGTTGCTTATGCCGCTAGCAGTTTAATGCTAATATGCAATGGACGAGCCCCATGACAGGCTAACGAATATTAGCATTTTAACAGAACAAAATTGACTAAAAAAAAGGCATTTCTACTTACATGCATATAGTCACCAAACTTTGTGGAAATTAATATTGACCGTGAACTTTGTACTACTGGTCCAGTCTGTTGCTTTCTGCACTCTAATCTTAAACTCTAATTTTAAAACACACAACATAGTCAATGTTTTGTAGAACATGATTCACATTTATCACCTGGAAGGTTAAATTTGACCTAACTGTATCGCAAACATTTAGAAAAAAAGTGTTTTAAAAAGTTAAATCATATTCCCTGCTACAAGTAAATTTAGGGCTGCCTCAAGTGGGATAAAAAAGTAAAACATTTTTTGGAAACACTGCTTAGTTTAATGAAGTATGTAACTGCACTGCATCTTACCCAATCACCAATTAGTATAAAGTATGTAGGCCATTTTATTAGATAAGTGACATTTGCGTCTCCAGGAAATAAAATGTATGAATAATCTATAAACTTAACTGGAAAGTATATGATATAGAATAAGCACATGATAACAATGTGATAAATACAATTTAAAAAATGAATTAACATTTCTTTAAACACTAAAAAACAGCATTTATTGCCTGTACTCGCTTTCTGAAAAAAGACTAACAAAACATAGAAAACATTTACGCTTAGGTTGTGTCCCTGGGTTTTCGCTCAGTCCTGTTACCCTAACACTTTACCCCCTCTGAAAAATCCCCAGATTGCCAATATAATTGTGGCAGTGGGGGCGAGGCGAGAGGCGTGGTCAATATAATGTCAATATATAAAATGCCAATTGGCGATGACGCATATATTTTCTTTAAAAAGGAAAAAATATATATATTTTATACATGCATTAGTAATTAGTATTAACACATAACTAAAGTATTTTTTTTGTTAAATCACTGTGATGGCAAAGTGTGCAATGTGGCTATATTTCATGTATATTTGCCAAGTCTATGCTAAAAACCTACTGCTATTACTTTCGGTCATGTTACTCAAATTAGTTGTCTTTGGTTTAGTAACCTCGTCAAAAATGAAATAAAGTTGCCCTAGATGGCCCAATGTATATTTTGAGAAGTTCAATATGTGAAAGGGACAAGCGGTACAAAATGGATGGAATATGTGTATTATCAGATTTAGACTTTTAGACAGGAACTTGAGTTTATTTTACAACAAGCAAATTTGAACCATTTGATGGAATACGCCCAAATATGATAATAATAATGTTTAACCTAGCTATGAATGCTTTGTAGGTATTTTAACCGTCTGGTCCTGACATGAATGCAAAAAGCTGAGTCATTAGCCATTTTCTCTCATGGTGAGCAGGCAGCTGCTTAGCGTGGATGACGAGAAGACGGTGAGCCACACCTCTATGGTGCTCCACACATGTCTGGATGAAGCCAAGGTGGAGGAACTGTCCGAGCCGCAGAACATCCAATTGGCGCTCAAGGTGATGGAGCTCTGCAGGACGCAACCCGAGCTGGACTGGACGTAAGAGGGAGATGATTGGCAGGCAGACTTCAGGGGGTAAACCCTCAATGTAATTTTTAATGTCTACATTTATATGAATTAACAGGGTCCTCATTGCAACTCAACACTTTCTCAAGTCTGCAGCTCTGGTTGAAAAAATGTATGCTGCAATGTCATCCTGTGAAAGGTAATATTTGTTCTTTCACCGTGTTTGGCGATGTGTTTTATTTTAATGTTAGAATATGCGTGAGGCAAAAAAATATATATATATCTGTGGGCCACAAATGGCACCTGGGCATCTGGACAACGTTTTTTGACCGGTCATGTGCATGCCAAGCAGCAGGTGGCAGCACGGTATCCAAAGTCTTATCAAAATGCAGTTTACATGTGATCTAAATGCCAAAACATTTAGGGGAGTAAAAAAAAACTGTTTTTTGAATGAATCACAATTGCTATTTGTAACGATTCTTAATCGATTCTAGGAAAATAAGAAATCGATTTTTTAATTTTTTTTAAACATTTTTTTATCTGTCCTGTCCAGCCATTCAAGCAAATCAAACTGTTGATGTAGATGATCTGTACATATTATTAAAGTTGAGAAAGGAGAATTGTGGGTTACTACTCTTGTTGCTTTATTTGTATTTAAGTTTTTGAAATGTTTGGGTAGAACTTTATTAAACAAAACCCGTTTTATTTTAAGTAATATAGAAATGATCAGAGCCCTTTGTCTATTTTATGGAGGAATGTAGTTAATCATAGAACTGCCACCCAATGTTATTAAAGTATTGATTTTGAATTGGGAATCAATTTTCAATCGAATCATTACCCCCAAGAATCGAATCAAATCATGTGGTGCCCAAATATTTACAGTCTTACAAAACATACTAACTATAGTTCAAAGATCATATATTCCCGTGGTGTCCTTTATGCTTCACAATGTAGAAAAAGTGCATTATTGGTTTTCAGACTTACCCTGTTAGAGCTGATCTCGGCCCAGCTAAGTGGCGAAGAGTCCCTGGACTGTGGCGTCCCCTCCAACGTGGCTCGCTTCCTCGCCTCCGCCTTCCAGAAAGGTTGCGGAGCCGTGTTGACCCTTGCCACTGGCTCCGCCTCCAGCGAAGAGGTACATTCAGTAATACCTCTCTGGAAGAGGCCATTTGTATCTGCGCATTCTCTCATCTGCAGGTCCTGCAGGAGGCGCTGACGGTGATCGGTCTACTTGACGTGCTGTGCGAGATGACCTCACACCAAGCGCAGTTCCTCCAGGACCAACCGGACCTTTTAGTGACCACTGTAGGTAAATCAAACCCCACAAAACTCCCTACAAGCGTGGGTGGCGTGGCCCCCCTGTGATAAAGGTGTCCCGCCATGACAAAAACCAGTACACATTCCTGCGCCATCGTCTATAAAACACATTTTAAGTGTCTCCTGTTCTTTATCTTCTTCGCAGAGCTCTTGAAGCAGGTCCACGCCATCGGAAAGGCCAGCAAGAACATTTTCAGCTCGGCTCAGAACTTCTCAACCCCGAGCGACGAAGATGACCCTTCTTCCGAATCACCCGTCGTCAGCTTTAAGGCTCACCTTATCAGGCTTATCGGAAACCTGTGCTACACCCACGCCAACAACCAGAACAAGGTTTGAAGTAGCTACTGTAGATAGATGGATACTATAGGTAGTTGTTGTTGATAGATAGATAGTACTTTATTGATTCCTTCAGGAGAGTTCCCTCAAGAAAATTTAAATTCCAGCAGCAGTGTACAGAGTTGAGATAATTTAAAAAGTAAATAATAAATAATGGGGGTATATGTAATTGTTTTGCATCCCCTGTCATCCTAGTATCCCTCCTGCCCCCAGAGAGGAGTTGTACAGTCTGATGGCGTGTGGGACAAAATAGTTTTTGAGTCTATTAGTCCTGCACTTGGGATGAAGCAGTCTAGCACTGAACAGACTAGAGTTTTAAAATTTAAATGAGTTACAAAGTGATAAGTGTCATAATTATTTGCCAAAATAGACCGTTACAAAATAAATAGTCAACAAAAGAGCAGAAAACAGGTAAAAGTAATGATTTAGGAACTGAGGTCAGTGTTCCACCGCTCCTGTCTCCGACTGCTCGCCCACACCCTCTTCGGAGCAGACATCAAAGCAAAATATCCTGCAAACTGCCAGAGCCAAAATGCTTGTCCTCTTCTTTCTAAATCTTCTCCACGCAATATGTGTGGTTAAAAAAATGTTGGCTTTGATTGCACAAAATTCTTGAAATTGCTACAAATGCGTCCCTACTGAGACCGACTAGATTTGAAGCCACTACAGGACGTGTGACGTCATGTCTGCATGTGGGTCAGTTTGCGTTCGCATTAGATCACTTTTTTTTTGTAATGTGAACAAGCCACATAAAAAAATCTTGTTATATCTAATGATATATCTCAATATGACCTAAGTTGATGTTAATAATATACCAAGGGCCAGTAAACAACAAGCTCCAGGTTGCAATGGTCCCAGGCCACACTTTGGACCGGTACTTGGGGTCAAAGCCTTGCTGATAAAAATCATACTTATTATACTGTTTTTTAACATTTTTATTAAACTGCATACTTACTGAGAAATACCTTAAACGGGATCCGGGAACTACATTTTGCCCTGTTTTTTGTTCTGTTTGCTTTAGTGCTTATCGTTTTACATTGCAAGCGAGAGACAGACTGCTGTATCAAACCGCACAAGTGGACGACTATGGAGAGGAAATGAGTTGAATCTAACTCCCGTGTTCTTTTAGCCCAGCGCTTTCGTTTCTCACTCGCCCACTACCGCCGCTTCGATTTTATCAGTCTGCCTCCATCGCCTGCTGTCAGCATCTCAGTCGTCACATCAAGATGAATGTTACAGCGGTCGGGGGAGGAGCTGGCCTCTGCCTGTGCCGCAGTATAGGCCGAGTTGCATTTAATAGGAAGCGATTGATGGAATGCTTGCGGGATGGACCCCCTGGCTTGGCCTCTCTGTAATATTTATGGATGCTGATCTGTGGTCTGTCATTGGTCAGAAATCACCCCTGTCTCTGTTTTCACCAAGATCCCTTCCAGTAAACCACATTTGAGTCTGTTCACCTTCGGGACAGATTGTAACATAAGAGTCCTCGCTTAGTGTGGAACTGGATGCGCACAAAGCTCAAGTCCGCTTGCTTACTGTCCTGTTTGTTCTCTTTTTTTGACAACACAAATGCCGCTATTAGTCCTGGCGCTCCCTCCGGTGTATTTGGAAAGTAACCGCCGTGACAAGTGGAGGTCAGCGGCGAGCAAATACAATAATTGAGCTGATGGACGCAAATAAATGATAAGAAGCAGATGATGCTGTTGTGACACGGCTCAGGCGAAGCCACAACTATGCCGCTGCTTCGAATTTCCCCTCGTAGGTATCGTTTGCCTTCAAATAATCACACGGAATTTTTAAACACGGGCTTTATTTTCTCAATTACTATAAGAGACAAAAACATTGGTTGGGTTCAGCGGGGAACAGCTGCAAAACAATTTAAACAGACAAAAAGGTTGTTTTAATGAACACAAAGGACAATTGTAACATGTTTTAAGAAAAGAAAAATAGAGTTAGTGGATCCTATTTGAAGCCATGGAAACATGTCATTATTATCCAATATCAAAACTATCAACAAGGTGAAAACCAGAAGAAAATCAATTGGAAACGGAATTATTAATCAACATTAATTGTGTTTTTCTGCAGGTCAGAGAACTGGAAGGCCTCCCACTCATTTTGGACAACTGCAACATAGACAGCAACAACCCATGTATCCTTTGCTCATAGCATCTGTGTTTACATGCTTAATGTACAGTATCGGACATTCATGACTGACACATTTTTTAGCATTTAGGATTATACATCGTCAAATCTATTAGTTAAACTGAACTACATCTGGGGTATATTTCCTTGTGCTGTAAAGTAAAATACGTCGAATTTAAAGCAAAGCTTGACGTAAAATTGGTATTTTCAAATTAAGTTGCAAAGTACCATACCAACTTTATTTATAAAGTCCATTAGCTGAAATCAGTTGCTTTTAGGCCCCTATAATGCAATTGAACCGGTCGGCACACCACCTGCATTGGAAGCAATAACATTACTTTTAAGAGATTGATTGTTGTACAAAAGTGTTGACTGTTTTTTGTTGGCTTTTTTTGGGAACATTTCACAAGTCTTCTTTACTGTTACTTTAAATTAGTGCTTCTCAATTATTTACTGTTACATTTTTGCGGATCCCCTCTCTCCACTGCGACTACACATAGTATGACTTATTTATAACATTGTTATAAGTACACCTCTGCATAACATTGTATCCCAGTGGTAGGCTGTGCATTTTACACTTAGGCCTTCAGTGATGTCTTACTTAGTCCCACTTTAATAATTACCTCTCATGATACTATCATTTATGTCAGCACATGACCACAGCTGGAGAAATATTTAACAGAAACACACCTGCGCACTACTGGGCATCGAATCACCTCAACATTGTGCAAAACCGGCTACTTTACGGGGCCTTTAAAAATCAATAAACCTGCATCAGCAATTAAAACATATCTGTATGTGGTACTGTCAAAATTAAAATAATTGTAAAAACATATTAAATGTGAAAAAAAACCTAAATTAAATATTTGAGCCCACAATTTGCAGAATTCATTGGAAGCCGCAAGTCAGGGGTACTGCTCATTGTTGGTTATTGGTTGTTTCGATTTAAGGTGGCGGACAAACCCTTTTGACCGGCTGGGACTAGTTAGCTAGCTTTGGGGGTGGCTCACAAGATCTAGCTTCTCTTGAAATGTCCGTCTTGAAAGTGGCCTTGCATGTAGATATCTGCAAACTAATCAACAATTTTCTCTCCTTCTGCCATTGTGGGTTAAAAAAGCAAGTAGATATCAGGGGCCGTACTTATCAAGCTTCTTAGAATTACTCCTAAGAAGTCTGCTAAGAGTTGACTTAAGAGTAAATAAATTCTTGGCTGAAAGCTGCACTTAAAAGTTAGTTATCAAGCGTCTTACTCACACTTTCAGCGAAGTGTAGGACTGAATCTTAAGTGTCACACTCAGAGCTGAATTACGACATTACTATGTGCCGTAAACGGAATTTTAGGTGACGTCATTTCTGTGTCCATAGAAATGACCAATCACGGAAGGGAATCCGTTGTCTAAGAATAAAGAAATATCTTGTAAATATTTAAGTGGACAATGGGAGTGTATATTTTGACAATAAACTACAAAATAATACAAAACAAACTAGTCCCCGCCGGCCGTCACGCTACCGCTCCCTCTCTTCTCTCGCCCACACACTCACTGACGTCACTCACCTCACGGCCACACACATACGCTACTCTCATAAAATGTTCTTTCCAATTCATTAATTAGGCAACTAATTTGAAACTGGTGTGGGTGGCTCTATATATACTAGCCCACTGCAGCCACATGCAGAAATCAACAAGGAATCGAAAAGTATTAAATCTGTGACAAAAATAATACCCGCTCTGTCTAAACGATACCGTTTGATCAGCTGCTCGTCATCAAACAAATCCAGGACATTGTTCCGCTCCCTGAACGTTCGCGCACGTCTCTCACCTCAGTGCCATCCCCTGCTGGCAACTCCTAACCACTTAGACACCTCTGAAGGTCTCTTAAATATCGTGGAGAGTAGGAGTGATTCTTAGACTTAAGAACGTTGATAAAAAGCTTGTATTCTTAAGTTTGAGAGTAGGACTAAATTTCGCAAATTCTCAGGACTTAAGTGTAAAATGGCACTCTAAGAAGCTTGATAAGTACGGCCCCAGATTTCTCTGCTCGCCACGTGTGGCTCCGGTGCGGCCCGGTTGATTTGCATAAGACTTACTTCTCTCGCAACGCACAACTTGTGATTGGATACCGTCACACGAGAGTATCCAATCACAGGAGGCGTTTACGTCACGTTCAACTTGTTTTCAACTGTCAACAACTCGTGATCTGACTGGCTATCGCAACTGTTTATCAACTGTATGTGCACTGTTCACCTACAATGCACAGACTGCTACATTGTTGATTCAGAAGGCCTCGGGCAGATTTGATACAGCGCTGGCAACAAGCTAGCTGAGTTCTGATTGAATAAAAGCTCTCATGTAAACACAGCAACACTGGAGCCTAATATGACATGAATATGAAGAATACTGTTATTTATTTAGAGAAAGTAAATTAAAAATAAAATAAACTTTTCTCAATTCATGATCATGATTTGTGTTAGGCCAACAGAGAAGGCTTTGCTGGCCCTGACACCCAACCACAGTTTTATGCTTTTTAACATTAAAGAAATATAGATCAGCTTACAACAAAGAATAACTTTACTATTATTGTTTTTTAGTACGTACCAGAAAATATTTAAAGTGCATCAATTTGCCAGTAAGTAAAAATACATATATTTAAATTTTTTAAATAAAATTAAATTTGAATTAATACGTTTTTGAGCAATTAAATACATCTGAACTTATAAACATTTTTTGACCGACTTGAACCATTTTGATTCTGAAAAATACAAATAAATAAACTCAATAGATAATGCATTCAAATTGATCAACAACTAACAATTTTAACTTACAAAACAAAAATAATTAAAACAAATTGTGCTGATTTTTACTTTTATTAAAATAGGAATTCAGGATTCATTTTTAACTTTAATTATAATTTTTGGAGGGGATGAAAAAGCGTAAATGATAAGGCAGCTTTTTTTTTTTTACCAAATAGGAATTTACTAACAAGTATATTTTACAACACAGCAGCAACAAAACCAATGTTGTAATAGCAGTAGAGAGCAAACTGCTCAGTCAGCATTAATAGCGCTGATGATTTTCAAGACGAGTAAAGAGGCAGCTGCAGGATTCGTCATATGCAGCTCCTGCCGTCTTGTGGTGATAAATAAAAACACATTGGGTGGTTGCATACAGCCACAGCTGGTTTTTTATCTTGTGCTAGTTAGACTGTCCTCTGCTGTTAATTGGAGCATGTCTTGAAATTAAACAACTTTAACCGACACTTCCAGTCATCAGTCAATGGTCCGTTTTCGCTATCCGCAACCTCCTGGAGCACAATCGGAAGAATCAGGAGCTGGTGGCCTCCCTGGAACGCTGTGGGGCTGCCGACTATTCTGCGCTCAGGGAGCTGGGCTTCCAGGTGGAGGAGAGAGATGGCAGCTTGCTGCTCAAACCAGTCAGGAAAGATGCTTGACCTCCGCCGGGAACACAGGTTTTCATGTGAAGAAGTCACACCGGCAGGAACCATGAACATGCTTGCAATAATATTATCCACCCTTCGCAACACAATAGGGCTCGAAAAGGCACGGGATTTCGCAATGCATTGTGGGGCTGGGTAGCCATTGTTTGTGTTTGTTTACATGGCTGTACTCAACCAGCGGTATTGTGAGAGTGAGCAACAAAGTGGATTAAATCGTACGTAAAAAAACAAGACCCTGTTCCAAATGCTCGCCACCTTAAAAATAAGTAAAATTGGTGGAATTGATCCAAATGAGCACGTCCGATAGACGAGATTTGAGCAACCTGCCGAATGTGTCCTGTATCTCGATAGTCGCCAAAGTCAGTTTTTATACAGGCCAAGCATTTCGGAATGCATAGTCGATAAAGGCTCACAGACAAACCAAACTTCAAGATTTTTACATCAGAAAAAAAAGATTGTTGTCTTTTCAGAGGTAAGTCAACAGGACTGGAGAAATTTGTTTCAAACTAAATATATTTGAAGTCTGAAATACAAATGCATCAATGTGGGAAAAATGTAAAGTCTTCTCAGATCTGTGAATAAGGAAGGTCCTGGGTTCGATCTCTGGACTCAGGGTCTTTCTGTGGGGAGTTTGCATGTTTTCCCGGTGACTGCGTGGGTTCCCTCCGGTTACTCCGGCTTCCTCCCACCCGCAAAGACACGCACCTGGGGATAGACTGATTGGCAACACTAAATGGTCCCTAGAGTGTGAATGTTGTCTATTTTTGTTGGCCCTGCAATGAGGTGGCGACTTGTCCAGGGTATACCTGAGTGCAGCTGGGATAGGCTCGAGCACCCCCCACCACCCCGAGAGGGACAAGCGGTAGAAAATGGATGGATGGATACTGTACGTTGTTTGTAACACTAACCGCTTACTAAATGGTGCGACAGAATAAAACGTGCTTTGATTCCAACTTACCAGTGTGAAAATGCCGTGAACACACCGTTTACCAGGTGATGGCGTTAAAAGTCATGTTTGTCTCACAGCTGCTATCCAGGCTATTCACCGTCTCTTCATTAGCTCACTAACTCGACTTCTTTGGGCTTTGCTTTCTTGCTGGAAATGAGAAAAGTCTCACAAAAACCTTTTTTTTTTTTTGCCTAAAGCGATCATGACCACGATTGTGGCAGTTAATGCTGCCGCACGTTCGCGCCATGTTTTGAACTTTGTACAAAACTTGAGCAAAGAGTCTTGTTTTCAGCCATGTAAATAAGTAATACCGAGTCCAGCAAGACCCACAATGCATTGCGTTAGTATGTCACACTTTCAAGCCTTCTCAATACATGCACAGGTTCTCCTTGCTAAAACTAAGCTTTAGGACCTCTTGTATGGTCTCACCCCAAATTCTTGGAAATGAAGATAAAGGCAATGCTGGTTAAAATAATTATTTGGGCTGTAATCCAAAGACAAATACCTCTGCAGTTTTCAGGCTTTTCTAATCTTAATCAGGGTTAAATCCCATGCTGAATCACCCAATGAATACATGTAACACATATTATAAAAAACATACCATAGAAATATTGTCTATATAGCAGTAACAATCATGTTTATACTCATTGCATGCTCATAATCCTAACTAAATGCACTGTATTGTAGATAAATGCTGTGTCAAAGGGTTTAAGACATCCAATCTACCTATTTGAGTCTTTCACTATGTCACTGCTTTCCTCCTAACCTGTAATTTACTTTTGTTCTGGTGATTAGTGGTAGAGTCAGAAGCGATAATCTGTCCTGACATCTCGACAATGTAGCGCGTTGTAGAACCTGCCCCACCCTGTTTTCTCTGCCTGGCGTTTTTTTTTTTAATGACAAGATGCACTGAAACAATCAACCGGACTCTCCCCTCAATCCGCCGCCATGGTGGAGGGAGCTTATATGGTTCCGGTCCCCAAGGATTTCAGACAGCTAACAAAACAGCGTTTACTTGCGCTCCAGCGGCTGGCTGCAATGCTTTTGAGCCTCACAGGAAAGCGGCTGTGCGAGTCAGCCAGGGTCTGAATGAGGCAGCGTGGCCACCACACATTACTCTGGGCTTTACCATATCAGCGTTTTATACCACATTGTGTTCCTGACTCCCGGATGCAAAATACTTTATTACAAGGCTTAATAAACATGTTTGCGACCCAACACGTTTTGTAATGACTTTATTTAAGCCAAGAATGTAACATAAAACACATATTGTGGAAAATGACTAGTAGAAACCTTAGGTTTCTGGGCTACTTAAAAAAACAAAACTATTTACATGAATAGAAATTGCAAATAACTTAAGCTCTCAAAAGACAATAGTACACACTATTTTTTTTTCCCAATGGTGACGTTCTTTCTCCCCCATGTATAAATGACATAAAGTGCCATGTTCCTCATATAAAAATATACTCTTCAAATTGTTTTGTAAGTTGGACAATGGGTGATGGACCCAAAATAGCTAGTGTGTGGTTAAGGCTCATGCCATCCACCCAGGCGGGCTTAAATGGCGCTTTTGTGCGCGCCATTCATGGGAATGCTCATCGTATTCCAACCTGGTCGTGGCAGACAAAACAATGAGCACAGTCGGGGATGGAAAGTGCCGTTCACACTCACGAGCTTGGATGCTAAAAATAGAACTGCCATACCTTATGCCTAATCAATAGCTCAATACAGGGGTGTCCAAACGTATTCTACAGAGGGCGGCAAGTGTTAAAGTTGAAGAATGCGAGGCCACTTTCTATACCTTTTGTGCATCAATGATGCTCAAACCAAATCAATGTAGTTTGACATATGCTATGCTGTCTGAACAAAGCAATGTATTAGCTCAGTGCAGTGGTGTCCAAGGTGCGGCCCGGGTACCATTTGAGGCCTGCAGCTAATTTTGAACGGCACATTGTAAAAATAAGATAAAAAGAATAAATAAGTATATATATAAATATATATATATATACATATATATATATATATATATATATATATATATATATATATATATATATATATATATATATGTATATTATATATACACTACCGTTCAAAAGTTTGGGGTCACCCAAACAATTTTGTGAAATAGCCTTCATTTCTAAGAACAAGAATAGACTGTCGAGTTTCAGATGAAAGTTCTCTTTTTCTGGCCATTTTGAGCGTTTAATTGACCCCACAAATGTGATGCTCCAGAAACTCAATCTGCTCAAAGGAAGGTCAGTTTTGTAGCTTCTGTAACAAGCTAAACGGTTTTCAGATGTGTGAACATGATTGCACAAGGGTTTTCTAATCATCAATTAGCCTTCTGAGCCAATGAGCAAACACATTGTACCATTAGAACACTGGAGTGATAGTTGCTGGAAATGGGCCTCTATACACCAATGTAGATATTGCACCAAAAACCAGACATTTGCAGCTAGAATAGTCATTTACACAATGTGACCCCAAACTTGAACGGTAGTGTATATATATATATATATATGTATATATATATAAAAAGTGGAATAAAAGAGCAACATACTTGCCAAAACTCCCGATTTTCCCGGGAGAGTCCCGAATTTCAGTGCCCCTCATGAAAATTACCCGGGGCCACCATTCTCAAGAATTTCTCCCGATTTCCACACGGACAACAATATTGCTACACCATCCTTCAGTGGGCGCCGTTTCCGGCGGAATAATAATGATTACAGCTCAAAGTCAAGCGCGGCAATCAGAACAAAAGAAAAAGCAGAAGAAGAGACATCATGTCACGGACATGGTGAGTAAGAAGACAAAATATGTGTTCTCTGTGTATGTATAGAATAGAATGGACTTTATTGTCACTATATTTCCATATAACAAGATTAAGGACTCCAATTTAAGGTGCGGTAGTGGAAACAAATATGGGATAGAAATAAATTACACGTACCAGCAGCTGTTGTTGTATAGACTTATAGTCTTAATTTCCTTTTGATGATTACTTTTATTTCTAGCATACATTGCTTGGATTGATGGCTAATCTATGCAATGTATGTTGTGTGTGTGTGTATATATATATATATATATATATATATATATATATATATATATATAAAGCAATGTGAAATTCAAGTATTAAATGTTTCTTTATATACATATATATATATGTATATATATGTATGTATGTATGTATGTATGAAAAATGAAATTTTTGAATCCCTTATTCTGAGGTCTCTAGGAAATGCAACGAGAAAAAGTTTTAATGTTTGCTCTAATAACACAAAGCTGCCATGCAGGCTGTTTTTTTTCCCCCGTTAAAGCTGTCATTGCTCAAAAAATTATTATGAATGAAAGTCAATGTTGTTGGGAATTATTTACTTATTCAAGGCTCTAATTACTTCACGTCAAATATTCCACGTTTACATATTTTTGGGGGAATATTTTGCATTTTTTATGTTATACGAAAAAGGTATTTATTTATTTATTTTTTTACAAAAAGTGCATAAAACAAACACATTTAAAAAAACATAAAAATAATAAAACCGACAGAGCGATCTGAAGTTGATCTAGAGACTTACGTGTTAAAAGTAATTTTTAAAAAAATGTTGACTTATTTTAAACACCTTTATGAGTGGGGCCCTTTTGGATCCCCAATAATTTTATTTATTTATTTATTTTTTTTAACTGTCATTGCTTCAAAATAAATAAATCAATAGTGTTATGAGTTATTGACCTACGTAAATATTGCACTTTAAAAACAATTTTGGGGGAAAATATTGCCTATTTGTGTTTTTGCCAGAAAAACAGGATTTTCTTTAACAAAAAGGCATAAAACATAAAAAATGTTTTTACTTTATATTGACAGATAGACCTGAAATTGATCTGGAGATTTAAGCGTTGAGTAATAATAATAAAAAATATAGTATATGACTTATTTTTAACATTTTTATGACTGCGACCGGTCTGGGTCCCTGGGGAAAACTTGAGGGGAGCCCTAAAAGGAAAATATATATGTATATATTGTTTTGGTTTTGAAAATGAAAGCTATCAAAATGCCCCCTCATGCTTTCATTTTTCAGTTTGTTGCCTTTAGTGGAAAATGTTTGGACATTAGTGTCATGTGACACAAAGTTAATATATAAAGATATAGTATATATCTCATTCATTAATTAATTTTATATTTTGAATATTCAGAGGGCCAGTAAAGAAACAGTTGCGGGGTCAAAAACTGCCATTGGGCCACACATTGGACACCCCTGACTTCATGTATGAAAGCTTACCGATAATGTCTGCAAATGACAGATTTTGCAACAGCCGAGAAGAAAAACGGTGAGTTGTTGTTTCCCCCTGCTATAAATCTAACATAAATATTGAGTTTTCATTTCAGTGTTCAAACAGAATACAGTGTGAGTCTTATTCCAGCTTTTGACCCCTTGCATGATCCCAATCCTGTGTAGCAGAATTGTTCGCCTTCCGTCTGTGACATTTTTTATTTGGCTTTTCAAAACAAATCCTTTCTCTTGCAGGATGCTTAAGACCAGCAACTCCGGCCCAAAGCCTTCCCTCACCGTCCTTCATAAAGAATTTCAAATAGGATGTCAAAATGTGCAAAATGTCGAATAAATACTTCCTTTTCATCCCTCTCTCTAGTTGCAGGTAAAAACCTCCGATTTCTCACTGCAGATGTTGCACTTGACAAAGCAGCACCAGTGGAACTTGCAGTTGCACTGCCAGACCCTCGTGTAGTGGAGCGTGTCGTACCCCCGGCCGCAGCACATCACGTTGCAGCCGTCAGTGTACGCCGAGGTGCCGTTGCACAGTCTGCCCCGCGTCCCCGTGCTCCCCGTGGCCCTGTCCTCCTCGCAGTAGTTGGGCGAGCGCTCCAGGTACACCAGGTCGGTGTCGGCGGGCTTCTGGTATCCCCGACCCTCTTTGAGGCGTAGAAAGGAAGGTTGGCGGAGGCGGGACGCATGGACCGGCTCCACTTGAATGGCGGCGCCGTAACGCTCCTTTAGCAGGTAACCGATCTCTCTGAACTTTGGGAGGGTGATCCAGCAGGTCTTAGTGGTGCAGGAACCAGACACGCCGTGACACTTGCACTCCAGCTTCATCCTTTCTTCCAGGACCTGATAACGTAGAGAGTGGCGTCAGTGTGGAGCTTGTATCGCAGTATAGCTTTAACATCCACCCAAACACGCAGCTATTATTGTCTAAATAACCACTGTGTCTTGCCTACAGTCCGTAATGGTGGTAGCATCATGCTCTGGGGTTGCATGAGTTCGGCCAGCACTGAAGAGCTATGGTTCGTTATACATGAATCATTTACTGTGGCATTGTGAAGCAGACACTGGGCTGCACAGCAGTTTCCCGACATAGCGAGCCCAAGCACACCTCTCAAGAGGATCAAGTGCCTCTGCTAAATAAGATGAAGGTGACGGACTGGCCAAGAATGTCTCCTCCGGACCCTGAAGTAACGAAGATGGTGATGTCATTGAGGAGTAGAAGAGGATTCCAGTCACAAACTGTGCTGTTTTGGTGAGTTCCACGCCCAAGAGGATTAAGGCAGCGCTAGATAACACATTTTAGGTATGTCCACTTAGTGCCGTATTCACTTGTGTTGCCAGCTATGTCACAACATGTTAGAATTCGCTCTTAACTGAACTGCAGATCCCCATGCCGGTGTTATGTCGAATTTGGCTGCTTCCTCAAAAAATGCCACCAATAGCGTAACTGGATAATGGGGTCTATGGAATTTCGCTACCACGTCATGTTTGCTGTGGAATTGTGTTTTACAGACGTGCTGGTTGGTAGTCAGGCACGACTCATCTTAGTTTGGCGGTGAAAACGCAACCTTTGTTTTCACCAAAATCAATATTCCTGTTTGAGCGGTGATGAAAACGAAAATGTATGCCACCATTGTTAGCGTCAATGTGAACTTCCTCACGTTGTGATTGTCTACAATGCTTACTGTACATTAATACACAGCGTGAACTTCCTCACGTTGTGATTGTCTACAATGCTTACTGTACATTAATACACAACGTGAACTTCCTCACGTTGTGATTGTCTACAATGCTTACTGTACATTAATACACAGCGCGAACTTCCTCACGTTGTGGTTGTCTACGTGCTTACTGTATGTTAATATACAAGGAACTTTCTCACATTGTAATTGTGTACGCATGCTTGCTGGTCAGAAGATACAATGAGAGAAACATCATTTCAAATCACTACTTATTTGTACACAAAGCAGTTGCTTTCGATGGGTAATTCGTTTGAGGCCAATATTTGAAACATTTGTGTTTGTGTGTATGCTAAGTGGTGGTGGGTTGGAGACATCGACAACATGCTTGACTGCAGGCAAGACTCACTTGTGGTGCCTGATATTTAGACTAGTGTTTCTTAACCATAGGGCCCCGAGAGGGCCTCTTGTAATACACTTTTACATCACTTGTGGCAGTAATGACAATATCAAACAGAAGAAGTCTGGAGCTATAGTCATAGAGAAGTTTCTTCAGCACAAAAATGATGACTAAATTTAAGTGGTGAAGCGGTATTTTCATTTGCTCCTAAATTGTATTGAAACATATACCGTAATTTCCGGACTATAAGCCGCTACTTTTCCCCCTAGTTCTGGTCCCTGCGGCTTATACAAGGGTGCGGCTTATTTACGGCCTGTTCTTCTCCGACACCGACGAAGAGGATTTCGGTGGTTTTAGTACGCAGGAGGAAGACGATGACACAATGATTAAAGACTGACTTTTCATATACCGGTAGGCTGGTTATTTTGATAACGTACAGGCGAGCACTTTGTATTACTTTGCACCGTTGTATTATTTGTACTCTGCACGAATGCTGTTCGCCATGTCAAAGATGTGAAAGTTTGATTGAATGATTGAAAGATTTATTGTTAATAAATGGGACGCTTTGCGCTCCCAAACAGTCATCTCTGTCCCGACAATCCCCTCCGTGATAGCAGGAACCCCTATATACTACGCTAATTACACATCAAAACCCTGCGGCTTATAGTCGGGTGTGGCTTATATATGGAGCGATCTGTATTTTCCCTTAAATTTAGCTGGTGCGGCTTATAGCCAGGTGCGGCTTATAGTCCGGAAATTACGGTACATATATATATATGTATGTGTATATATATATTGTATTATTTTATTTTATTTTATTTTATTTTTTACATTTTTACATTTTTTTAAATTATTCATTTAGTCAGAATGTATTTGTTTCAGAACTGCGTAATTATATGTCCATTTATTTTTAATCAATTTTGAGTCCCTTCATGTGCAGTATATTTGACTAGTATTTATTTTTATAATCAGTCTGACCTAAGTCCATACTGTATATAAATAATAATTTTTGTGATAAGGTGTATCCTGTTAAACTGTAAATAAGTGAGATTGAAATATTGAATACAAATACAATCAAGGATAAGATTACGAATTCAGTGTCAATGGTAACCTCTATAATGGAAAAGGTTAAGAACCCCAGATTTAGACAATATTGGCTGTTATTTAATAAACCCTGACTACTCTAAAGTATATTCAGTTCTCTGTTATTGTACCTTAAAGTGCTCGTATTATGATTTTTTTTTCTACATTTAAAACACTTCCTTGTGGTCAACATAACGTAATGGTGGTTCTTTGGTCAAAATGTTGCATGGATTTATGTTTTACAGACCATCTTGAATCCGCTTTCTGACCTACTTTTCGTGGTGCGCCGTTTTGTGGGCCGTCTTATTTACGTGGCTCCACTTCGACTGCGTAAACTTCTACCATACACGGAAATATCCGCTGACGTCACAAAACCAGGTACCAATAGGTAACAAAAGTTTGTTTTGCACAATAGGTCCCCTTTAAGAAGATACATATGGTTGTTGGAATGTGAGAGGTGTTTGTGAGATTTTACAACTGCACTCCCATTTCGCCAAGGAGTAATGTTTGGTACGCTATGCATTTTTTCCATTGTCAAAAACTTGTATTCATATTTTTTGGTACCCTCTTGGTGTGCGTCGATAGATTAATCCCTTACCTTCCTGCCTGCCTCGTTGTTGTGCAGGTTCATCAAACGCCGTGCGTTTTTCTTAATCTCCCGGGCATCCACAAAGCGGCGCGAGAACTCCACGCCGTACTTGACGTCGGCCGAGCAGCCCCCCCACTTCCAGCCCTGCTCGCGGTCGTGGTAGCCTTGCTTGTCGCGGTCGCAGCCGCACTGGCTCAGGTTGCCCTGGCTGCAGGCCGTGGTGACCGCGTGGGCCACGCCGGCCGCCGTGATGGCATACGTGAAGGCTGCCTCTCTGCTACCTGAGTAGAAAATATCGTATTGACCGAAATATAAGAACTTTTTTTGCTTGACACATTTTTGGAAAAATGCAGTTTTAGACAAAAATCAAAGACAATTATGAGGCGTTATTATAATGCACAGTAATAGAGAATCTGCTTTACCACTGTAAATGAGCCAGATGTACAAACTTAATTGGCCTTTGAACGTGGTTTGTAAATTGAAAAGTTTGTATAATGAAACAGAGTTCCCCTTAAGAAACAATGTACAGTAAATATGAATAATTGGTTCTCACCTTGACAAAAGTCCCTATTTTGGTAAAATAATACACACTTTGAAGACACTTTACAGCAGGGGGTCACCAGGTAGCCCGTAAGGACCAGATGAGTAGCCCGCTGGCCTGTTCTAAAAATAGCTCAAATAGCAGCACTTACCAGTGAGCTGTCTCTATTTTTTTAATTTTATTTATTTGCTAGCAAGCTGGTCTCGCTTTGCCCGACATTTTTGATTCTAAGAGAGACAAAACTCAAATAGAATTTGAAAATCCAAGAAAATATTTGAAAGACTTGGTCTTCACTTGTTTAAATAAATTCATAATTTTTTTTACTTTGCTTCTTATAACTTTCAGAAAGACAATTTTAGAGAAAAAATACAACCTTGAAAATGATTTTAGGATTTTTAAACACATATACCTTTTTACCTTTTAAATTCCTTCCTCTACTTTCCTGACAATTTAAATCAATGTTCAAGTAATTTTTTTTTTTTTATTGTAAAGAATAATAAATACATTTTAATTTAATTCTTCATTTTAGCTTCTGTTTTATCGACGAAGAATATTTGTGAAATATTTCTTCAAACTTATGGTTAAAATTCAAAAAAATTATTCTGGCAAATCTAGAAAATCTGTAGAATCAAATTTAAATCTTATTTCAAAGTCTTTTGAAATTATTTTAAAATTTTTGTTCTGGAAAATCTAGAAGAAATAATGATTTGTCTTTGTTAGAAATATAGTTTGGTCATATTTGTTATATATTCTAACAAAGTGCAGATTGGATTTTAACCTATTTAAAACATGTCATCAAAATTCTAAAATTAATCTTAATCAGGAAAAATTACTAATGATGTTCCATAAATTCTTTTTTTTTATTTTTTCAAAAAGATTCGAATTAGCTAGTTCTTCTCTTCTTTTTTTCGGTTGAATTTTAAAGAGTCGAAATTGAAGATAAACTATGTTTCAAAATTTAATTGTCATTTTTTTCGTGTTTTCTCCTCTTTTAAACCGTTCAATTAAGTGTAAATATCATTAATTATTAATAATAACATAGAGTTAAAGGTAAATTGAGCAAATTGGCTATTTCTGGCAATTTATTTAAGTGTGTATCAAACTGGTAGCCCTTCGCATTAATCACTACCCAAGAAGTAGCTCTTGCTTTCAAAATGGTTGGTGACCCCTGCTTTACAGTATATGTGTTGCTTCAATAATACATATATATTTTTGGAAAAGTCAATTTTTACTTTGCTGTTCGCAAACAGTAGACGACGTGCCGTCACAAGGTGGAGAATGGAGTGCAGGGAGAGAGAGGAGGGGAAGTGTGTGTGGGTTCCCTCTTTTCTCTAAGTTTAAATCCACAGCGAATCCCTCCTTCTTTCCAGGCTGGTTTGTTACCTTTTTTGAACCCACATCGAGTAACTAATGTGTCAAATGAATGAATGACACTTTCGTACACAGAGACACGGTTTGTACACTTGAGGCATATTTGGCACGATCTAAAGCTTCGTAAACCGAAAAGTTTGCAAATAGTGGTGTTGGTAAATCGAGGTTCCTCTGTAGTTTCTAATTTCCGCCTGTAGTCCTCCATACTAGTGTGGGTGGCACTGAGAGCAAGGTGGGTGACGTGTCTTGCTCAAGGACACTACGGCAGTGGCTAAGCTGGTAAAACCCTAAAGGTTTTTTGGACGACCGCTCTACCAATGACAAAATGATGTCATAATTCTTAACTGCTCAACCATTTTCAGTATTATTTCAAGAGTGACCGGGAGAAAAGCTCTGACGCGCTGTGGAGAAGTTCTTTGGCCCCGCCATAAATCTCTAGACCTCGTATATAAGAAGACTTGTTTGTTTTCTGGGTTAAAAAAATAAATATTATCTTATATTTGGGTCAATACGGTCATTTGAATGAATTCAATGTGAGTGCTGCTCCAAGTTGGTGCTCCATAATGGACTCGCTGCAACACTCCGAATGTGGCTTAGATTAGAAGACGTCATCTGGATCCATGCAGACTCCGTGTAGCACTGACGGGTGCTGAAGGTTTTTAATTACCCATGATGCCGTAGGCCACCAAAACGCTGTCATACCATCACGGATGCTGACTTTTCTCGCTGTGTATCGGGAAAGGATCTGGACGCTCCTCTTCGAGCCTAGATTTTCCAAAACCAATTTTGAAACACGGACTCGTATGACCACAGCGGACTTTTCCACTTTGCGTCATCTCAGACAGCCCAGAACTGGCTCGTGGACGTTATTGATATACGGCTTTCCCTTTTGCGTGGCGTTTGTAGACGCAGCGACGGATTGCCTTTTGCTTAGAACACTTTTCCAAAGTCCTCCCAAGCCCGAGTAGTAATATCCTCAATGGACTGTGCAGTTGGTTTCTGCTTTACGTGGGGTGATTTTTATGCATTCCCTGGATGTTTTATGGATATTATGGTTTGCAGATGTGTAATGTCTAAATTCCTTCCAATTATTTCTTGAGAAATGTGTTGCCCACATAGTAAACCACTGAGCCTCTTCAAGGATACCCCTACATTGAACCTTATTGTCCACAACTTCAGGCTGAAGTCATCAGCAGTTCCGCTTCTGTTGTTGTCCAAACTTGAGGCAAACATGGGTGACATCTACTGGCTGACCGGCAGATTTGGATATGTTTTATGTTTTTCATCAATGGAATTTCTCACACAGCTTAAATGTCTTGCTGAGTCTGTCTTAGGCGGTCCACATTGTTTTTGCAAGCGATACCACAGCGCCGGAGCCCTCTGTGGTTTGAGCTTGACTGACATGTGCCCGTTTCTTTGCTGTGTCACCATTTGAAATTGAGAATAAACACCCTTCGTATTTATGGCGTGCTGAGGTGCAGGGGGAAATTAATTTACTGGCACCACGGTAGGTCGGTGTAACAGGATAGCGGCCCCCCGCGCCAATCAGCGTAATGCGTGCGCTCAACAGGCCGCGGTATTAATGCATGGCGTCTTGTGTATAGGAGAGATTCTAATGGCTTCCTTCCAACGTGACAAAGTGAAACCATCAGTCCTGCGGTTCCCACCCCCCTCCATGCATAACTAATAACAAACTCAAGTCCTCTCTCATCAGGCTAAATCTGTACAATCCGGATATATTGTACACCCGCCGTGATTTGTTTGGATTGTACAGCAGTGCATTGTTGCCATCCAGCTGCCGGGCCTGACTTCAATTAGTGGTTAGCATGATTCTCCGCGCTCTTTCTCAGCGCTTAATGAGTTTAAAGGCCCCGTGGTCAAGCAAATGAAGTGCCATGGATTAAGCGACACGAAAGAGCCTGAATGGACCAATTTTGCCCGTAGTCGAGTCCTCGTTATGATATACAGTCCTCCGAGAAAGGTTCTTAACATGTCTCCAAGCTGGGTCCAGCGTGTGCTCTCATCCGCTTTACACACCACAAAGTGAAAGAAGACATTTCCTCTTGACAAAAGGGAAGAAAGCAAAGGGATCCAGATGTCTGTCTCCCTGGAACAAAAGTGATGGCTTCCAGAACTGCTAGATTAAACACGGGTCCAAAGCCGCAGCAAAGGCCGCAACAAAATATTTTCACATTGCAATGCAATTTATGTAAGGGTCTCACATGTGGGGGGCTTCTGTGGGAAGAAGAAGTGACTAAATCCTTTGTCTAGTTGATGTTTCTTTGACAAACTTCTGTCAAAACTTCTCGCCGTCCTCTTGTGAGCTACACTCGATGCTGTCGTGCTCAGTCACTAGACGTTCTGACATCAGAGATTGCCATGAGTATGGGCTAAGGTCATGGTACCCTACCCCTGTACTTGTACAATAGTGTAGACCAGCGATCTTCAACAAAAAAGTTTTGGGGGCAACATGTCCAGAAAGCTGAGGCCGGACTTTCCCTTCACTATTAGTCTTATTTTGTATATTTGGGAGAACCAGCGTCTTCTACAGTAGACATTTGACTTTGGTCTATTTATTTTGTCAGTGTTACAGGAGCGCTCTGCTGTTTTTAAGGACCTTCTGCAAAATTGTGCAAAACACTAAATTGCTCCTGTTGTACGGAGAAACTTGGACCACTGTAAACAAATTGACATTTTAATCTTCCTAGCAAACACAGAACACTGGGGTCCAGACTTGTGATTTACATAACTGAGGCGTTCCTCAAGGCACCCTTTAAAGTCCACGCCATTTTTTCTGTAATGTGATTTGTGTAGTAAGTAAGGTGCATTAATAACAGAGATTGTATTGTAAGGGTCTACATGAGTTTTTACCGATTTAGTGTATCGTCAAAAGTTACTGCGTTTGTACCCTCTACACTTTTATAAGTTGTGAATATACACTACCGTTCAAAAGTTTGGGGTCACATTGAAATGTCCTTATTTTTGAAGGAAAAGCACTGTACTTTTCAATGTAGATAACTTTAAACTAGTCTTAACTTGAAAGAAATACACTCTATACATTGCTAATGTGGTAAATGACTATTCTAGCTGCAAATGTCTGGTTTTTGGTGCAATATCTACATAGGTGTATAGAGGCCCATTTCCAGCAACTATCACTCCAGTGTTCTATTTAGGGATGTCCGATAATGGCTTTTTGCCGATATCCGATATTCCGATGTTGTCCAACTCTTTAATTACCGATATCAACCGATACCGATATCAACCGATATATACAGTCGTGGAATTAACACATTATTATGTCTAATTTGGACAACCAGGTATGGTGAAGATAAGGTACTTTTTAAAAAAAACTTATAAAATAAAATAAATTAAAAACATTTTCTTGAATAAAAAAGAAAGTAAAACAATATAAAAACAGTTGCATAGAAACTAGTAATTAATGAAAATGAGTAGCATTAACTGTTGAAGGTTAGTACTATTAGTGGACCAGCAGCACGTACAATCATGTGTGCTTACGGACTGTATCCCTTGCAGACTGTATTGATATATATTGATATATAATGTAGGAACCAGAATATTAATAACAGAAAGAAACAACCCTTTTGTGTGAATGAGGAGGGAGGTTTTTTGGGTTGGTGCATTAATTGTAAGTGTATCTTGTGTTTTTTATGTTGATTTAATTTTTTTTTAAAAACGATACCGATAATAAAAAAACCGATACCGATAATTTCCGATATTACATTTTAATGCATTTATCGGCCGATAATATCGGCAGGCCGATATTATCGGACATCCCTAGTTCTAATGGTACAATGTGTTTGCTCATTGGCTCAGAAGGCTAATTGATGCTTAGAAAACCCTTGTGCAATCATGTTCACACATCTGAAAACAGTTTAGCTCGTTACAGAAGCTACAAAACTGACCTTCCTTTGAGCAGATTGAGTTTCTGGAGCATCACATTTGTGGGGTCAATTAAACGCTCAAAATGGCCAGAAAAAGAGAACTTTCATCAGAAACTCGACAGTCTATTCTTGTTCTTAGAAATGAAGGCTATTCCACAAAATTGTTTGGGTGACCCCAAACTTTTGAACGGTAGTGTACGTGATTTGTTTTTTGGTCCTGGAACAAGTACATGCCGTTACATTTCAATCCAATAGGTAGCTCATGGGTTGCACTAGTGTAGATTGTACTCTTTTGGGTAAACGCTCAAACGTATTTCTTTTGTACCCTTGATATGTGAGTATACCTTGTTTTGGCCCTTAAACAGGTACCTATAGTTATAATTGGATAATTTGTGTCCTACTTTTATATCAAGGCGCAGAAATAGAAAGCTATATACAAACCCAAAACCAGTGAAGTTGGCACGTAAATAAAAACAGAATACAATGATTTGCGAATCCCTTTCAACCTATATTCAATTGAATAGACTGCAAAGACAACGTTAGATCTGGACAACTTTGTTATTTTTTGCAAATATTAGCTCATTTGGAATTTGATGCCTGCAACATGTTTCAAAAAAGCTGGCACAAGTGGCAAAAAAGACTTGAGAAAGTTGAGGAATGCTCATCAAACACTTATTTGGAACATCCCACAGGTGAACAGGTGGGTGCCATGATTGTGTATAAAAGCAACTTCCATGAAATGCTCAGTCATTCACAAACAAGGATGGGGCGAGGGTCACCACTTTGTGAACAAATGCGTGAGCAAATTGTCCAACAGTTTAAGAACAACATTTCTCAACAAGCTATTGCAAGGAATTTAGGGATTTCCTTGCAATAGCTATCTATGGTTTGTAATAGGGGTGTGGGAAAAAATCGATTCAAATTCGAATCGCGATTCTCACGTTGTGCGATTCAGAATCGATTCTCATTTTTAAAAAATTGATTTATTTTTTTAAATGTATTTATTTAATTTTATTTAATTTTTATTTTTTTAATTTTTAATTTTTTTTTTTATTAATCGATCCAACAAAACAATACACAGCAATACCATTACAATGCAATCCAATTCCAAAACAAAACCCGACCCAGCAACACTCAGAACTGCAATAAACAGCAATTGAGAGGAGACACAAACACGACACAAAAGTAGTGAAACAAAAATGAATATTATCAACAACAGTATCAATATTAGTTACAATTTCAATATAGCAGTGATTATAAATCCCTCATTGACATTATCATTAGACATTTATAAAAAAAAACAATAGTGTCACAGTGGCTTACACTTGCATCACATCTCATAAGCTTGACAACACGCTGTGTCCAATATTTTCACAAAGATAAAATAAGCCATATTTTTGGTTCATTTAATAGTTAAAACAAATGTACATTATTGCAATCAGTTGATAAAACATTGTCCTTTACAATTATAAAAGCTTTTTACAAAAATCTACTACTCTGCTTGCATGTCAGCAGACTGGGGTAGATCCTGCTGAAATCTATGTATTCCATGAATAGAGAATCGTTTTGAATCGGGAAAATATCGTTTTTGAATCGAGAATCCTATTGAATTGAAGAAAAAAAAATCGATATTGAATCGAATCGTGACCCCAAGAATCGATATTGAATCGAAACGTGGGACACCCAAAAGATTCACAGCCCTAGTTTGTAATATCCTCAAAAGATTCCGAGAATCTGGAGAAATCACTGCAAGGCCTAAAACCAACATTGAATGCCCGTGACCTTCGATCCCTCAGGCGGTACTGCATCAAAAAGCGACATCAGTGTGTAAAGAACATCACCACATGGGCTCAGGAACACTTCAGAAAACGACTGTCAGTACAGTTTGTCGCGACATCTGTAAGTGCAAGTTAAAACTCTACTATGCAAAGCCATTTATCAACAACACCCAGAAACGCCGCCGGCGCAAAGTGGAAAAGTGTTCTGGGGTCGATGAGTCGCTGCCATTAAATTCTAAGTTAATGATTATTTGCAAAAAAATAAATAAAAATCCAGTTTCTCAGTTCGAACATTAAATATCTTGTCTTTGCAGTGTATTAAGGATTTGCAAATCATTGTATTCTGTTTTTATTTACGAACTACACAATGTGCCAACCTAACTGGTTTTGGGTTTTGTATATTGATGCGTCTAATTCCTATACCCCCTATTAAAAAAATCTAATATCGGTGCAAAGGGGGACTGACCTACTCTCAGCTCTTGTCCGAACACCGTCCTCTCGCCCAGGGCCGAGCAGTTCCACCGGCCGTAGCGGAACTGGTACTGGCACTCGTTAATGCCCAGCTGGGCGCCTTCGCCGATGACAATGATGGCGTCTGGGCGGCTCTGACAGAGGGCTCGCTGACGGGGCGCCAGTCCTGGTATCTTGTTGCAGATGATGTTGGCGCCCAGAGCCACTACCGAGGACAATGTCCTACAAGTGCAGATAGACATAGTGTTGAAAGACAGTCAGAAAGATGCTATTTTTAGTCTTTAATAATGCCACCAAATGATTAGAAACACCTCTTACACCATGCACTGCAAATGACACTAATAAACATATAGTTGACTTAGCTTGCAACAAGGTGATAATTATGGACACAATTATAGCTTAGATTTCCCAGTGCGCCTTATGTTGAACACCTGCGTTATCCACTGGGATTCCTGTGCGTAATTTACGCGCAAAACTCGCTTTATTTCAGTGCAAAAGTAGCTGAAAGTGATGCGTAAGTGGGGTAAAGGAACGTACAGGTAGCTGCCGCTGGTGAGGATGAGGAAGATCTGCGGGTAGTAGACGGACAGCAGCGCGCTGCGAGACGAGATGATGAGCATGTTTGCGCATTGAACGCAACTTTGTCTTCACTCCTTCTTATCTTTTTTTTTTTTTTTCCTCTTTTCTTTTTGTTAAATCACCCAAAAAAGTCTGTTAAAAAAAAAAAAAAGGTCCAGGTGCCCTGTTTTTAAAGTGCTCCAGCTCCGAGCTCCACTGGCCGTGCGCCGAGGGCGAGACGCTGCATCCCGAGGCCGAAGTGCGCGCTCCCCACCTGGGCTGCGAGAGTGCGGGGTGGGCGTGGTGCTGGTGCTGGGTGGGTCCGGTCGTGTGCATGCGAAAAGGGGCTATATTGTGCGCAGTAGGTCTGTGGGAAGGGAAGCTTAGGGATGGAGCTGCACATCCACCATATCTCCACCCCTAATACCTCCCATAGCACCTCTCTCTCTTTTGCTCCCTCTGTTTTCATTTTGCAATGAATGAAGGATAAAGTGATGCTCTGCTGCCTCTCTTATACCCAAAATATCATTGCATTGAATATGATGGGATTTAAAAAAACAACTATGCACTATATCAGGGTGTCCAAAGTGAAGCCCGTGGGCCATTTGCGGCCCGCAGCTAATTTTTTCGCCACATTCTAAAAATACTATAAAAAAATATACATATGAAAAAGTGGAATAAAAGAGCATATAAATGTCACGACGAAAAGTTGCAATGTTGATTACAATAACATAAAGCTGCCACAGGCTGTTTTTTCTTTAAAACTGTCATTGGTAATATATATATATATATATATATATATATATATATATATATATATATATATATATATATATATATATATATATATATATATATATATATATATATATATACACACACACTACCGTTCAAAAGTTTGGGGTCACCCAAACAATTTTGTGGAATAGCCTTCATTTCTAAACAAGAATAGACTGTCGAGTTTCAGATGAAAGTTCTCTTTTTCTGGCCATTTTGAGCGTTTAATTGACCCCACAAATGTGATGCTCCAGAAACTCAATCTGCTCAAAGGAAGCTCAGTTTTGTAGCTTCTGTAACGAGCTAAACTGTTTTCAGATGTGTGAACATGATTGCACAAGGGTTTTCTAATCATCAATTAGCCTTTTGAGCCAATGAGCAAACACATTGTACCATTAGAACACTGGAGTGATAGTTGCTGGAAATGGGCCTCTATACACCTATGTAGATATTGCACCAAAGAGCAGACATTTGCAGCTAGAATAGTCATTTACCACATTAGCAATGTATAGAGCAGGGGTCACCAACGCGGTGCCCGCGGGCACCAGGTAGCCAGTAAGGACCAGATGAGTAGCCCGCTGGCCTGTTCTAAAAATAGCTCAAATAGCAGCACTTACCAGTGAGCTGCCTCTATTTTTTAAATTGTATTTATTTACTAGCAAGCTGGTCTCGCTTTGCCCAACATTTTTAATTCTAAGAGAGACAAAACTAAAATAGAATTTGAAAATCCAAGAAAATATTTGAAAGACTTGGTCTTCACTTGTTTAAATAAATTCATAATTTTTTTTACTTTGCTTCTTATAACTTTCAGAAAGACAATTTTAGAGAAAAAATACAACCTTAAAAATTATTTTAGGATTTTTAAACACATATACCTTTTTACCTTTTGAATTCCTTCCTCTTCTTTCCTGACAATTTAAATCAATGTTCAAGTAAATTATTTTTTTTTATTGTAAATAATAATAAATACATTTTAATTTAATTCTTCATTTTAGCTTCTGTTTTTTCAACGAAGAATATTTGTGAAATATTTCTTCAAACTTATTATGATTAAAATTCAAAAAAATTATTTTGGCAAATCTAGAAAATCTGTAGAATCAAATTTAAATCTTATTTCAAAGTCTTTTGAATTTCTTTTAAAATTTTTGTTCTGGAAAATCTAGAAGAAATAATGATTTGTCTTTGTTAGAAATATAGCTTGGTCCTATTTGTTATATATTCTAACAAAGTGTAGATTGGATTTTAACCTATTTAAAACATGTCATCAAAATTCTAAAATTAATCTTAATCAGGAAAAATTACTAATGATGTTCCATAAATTCTTTTTTTAAGTTTTTCTCTTCTTTTTTTCGGTTGAATTTTGAATTTTAAAGAGTCGAAATTGAAGATAAACTATGTTTCAAAATTTAATTGTCATTTTTTTCGTGTTTTCTCCTCTTTTAAACCGTTCAATTAAGTGTAAATATCATTAATTATTAATAATAACATAGAGTTAAAGGTAAATTGAGCAAATTGGCTATTTCTGGCAATTTATTTAAGTGTGTATCAAACTGGTAGCCCTTCGCATTAATCACTACCCAAGAAGTAGCTCTTGCTTTCAAAAAGGTTGGTGACTCCTGGTATAGAGTGTACTTCTTTAAAGTTAAGACTAGTTTAAAGTTATCTTCATTGAAAAATAAGGACATTTTAATGTGACCCCAAACTTTTGAACGGTAGTGTATATATATACAAATAGTACATATTTTGTTTTTGACAAAACTAAAACAATAATTAAAACATATAACCGACAGATGGATCTGAAGATGATCTTTTCTTTAAGTGTTGAAAGCAAAAAACAAATGTGACTTATTTTTAACACTTTTATGAGTGGGGTCCTTTTGGATACCTGAGAATTTTAATGGGATGTTTTTTAAACTGTCATTGCTTAAATAATCCATCCATCCATCCATTTTCTACCGCTTGTCCCTTTTGAGGTGGCGGGGGGTGCTGGAGCCTATCTCAGCTGCATTCGGGTGGAAGGCGGGGTACACCCTGGACAAGTCGCCACCTCATCGCATAATAATGAACACAAACCAATGTTGTTGTGAATTATTTACCTATTTAAGGTTCCGAACACTTCACATCAAATATACCACTTTGGACATTTTTGGGGCAAATGTTGATGCTTTGTGTTTTTGCCATAAAACAGGGTTTTCTTTAACAAAAACGTCATGAACATCAAAAAAATAAAAATCGACTTAATGTCGACAGATTGATCTGAAGTTGATCTAAGCGTTGGAAATACAGTCGTGGTCACAAGTTTACATACACTTGTAAAGAACATAATGTCATGGCTGTCTTGAGTTTACAATCATTTCTACAAGTCTTATTTTTTTGTGATATAGTGATTGGAGCGCATACTTGTTGGTCACAAAAACATTCATGAAGTTTGGTTCTTTTATGAGTTTATTATGGGTCTACTGAAAATGTGACCAAATCTGCAATGTTAATATTTGGTTACATGTCCCTTGGCAAGTTTCACTGCAATAAGGCACTTTTGGTAGCCATCCACAAGCTTCTGGTTTAACTTTTGACCACTCCTCTTGACAAAATTGGTGCAGTTCAGCTAAATTTGTTGGTTTTCTGACATGGTCTCGTTGGAACACCCAACTGCGCCTGACCACAGAACTTTCCTATAGGAGGTTTGTCCATGTGATGTCAGATAAAACAAAAATTGAGATGTTTGGCCTCAATACCCAGCGATATGTTTGGAGGAGAAAAGGTGAGGCCTTTAATCCCAGGAACACCAGCCTACCATCAAGCATGGTGGTGGTAGTATTATGCTCTGGGCCTGTTTTGCTGCCAATGGAATTGGTGCTTTACAGAGAGTAAATGGGACAATGAAAAAGGAGTATTACCTCCAAATTCTTCAGGACAACCTAAAATCATGGGTCTTGGGCGCAGTTGTGTGTTCCAACAGGACAATGACCCCGAACACATGTCAAAAGTGGTAAAGGAATGGCTAAATCAGGCTAGAATTGAGGTTTTAGAATGGCCTGACTTAAATGTGTGGACAATGCTGAAGAAACAAGTCCATGTCAGAAAAACCAACACATTTAGCTGAACTGCACCAATTTTATCAAGAGGAGTGGTAAAAAATTCAACCAGAAGTTTGCCAGAAGCTTGTAGATGGCTACCAAAAGCACCTTATTGCAGTGAAACTTGCCAAAGGACACGTAAGCAAATATTAACATTGCTGTATGTATACTTTTGACCCAGCAGATTTGCTCACATTTTCAGTAGACCCATAATAAATTCATAAAAGAACCAAACTTCATGAATGTTTTTGTGACCAACAAGTATGTGCTCCAATCACTCTATCACAAAAAAATACGAGTTGCAGAAATTATTGGAATCTCAAGACAGCCATGACATTATGTTCTTTACAAGTGTATGCAAACCTTTGACCACGACTGTATGTATATATATATATATATATATATGTGTGTGTGTGTGAATGAATGACTTATTTAAAAACTTTTTATAACTGATATATATATACATATATATGTATCAGAAGAAGGCTGTTCTAAAAACATCCCCCGAGGACACCTCAGAGTTAGCCGCTCTGACCTCCCTCCTTCAACAACACCTGTGAGTTGAACTCTGCTCGTAACGCCTGCAGAGCGACTCCAGTCCTATAGACACAACAACACTACACTCTGGACAATGAGCATATGCACACACACCCACGCCTTCACCACCCCTTGAATCCCTTCGGGGCGATTGACAGTCCTGTTCAGTCTCCCTGTAATGTATGTCTGCCCTTGAATGGGATTGTGCTAAAAATCTGAATTTTCCCTCTGAAAAAATTAAACAAATGTATATATATGTATATATATACAGTACAGGCCAAACGTTTGGACACACCTTCTCCTCATTCAATGTGTTTTCTTTATTTTCATGACATTGCAGATTGTCACTGAAGGCATCAAAACTATGAATGAACACGTGTGGAGTTATGTACTTAACAAAAAAAAGGTGAAATAACTGAAAACATGTTTTATATTCTAGTTTCTTCAAAATAGCCACCCTTTGCTCTGATTACTGCTTTGCACACTCCTGGCATTCTCTCGATGAGCTTCAAGCACACCTGCGAAGTGAAAACCATTTCCGGTGACTACCTCTTGAAGCTCATCGAGAGAATGCCAAGAGTGTGCAAAGCAGTAATCAGAGCACAGGGTGGCTATTTTGAAGAAAGTAGAATATAAAACATGTTTTAGTTATTTCACCTTTTTTTTGTTAAGTACATAACTCCACACGTGTTCATTCATAGTTTTGATGCCTTCAGTGACAATCTAAAATGTAAATAGTCATGAAAATAAAGAAAACACATTCAATTAGGTGTGTCCAAACTTTTGGCCTGTACTGTACACTACCGTTCAAAAGTTTGGGGTCACCCAAACAATTTAGTGGAATAGCCTTCATTTCTAAGAACAAGAATAGACTGTCGAGTTTCAGATGAAAGTTCTCTTTTTCTGGCCATTTTGAGCGTTTAATTGACCCCACAAATGTGATGCTCCAGAAACTCAACCCGCTCAAAGGAAGGTCAGTTTTGTAGCTTCTGTAACGAGCTAAATTGTTTTCAGATGTGTGAACATGATTGCACAAGGGTTTTCTAATCATCAATTAGCCTTCTGAGCCAATGAGCAAACACATTGTACCATTAGAACACTGGAGTGATAGTTTCTGGAAATGGGCCTCTATACACCTATGTAGATATTGCACCAAAAAGCAGACATTTGCAGCTAGAATAGTCATTTACCACATTAGCAATGTATAGAGTGTATTTCTTTCAAGTTAAGACTAGTTTAAAGTTATCTTCATTGAAAAGTACAGTGCTTTTCCTTCAAAAATAAGGACATTTCAATGTGACTCCAAACTTTTGAACGGTAGTGTATATATATATATATATAATATATATATATGTGGATATGTATGTATATGTTCAGTATATGTGTATGTATATATACGTGTATGTACTGTATATGTTTATGTATGTAAAAAATATATATGTATACAGTATGTATGTATATATATATATATATATAGTATTGGTTTTGACAATGAAAAATATAAAAATGACTCCCGCATGCTTTTTTCCCCCCCAGTGTGGCCCTCAGTGGAAAACATTTAGACATCCCTGCACTATATTAAATTCAATCGTGATCAATTAGAATTGTTAAAGTGATTCCTAATATTATCATTACAATTTGCTAAAATTACATTTATATTTATTTACATTTGTATTATTTTAGTGTATTGCACACATTCGCCTGAAAGTGTGTTGATTGGACCTCATTTGTGCAGATCAACTTCATATTGTGAACGAATCAATAACAATATAAGTCAAATTATGTTTTTAAGTTGCTTTGAATATGCTTTTTTATTTTTTTGTCTTTTAATGTCGAAAAGCAGGAGGTGAGAGGTCAAGTTTGTCCAGCGCGTTCGTCAGCATCTGTGCGCCCTCATGTGGTGGCAACAGGGACAACATCTGCCTCTTATCAGGTAAATATTGCTGCACTGAGAAGTTGGGTAAATGGCATTTTTATGAACACCAAAGGAGTAATTATAGCTGTCCATCTAAAACATGAGTTTAAGAGTATTTGCTGTGGTGGGATGGTTCAGTAAATATGTATATTTAGTGAAGGAGCATCAAAGGATGAGCTGTTTTATTACAGAGGACAAAGTGCATATTTTATCCGTCACTGTCTTATACTGTAGACTGCACTTTAGAACCTCAGGGGCCATGATATTAATCAATTCTGCTTCCAGAAAGGCATTTTCTTATAATAGTATCTCCAATTCAGGGTAAGACAATGTAACAAAAAGAGAGCTGTGATTGGGAATTTGACCAAAACTATTTAAAAGATGTAATCTCAGTAACTTTCACCCCTCCTTTTAACCACAAGCCAGCTCATATTCGCGTCTTTTTTTCTCTCCCCATTTTTGTTTTCTTAAAAGGGGTTCCTAACTCTTTCCACTACAGAGGGGCCCTCTCAAATATTAACACTGAATTAGTAATCTTACACTTGATTTTAGTCATATCCAACAATTATATCTAATATATTTACAGTTTAACAGGGTACACCTTTTCAAATAATATGAAACCGTGCGTTAATCACGTAGATTATTATCAAGGCCTAGGTCAGTCTAATTGAAAAATAAATACCAATCAAATATTCTGCAAAAGAGGGGATTCGTAAAAACTGATGGATAATACATTGATATGCAATTTCGCAGTGCAAAAAAACTAAATAAACAACAAAAATATACAAGTTTCTCAAATAAACTGTTAATAAAATTAAAATACAGCTTTTAACACTTTTGTCATAATTCTTGCGCTTAAAAAAGCCAGCACCAGACTTTTTCCTGCTTGTTTGATATTGTCATTACTGCCACAAGTGGTGGAAAAGTGTATTACAACTGAGTACCAGACATATTTTTTGGCGGCCCAGCAATGGGCCCCAGCCCTGCGTTTAAGAAACACGGGAAATACACCTACGTCACCAAGCATGCAGGATATCAACTCGGCGATGAGCGTGTTGGCCATAAAACCTTAACGAGTTCATGTCTCTCCAGGGGTGTGGACACTTTATTACGATGATTGACAACATGGCCGGCGGCGAGTAAAAGAAGCATTGCTGAGCTCACAAACATTTTATGGACAAAAGTAATGCGGTACCGCAAAGTAAAAATGTCGGAAAATATGGCGTTGCAAGCGTTTGACGGGGTTTAGGTCATGGTTCTTCCACAGCAAACTCACCCGACGCCGTAACGGGTGTTTCTTTGTGCGTGCTGGAGCGTAAATGGCCGAGAATTGTCCAAAATGTTAAAAGTATTAGCAGCAGTAAACACAAGATTACACAATACAACACTCTCAACCTCGTTTACATCCTTCGGTGGCAATATGTGCCAGCAGAAAAAGAAATCAGCACATAATTGGCCCAACTGGAAATAGCGCGGCGTCGGGATCACAAAATTCCGCAGTCCGAAAGTGAGCGACGCGAACACTTGTTCCCATTAATGTTGCCAAGGCCCTTACTGTACAGAGGCAAGCAATGTCAGGAGTGAAAGGGTTCGCCAGGGATGTGTCACCGTGAAGAGCATTTAACCTCATTAAACACAAAATCCTGGCCTTAACAGTCTTTGAGAAAATAGTCGTTCAGTTACTGAGAGGTGTTTTTAATATTTTGGAAATTTGGCTGCGTAAAAGGCTTAGAATTTAGAAAACGGGCTACAACAGCATCTATTTTCTATACCAACATCTATTTAATAATACCACCTTAACATTTGACAACCAAACAATTAAACAAGGAGACTCGGTAAAGAATCTGGGTATTATCTTCCACCCAACTCTCTCGTTTGAGTCACACATTAAGAGTGTTACTAAAACGGCCTTCTTTCATCTCCGTAATATCGCTAAAATTCGTTCCATCTTGTCCACTAGCGACGCTGAGATCATTATTCATGCGTTCGTTACGTCTCGTCTCGATTACTGTAACGTATTATTTTCGGGCCTCCCTATGTCTAGCATTAAAAGATTACAGTTGGTACAAAATGCGGCTGCAAGGCTTTTGACAAAAACAAGAAAGTTTGATCATATTACGCCTATACTGGCTCACTTGCACTGGCTTCCTGTGCACTTAAGATGCGACTTTAAGGTTTTACTACTTACGTATAAAATACTACACGGTCAAGCTCCTGCCTATCTTGACGATTGTATTGTACCATATGTCCCGACAAGAAATCTGCGTTCAAAGAACTCCGGCTTATTAGTGATTCCCAGAGCCAAAAAAAAGTCTGCGGGCTATAGAGCGTTTTCTATTCGGGCTCCAGTACTCTGGAATGCCCTCCCGGTAACAGTTAGAGATGCTACCTCAGTAGAAGCATTTAAGTCCCATCTTAAAACTCATTTGTATAATCTAGCCTTTAAATAGACCCCCCCTTTTTTAGACCAGTTGATCTGCCGTTTCTTTTCTTCTCTCCTCTTCTCCCCTGTCCCTTGCGAGGGGGAGTTGCATAGGTCCGGTGGCCATGGATGAAGTGCTGGCTGTCCAGAGCCGGGACCCCGGGTGGACCACTAGCCTGTGCATCGGTTGGGGACATCTCTGCGCTGCTGACCCGTCTCCGCTCGGGATGGTTTCCTGTTGGCCCCGCTGTGGACTGGACTCCCGCTGATGTGTTGGATCCACTGTGGACTGGACTTTCACAATGTTATGTCAGACCCACTCAACATCCATTGCTTTCGGTCTCCCCTAGAGGGGGGGGGTTACCCACATATGCGGTCCTCTCCAAGGTTTCTCATAGTCATTCACCGACGTCCCACTGGGGTGAGTTTTTCCTTGCCCGTATGTGGGCTCTGTACCGAGGATGTCGTTGTGGCTTGTACAGCCCTTTGAGACACTTGTGATTTAGGGCTATATAAATAAACATTGATTGATTGATTGATTGATTGATTGATACTGCTTGTCTTCTTTAGGGCTACAGGTGGGCTGGAGCCTATCCCGGCTGACTCTGGGGAGACAGAGTACACACAAGAAAGTTGTATGTGCCCAGCGCTTTGGTAAAGAAGGTGAGATACAGTACAAGCCAACAGTTTGGACACACCTTCAATGCGTTTTCTTTATTTTCATGACTATTTACATTGTAGATTGTCACTGAAGGCATCGAAACTATGAATGATCACGTGGAGTTATGTACTTCACAAAAAAAAGGTGAAATAACTGAAATAATCACCACCCACCCACAACTAAAAACATGTTTTGTGTTCTAGTTTCTTCAAAATAGCCACCCTTTGCTCTGATTACTGCTTTGCACACTCTTGGCATTCTCTCGATGAGCTTCAACCATTTCAGGTGACTACCTCTTGAAGCTCATCGAGAGAATGCCACGTCATACCATTTTATGTGGCCTGCCATGTCGTTTTACGAGGCCCACTATGTCATTTTACTTGGCCTGCCACATTATTTGATGTTATCTCATTTTATATGGTCCGCCACTTCATTTTAGTGGCCCGCTTTGTTATTTTATATGGCCCGTCATGTTATGTGGTCCGCCAATATTATTTCATGAGGTTCGCCACATCATTTTGTGGCCTGCACGTCGTTTTACAAGGCCCGCTATGCCATTTAATGTGGCCTGCCACTTTATTTAATGTTATCTTATTTTATATGGTCCGCCATGTCATGTTATGAGGGCCACCACATTATTTTATGAGCTTCCCCACATCATTTTGTGGTCTGCACGTTATTTTACGTGGAACGTCATATCATTTCATGTGGCCTACCATGTCGTTTTACGAGGCCCACCATATCATTTTATATATTCTTCCACATTATTTTGTGTTATCTTATTTTATATGGTCCGCCATGTCATGTTATGTGGTGCACCACATAACATGACATTTTGTGGTCTGCACGTTATTTTACGTGGCACGTCATATCATTTCATGTGGCCTACCGTGTCGTTTTACGAGGCCCACCATGTCATTTTATATATTCTTCCACATTATTTAATGTTATCTTATTTTATATGGCCTTGCCATGTCATGTTATGTGGTCCACCACATAACATGACATTTTGTGGTCTGCACGTTATTTTACGTGGCACGTCATATCATTTCATGTGGCCTACCATGTCGTTTTACGAGGCCCACCATGTCATTTTATATATTCTTCCACGTTATTTTATGTTATCTTATTTTACATGGTCCGCCGTGTCACTTTATGTGGTCCGCCATGTCACATGTGTGGCCCGCCACGTTATTTCAAGCGGCCCGCCATGTTATTTTATGAGGTTACCCTCATCGTTTTCCGTGGCACGTCATATAATTTGATGTGGCCTGCCATGACGTTTTACAAGGCCCACTATGTTTTGTTTTGTTTGGTGTGGCCTGCCACTTTATTAGATGTTATCTATTTTTATACGGTCCGCCACATCATTTTATGTGGCCCGCTTTGTTATTTTGCATGGCCCGCCATGTTATCTGGTCCGCCACATTACTTTATGTGGCCCGCCACATTATTTAATGAGATTCCGCACATCATTTTGTGGTCTGCACGTCGTTTTACGAGGCCCACCATGTAATTGTATCTGGCCTGCTGTGTTATTTTACATGGTTCGCCACATTATTTACATTATTTTATGTGGTTCGCCACGTCATTTTATATGGTCTGCTCGTCATTTTATGTGACACGTCATATCAGGTTTTTTTAGGCCCACCATGACATTGTATGTGGCCTGCCACATTTTTTTTATGTTATATTATTTTATGCGTTTTATTTGATGTTATATTTAGAAGGCCCGCCATGTCATTTCACCTGGTCCACCACATTATTGTACGTTGTCTGCCACATTATTTTATGTTATCTTATTTTATATGGTCCGCCACAGCTATGTTGTTTTATGTGGTCCGCCATGTCACATGTGTGGTCCGCCACATTATTTCAAGCGGCCCGCCATGTTATTTTATGAGGTTACCCTCATCATTTTCCGTGGCACGTCATATAATTTGATGTGGCCTGCCATGACGTTTTACAAGGCCCACTATGTTTTGTTTTGTTTGGCGTGGCCTGCCACTTTATTAGATGTTATCTATTTTTATACGGTCCGCCACGTCATTTTATGTGGCCCGCTTTGTTATTTTGCATGGCCCGCCATGTCATGTTATCTGGTCCGCCACATTACTTTATGTGGCCCGCCACATTATTTAATAAGATTCCCCACATCATTTTGTGGTCTGCACGTCGTTTTACTAGGCCCACCATATAATTTTATCTGGCCTGCTATGTTATTTTACAAGGTTCGCCACATTATTTACAATATTTTAAGTGGTTCGCCACGTCATTTTATATGGCCTGCTCGTCATTTTATGTGACACGTCATATCGGGTTTTTTTTAGGCCCACCATGACATTGTATGTGGCCTGCCACATTTTTTTTATGTTATATTATTTTATGTGTTTTATTTGATGTTATATTTAGAAGGCCCGCCATGTCATTTCACCTGGTCCACCACATTATTGTATGTTGTCTGCCACATTATTTTATGTGGTTTGCCACATTATTTTATGTGGTTCGCCACGTCATATTATATGGTGTGCACGTCATTTTACGTGGCACGTCCTATAATTTATGTGGCCCGCCAAGATTTTGTATGTGGTTATGTTATATTATATATTTTACTGTGTTATATTTTATATGGTCCGCCGTCTCATTTTATGTGGTCTGCCAGATTATTTTATGTGGTTTGCCACATAATTTTATATGGCCCGCCAAGTTTTTGTATGTGGTTTATTTTTTGTTATATTATTATATATATTTTACTTTGTTATATTTTATATGGTCCGCCGTCTCATTTTATGTGTTCTGCCAGATTATTTTACGTAGTCTGCCACATTATTTTATGTGGTTTGCCACATAATTTTATATGGCCCGCCAAGTTTTTGTATGTGGTTTATTTTATGTTATATTATTATATATATTTTACTTTGTTATATTTTATATGGTCCGCCGTCTCATTTTACGTGGTCTGCCAGATTATTTTACGTAGTCTGCCACATTATTTTATGTGGTTTGCCACATCATTTTATATGGCCCGCCATGTCATTCTCTAAGTCATTTTACGTTGCCTGGCTTGTCATTTTACGGGGACCGCCATGTTGTTTTTATTTAAACCAGCTACATACTTTTACGTAGTCCACCACGTTATTTTATGTGACCTGCCACGTAATGTCATTTTACGGAGACTGACATTTTATTTTATACGGCCCGCCACATCTCATGTGGCCTGCGAAAGGCTGAGAATAAATGACTTTCTGACTGACAGACAGTTGCATATGTTCTACTGTTTAATATTATCTGATCATGCAACAAAATGTTCCACGCATTTTTTTAAAGATCAAAAATACATATATGCTTGTGACCTATGATTTCAAAACAAGTTATCCATCAATCTCTTATAATCAATGAACAGTTAGTTGCCTAGGCAAATTGTGTTACGATGCTATTAAACATTTATATTCATAAATATTCACTGTCACATGTAGCCTTAAATGTGACGCGGAACCTCAATAAAAAGGAGTTACACCCCCGCTGTTCTAAGATCAGTGGACACTTCCTGTGTGATTGTCCTGTTTAAAGCCTCGCAACGTAGCCTTGGTCTCATTTTGTTCAAAATGTGCAGAGCATATTGAAGACAAGGTTGTTGTTTTTTTAATACCATTTCTAATTCAACCCGGAAATGCATCGATGGATTCATGGACACTCACCTGTTGTGAATTTTGCAGTTCAGTTTAAGTACAACAAAAAGTATTGATACCTTCAACAGTTTAACAAATGAAGAAGTTGAAAAATAAACAGGTCAAATTGAGTTAAAAGGTTATTGTGCATTTTAGCTTCATCCAGAAAGTGGAATATCCTTTTTTGCTTGTTTGCATGTAAAGATTTTTTTGTTTTACAACAAAACTACTCGCTTCGTTTACTTTTCTTACAAACCCCGTTTCCATATGAGTTGGGAAATTGTGTTAGATGTAAATATAAACGGAATACAATGATTTGCAAATCATTTTCAACCCATATTCAGTTGAATATGCTACAAAGACAACATATTTGATGTTCAAACTGATAAAAAATTTTTTTTTTGCAAATAAACATTAACTTTATAATTTGATGGCAGCAACACGTGACAAAGAAGTTGGGAAAGGTGGCAATAAATACTGATAAAGTTGAGGAATGCTCATCAAACACTTATTTGGAACATCCCACAGGTGAACAGGCTAATTGGGAACAGGTGGGTGCCATGATTGGGTATAAAAGTAGATTCCATGAAATGCTCAGTCATTCACAAACAAGGACGGGGCGAGGGTCACCACTTTGTCAACAAATGTGTGAGCAAATTGTTGAACAGTTTAAGAAAAACCTTTCTCAACCAGCTATTGCAAGGAATTTAGGGATTTCACCATCTACGCTCCGTAATATCATCAAAGGGTTCAGAGAATCTGGAGAAATCACTGCACGTAAGCAGCTAAGCCCGTGACCTTCCATCCCTCAGGCTGTACTGCATCAACAAGCCACATCAGTGTGTAAAGGATATCACCACATGGGCTCAGGAACACTCCAGAAACCCACTGTCAGTAACTACAGTTGGTCGCTACATCTGTAAGTGCAAGTTAAAACTCTCCTATACAAGGCGAAAACCGTTTATCAACAACACCCAGAAACGCAGTCGGCTTCGCTGGGCCTGAGCTCATCTAAGATGGACTGATTCAAAGTGGAAAAGTGTTCTGTGGTCTGACGAGTCCACATATCAAATTGTTTTTGGAAACTGTGGACGTCAAAGAGGAAAAGAACCATCCGGATTGTTATAGGCGCAAAGTGTAAAAGCCAGCATGTGTGATGGTATGGGGGTGTATTAGTGCCCAAGACATGGGTAACTTACACATCTGTGAAGGCACCATTAATGCTGAAAGGTACATACAGGTTTTGGAGCAACATATGTTACAACATATGGACGCCCCTGCTTATTTCAGCAATACAATGCCAAGCCACGTGTTACATCAACGTGGCTTCATAGTAAAAGAGTGCGGGTACTAGACTGGCCTGCCTGTAGTCCAGACCTGTCTCCCATTGAAAATGTGTGGTGCATTATGAAGCCTAAAATAGCAGAAGGGAGACCCCCGGACTGTTGAACAACTTAAGCTGTACATCAAGCAAGAATGGGAAAGAATTCCACCTGAGAAGCTTCAAAAATGTGTCTCCTCAGTTCCCAAACCTTTACTGAGTGTTGTTAAAAGGAAAGGCCATGTAACACAGTGGTGAACATGCCCTTTCCCAACTACTTTGTCACGTGTTGAAGCCATGAAATTCTAAGTTAATTATTATTTGCAAAAAAAAAAAAAAAGTTTATGAGTTTGAACATCAAATATGTTGTCTTTGTAGCATATTCAACTGAATATGGCTTGAAAAGGATTTGCAAATCATTGTATTCCGTTTATATTTACATCCAACACAATTTCCCAACTCATATGGAAACGGGGTTTGTAAATGAATTCCACGTTTTGCAGAATAACAGCATTTTAGGAAATGTGCTGTTTTTTTGGAAAGTGGATGAAAGCACTCATGTGTGTGCACTCAAAAAATTATTCCTTTTATGCAAATGCTATTTATGCCTGTATAAACATGTTGCAGATGTGGAGGAAGTGGAGAACAATTATCCCCCCAAAAAACATGAAAGGGTTTCATCATATCCAAACGTGGTTCATTTTGGAGGCGGGGATCTGCTTTTGTGCTGTTCTAGTTCTAATTCTAGTGCTACGTGAGCACTTTTTTGAACTAAAGGCTCGATTATTAGCGTAATAACTGCCTTCTTTTAATTGCAGCCCCGGAAAACAATCAAGGCGAGCATGCAAGCAGCACTCCAGCCATGTGAGTACCTCAGGCTTCCTCTAGGGGGCTCTTTACCTCCATGTTTCACATGGTGCGCCAACAGCGTTGCCAGACGTACGATAATTCCCCTCTCTGCACCAACAATATGTCCAAAAAAAACTCCCACAACGTACGATAATGTCCTCTAGTATTTGAAAACACAAACATGCATGCACATTGTCTCGCCTGCCTCTTTACAGCCAGGTGGGGGCGCTGTTCTGTCGTTGCAGCTTATTCTAATATTGTTATTCAAAGTTAAAACTCCATTAAAAGCTACACACTACACACAGCCCTGTGGTTATGTTCTACTGCAACAGATGGTCCTGTGCAATACGAAATTGGGTTTGTTTCTGCAAAATATGATAATTTCAAACATCTGGTGTGATAATTTGTCATTTCCCATCTGGCGACTATAAGCAAACGTTTCAGCATACTGGTTCTGATACTGTACAACTGTTCAAATCACACAATTGTGTTTTCTTTTTTCAGTATGTACTTTACAGTACGTAAAGGGAACGTGCAGTAATGTACTTGTTGATAAAGCTGACAAAAATAGTAAACAGTAGTTACATTTTGCCAAATACCTCCGAAAATATTTGAGTTTTATGAGGGATATTTTGACACCTTGCTAAAGAAAGTGAAGTTATCTTATTTAGACACAATGTTGACAATTAAAGGTTAATATAGTTAAACTGTCACATGGGACAAAATAGTAGTGCTACTTAATACTATTATTTGCATGTAAGGTGACTTTTTCATGCTTTTTTTCCCAATTAATCTGCTTCATCCACGGAAACATGCATAAAAACCCCGTCATATGCAGATTTTTGCATGGAATTTTCTCATTTAGACAATAACACAAAACAATGTTGCCTATTAAAGCCTAATATTTAGTAGTGTAACTGTGACAGGGTACTATTTAAGGCTGATGCATGCTTATGGCCAACGCTCAACAATCTAACATAACTATTATTTTTGTTGATTTATTATTTTACCTAAGTAAAGACTGTAAATAAAATTAAATGTAAAATTAAGTGTGACACTCACTGACAGAATATAATAAATATACGGGCATACATTATATAAAACAATATCGATAACATCAAAGTGAGCTTTTAAACAACTGGACAGCAATTACCATAATCAGCTCATTTTAAATGTTGCAATTAAAAATGAGATTTAAGCATCAAAAACAGTTGTTACACACAAAAATATGAGGGATATTCTTCCCACCTTGCTAAAGAAAGTGAAGTTACTGTATCTTATTTAGACACAATGTTGACAATTAAAGGTTAATATAGTTAAACTGTCACATGGGACAATATAGTAGTGCTACTTAATACTATTATTTGCATGTAAGGTGACTTTTTCATGCTTTTTTTCCCCAATTAATCTGCTTCATCCACGGAAACATGCATAAAAACCCCGTCATATGCAGATTTTTGCATGGAATTTTCTCATTTAGACAATAACACAAAACAATGTTGCCTATTAAAGCCTAATATACTGTATAGTAGTGTAACTGTGACAAGGTACTATTTAATTTTTTATTTTATTTTATTTTATTTTTTTAAATTTTTTTTAAGGCTGATGCATGCTTATGGCCAACGCTCAACAATCTAACATAACTATTATTTTTGTTGATTTATTATTTTACCTAAGTAAAGACTGTGAATAAAATTAAATGTAAAATTAAGTGTGACACTCACTGACAGAATATAATAAATATACGGGCATACATTATATAAAACAATATCGATAACATCAAAGTGAGCTTTTAAACAACTGGACAGCAATTACCATAATCAGCTCATTTTAAATGTTGCAATTAAAAATGAGATTTAAGTATCAAAAACAGTTGTTACAAACAAAAATATGAGGGATATTCTTCCCACCTTGCTAAAGAAAGTGAAGTTACTGTATCTTATTTAGACACAATGTTGACAATTAAAGGTTAATATAGTTAAACTGTCACATGGGACAATATAGTAGTACTACTTAATACTATTTTTTTGCATGTAAAGTGACTTTTTCATGCTTTTTTTCCCCAATTAATCTGCTTCATCCACGGAAACATGCATAAAAACCCCGTCATATGCAGATTTTTGCATGGAATTTTCTCATTTAGACAATAACACAAAACAATGTTGCCTATTAAAGCCTAATATACTGTATAGTAGTGTAACTGTGACAAGGTACTATTTAATTTTTTAATTTTTATTTTTTTTATTTTTTTTTAAAATTTTTTAAGGCTGATGCATGCTTATGGCCAACACTCAACAATCTAACATAACTATTATTTTTGTTGATTTATTATTTTACCTAAGTAAAGACTGTAGATAAAATGAAATGTAAAATTAAGTGTGACACTCACTGACAGAATATAATAAATATACGGGCATACGTTATACAAAACAATATCGATAACATCAAGTGAGCTTTTAAACAACTGGACAGCAATTACCATAATCAGCTCATTTTAAATGTTGCAATTAAAAATGAGATTTAAGCATCAAAAACAGTTGTTACACACAAAAATATGAGGGATATTCTTCCCACCTTGCTAAAGAAAGTGAAGTTACTGTATCTTATTTAGACACAATGTTGACAATTAAAGGTTAATATAGTTAAACTGTCACATGGGACAATATAGTAGTGCTACTTAATACTATTATTTGCATGTAAGGTGACTTTTTCATGCTTTTTTTCCCAATTAATCTGCTTCATCCACGGAAACATGCATAAAAACCCCGTCATATGCAGATTTTTGCATGGAATGTTCTCATTTAGACAATAACACAAAACAATGTTGCCTATTAAAGCCTAATATACTGTATAGTAGTGTAACTGTGACAGGGTACTATTTAATTTTTTTATTTTTTTTAAAAAAAATTAAAAAAAATTTTTTAACGCTGATGCATGCTTATGGCCAACGCTCAACAATCTAACATAACTATTATTTTTGTTGATTTATTATTTTACCTAAGTAAAGACTGTAAATAAAATGAAATGTAAAATTAAGTGTGACACTCACTGACAGAATATAATAAATATACGGGCATACGTTATATAAAACAATATCGATAACATCAAAGTGAGCTTTTAAACAACTGGACAGCAATTACCATAATCAGCTCATTTTAAATGTTGCAATTAAAAATGAGATTTAAGCATCAAAAACAGTTGTTACACACAAAAATATGAGGGATATTCTTCCCACCTTGCTAAAGAAAGTGAAGTTACTGTATCTTATTTAGACACAATGTTGACAATTAAAGGTTAATATAGTTAAACTGTCACATGGGACAATATAGTAGTGCTACTTAATACTATTATTTGCATGTAAGGTGACTTTTTCATGCTTTTTTCCCCAATTAATCTGCTTCATCCACGGAAACATGCATAAAAACCCCGTCATATGCAGATTTTTGCATGGAATTTTCTCATTTAGACAATAACACAAAACAATGTTGCCTATTAAAGCCTAATATACTGTATAGTAGTGTAACTGTGACAAGGTACTATTTAATTTATTTATTTATTTATTTATTTTTTGTAATTTTTTTTAAGGCTGATGCATGCTTATGGCCAACGCTCAACAATCTAACATAACTATTATTTTTGTTGATTTATTTATTTACCTAAATAAAGACTGTAAATAAAATGAAATGTAAAATGAAATGTGACACTCACTGACAGAATATAATAAATATACGGGCATACGTTATATAAAACAATATCGATAACATCAAAGTGAGCTTTTAAACAACTGGACAGCAATTACCATAATTTAGCTCATTTTAAATGTTGCAATTAAAAATGAGATTTAAGTATCAAAAACAGTTGTTACACACAAAAATATGAGGGATATTTTTCCCACCTTGCTAAAGAAAGTGAAGTTACGGTATCTTATTTAGACACAATGTTGACAATTAAAGGTTAATATAGTTAAACTGTCACATGGGACAATATAGTAGTGCTACTTAATACTATTATTTGCATGTAAGGTGACTTTTTCATGCTTTTTTCCCCAATTAATCTGCTTCATCCACGGAAACATGCATAAAAACCCCGTCATATGCAGATTTTTGCATGGAATTTTCTCATTTAGACAATAACACAAAACAATGTTGCCTATTAAAGCCTAATATACTGTATAGTAGTGTAACTGTGACAAGGTACTATTTAATTTTTTAATTTTTATTTTATTTTATTTTTTTTAATTTTTTTTAAGGCTGATGCATGCTTATGGCCAACGCTCAACAATCTAACATAACTATTATTTTTGTTGATTTATTATTTTACCTAAATAAAGACTGTAAATAAAATTAAATGTAAAATTAAGTGTGACACTCACTGACAGAATATAATAAATATACGGGCATACATTATATAAAACAATATCGATAACATCAAAGTGAGCTTTTAAACAACTGGACAGCAATTATCATAATCAGCTCATTTTAAATGTTGCAATTAAAAATGAGATTTAAGTATCAAAAACAGTTGTTACACACAAAAATATGAGGGATATTCTTCCCACCTTGCTAAAGAAAGTGAAGTTACTGTATCTTATTTAGACACAATGTTGACAATTAAAGGTTAATATAGTTAAACTGTCACATGGGACAATATAGTAGTGCTACTTAATACTATTATTTGCATGTAAGGTGACTTTTTCATGCTTTTTTCCCCAATTAATCTGCTTCATCCACGGAAACATGCATAAAAACCCCGTCATATGCAGATTTTTGCATGGAATTTTCTCATTTAGACAATAACACAAAACAATGTTGCCTATTAAAGCCTAATATACTGTATAGTAGTGTAACTGTGACAGGGTACTATTTAAGGCTGATGCATGCTTATGGCCAACGCTCAACAATCTAACATAACTATTATTTTTGTTGATTTATTATTTTACCTAAGTAAAGACTGTAGATAAAATGAAATGTAAAATTAAGTGTGACACTCACTGACAGAATATAATAAATATACGGGCATACGTTATATAAAACAATATCGATAACATCAAAGTGAGCTTTTAAACAACTGGACAGCAATTACCATAATCAGCTCATTTTAAATGTTGCGATTAAAAATGAGATTTAAGTATCAAAAACAGTTGTTACACACAAAAATATGAGAGATATTCTTCCCACCTTGCTAAAGAAAGTGAAGTTACTGTATTTTATTTAGACACAATGTTGACAATTAAAGGTTAATATAGTTAAACTGTCACATGGGACAATATAGTAGTGCTACTTAATACTATTATTTGCATGTAAGGTGACTTTTTCATGCTTTTTACCCCAATTAATCTGCTTCATCCACGGAAACATGCATAAAAACCCCGTCATATGCAGATTTTTGCATGGAATTTTCTCATTTAGACAATAACACAAAACAATGTTGCCTATTAAAGCCTAATATACTGTATAGTAGTGTAACTGTGACAAGGTACTATTTAATTTATTTATTTATTTTTTATTTATTTTATTTTATTTTTTAAGGCTGATGCATGCTTATGGCCAACGCTCAACAATCTAACATAACTATAACTAACATAATTTATTATTTTACCTAAGTAAAGACTGTAAATAAAATGAAATGTAAAATTAAGTGTGACACTCACTGACAGAATATAATAAATATACGGGCATACATTATATAAAACAATATCGATAACATCAAAGTGAGCTTTTAAACAACTGGACAGCAATTACCATAATCAGCTCATTTTAAATGTTGCAATTAAAAATGAGATTTAAGCATCAAAAACAGTTGTTACACACAAAAATATGAGGGATATTCTTCCCACCTTGCTAAAGAAAGTGAAGTTACTGTATCTTATTTAGACACAATGTTGACAATTAAAGGTTAATATAGTTAAACTGTCACATGGGACAATATTGTAGTGCTACTTAATACTATTATTTGCATGTAAGGTGACTTTTTCATGCTTTTTTTCCCCAATTAATCTGCTTCATCCACGGAAACATGCATAAAAACCCCGTCATATGCAGATTTTTGCATGGAATTTTCTCATTTAGACAATAACACAAAACAATGTTGCCTATTAAAGCCTAATATTTAGTAGTGTAACTGTGACAGGGTACTATTTAAGGCTGATGCATGCTTATGGCCAACGCTCAACAATCTAACATAACTATTATTTTTGTTGATTTATTATTTTACCTAAGTAAAGACTGTAAATAAAATTAAATGTAAAATTAAGTTTGACACTCACTGACGGAATATAATAAATATACGGGCATACATTATATAAAGCAATATCGATAACATCAAAGTGAGCTTTTAAACAACTGGACAGCAATGACCATAATCAGCTCATTTTAAATGTTGCAATTAAAAATGAGATTTAAGTATCAAAAACAGTTATTATTCATTGACACACACAAAAATTCAGAAAAATATGAGGGATATTTTTGACACCTTGCTAAAAAAAAGTGAAGTTATCTTATTTAGACACAATTTTGACAATTAAAGGTTAATCTAGTTAAACTGTCACATGGGACAATATAGTAGTGCTACTTAATACTATTATTTGCATGTAACATTACTTTATCATGCTTTTTTTCCCAAGGAATTTGCTTCATCCACGTCAACATGCATAAAAACACCCTCATATGACACTGTCTTTGCAGATTTTTGCATGGAATATTCTCATTTAGACAATACAATGATACAAAACAATGTTGCCTATTAAAGCCTAATATATAGTCGTGTAACTGTGACAGGGTACTATTTAAGGCTCGACAATCTAACATAACTATTAATTTTGTTGATTTATTATTTTACTTAAATAAAGACAGTAAATACCATTAAATGTAAAATAAAATGTGACACTCACTGACAGAATATAATAAATAAACGTGAATACATTACATAAAACAATTTCGATAACATCAAAGTGAGCTTTTTTAAAGCTTTGACAAAGTAGGCTTTGGCCACTTAGCGATCACTCCAGCAGCACTGAGAGCGGACTCAGCCTAACTACCTATAAGTAATGTTGCAATTTCCAATGCCAGATATGTACTCAAAAAACGCCCCAACGTTTTGATTGATTGATTGAAACTTCTATTAGTAGATTGTACAGTACATATTCCGTACAATTGACCACTGAGTGGTAACACCCGAATAAGTTGTTCAACTTGTTTAAATCGGGGTCCACGTTAATCAATTCATGGTACAAATATATACTATGAGCATAATACAGTCATCACACAAGTTAATCATCAGAGTATATACATTGAATTATTTACATTATTTACAATCCGGGGGTTGGGGCGGGGTGGTTAGGTTGGGTTGCTATGAGCATATTTCAGTCATCAACAATTATATCCTCTGAGAAATGGACATTGTAACAGTGTAGGTCTCACTTTGTAGGATATGTAAGTAAGTAAAGTAAGGCTCCACTTTTTAAAAAATGCACTAACTTAATGCTAATATGCTATAGCCATGCTACTGATTAGCATTAGCGATTTTACATGGTGATTTCAACAACCTCCAGATTTGTTAACCTCTAAAGGCCCAAGCTGTTTGTTTACATGCTTTTTTTAATTTCTCTTTATTTGGGCTTATTGGACCCTAATTAGAATAAAAACTAAAAATCATCTTTTAATTTGATGTACTTAGTCCATAAGTACACAAACGTGTACTTCATGTGTAGTGACATGCACATTTTTATTTTTACACGCATTTTTACATGCTTCTTTTTAATTTCTCTTTGTTATTTGGGCTTATTGGACCCTAATTAGAATAAAAACTAAAAATCATCTTTTAATTTGATGTACTTAGTCCATAAGTACACAAACGTGTACTTCATGTGTAGTGACATGCACATTTTTATTTTTACACGCATTTTTACATGCTTTTTTAAAAATTTCTCTTTGTTATTTGGGCTTATTGGACCCTAATTAGAATAAAAACTAAAAATCATCTTTTAATTTGGTGTACTTAGTCCATAAGTACACAAACGTGTACTTCATGTGTAGTGACATGCACATTTTTATTTTTACACGCATTTTTACATGCTTCTTTTTAATTTCTCTTTGTTATTTGGGCTTATTGGACCCTAATTAGAATAAAAACTAAAAATCATCTTTTAATTTGATGTACTTAGTCCATAAGTACACAAACGTGTACTTCATGTGTAGTGACATGCACATTTTTATTTTTACACGCATTTTTACATGCTTCTTTTTCATTTCTCTTTGTTATTTGGGCTTATTGGACCCTAATTAGAATAAAAACTAAAAATCATCTTTTAATTTGATGTACTTAGTCCATAAGTACACAAACGTGTACTTCATGTGTAGTGACATGCACATTTTTATTTTTACACGCATTTTTACATGCTTTTTTAAAAATTTCTCTTTGTTATTTGGGCTTATTGGACCCTAATTAGAATAAAAACTAAAAATCATCTTTTAATTTGGTGTACTTAGTCCATAAGTACACAAACGTGTACTTCATGTGTAGTGACATGCACATTTTTATTTTTACACGCATTTTTACATGCTTCTTTTTAATTTCTCTTTGTTATTTGGGCTTATTGGACCCTAATTAGAATAAAAACTAAAAATCATCTTTTAATTTGATGTACTTAGTCCATAAGTACACAAACGTGTACTTCATGTGTAGTGACATGCACATTTTTATTTTTACACGCATTTTTACATGCTTTTTTTTTTTTTTCCTCTTTGTTATTTGGGCTTATTGGACCCTAATTAGAATAAAAACTAAAAATCATCTTTTAATTTGATGTACTTAGTCCATAAGTACAAAAACGTGTACTTCATGTGTAGTGACATGCACATTTTTATTTTTACACGCATTTTACATGCTTTTTTTTTATTTCTCTTTGTTATTTGGGCTTATTGGACCCTAATTAGAATAAAAACTAAAAAGCATCTTTTAATTTGATGTACTTAGTCCATAAGTACACAAACGTGTACTTCATGTGTAGTGACATGCACATTTTTATTTTTACACGCATTTTTACATGCTTTTTTAAAATTTCTCTTTGTTATTTGGGCTTATTGGACCCTAATTAGAATAAAATCTAAAAATCATCTTTTAATTTGATGTACTTAGTCCATAAGTACACAAATGTGTACTTCATGTGTAGTGACATGCACATTTTTATTTTTACACTTTTTTTTCCAGATTCTTCTGACACCACCAGATAACAGTATAAGTGTCCATATGTCGGCATAAAGACCCCAATTCAGTAAATTTGTTAATGGAAACTACAACTAAAATACGTAATAAGTGCAATACTTAGAGTATTAACACCTTTAAGGGCGCGACAAAAGACTATAGACAGCAAAGACTGAACTGACTCGCCAACACACCATAAACTATACACTACTGCCGTTTTTTAAAAATGCACTAACTTAATGCTAATATGCTACAGCCATGCTACTGATTAGCATTAGCGATTTCACATGGTGATTTCAACAACCTCCAGATTTGTTAACCTCTAAAGGCCCAAGCTGTTTGTTTACATGCTTTTTTAAATTTCTCTTTATTTGGGCTTATTGGACCCTAATTAGAATAAAAACTAAAAATCATCTTTTAATTTGATGTACTTAGTCCATAAGTACACAAACGTGTACTTCATGTGTAGTGACATGCACATTTTTATTTTTACACGCATTTTTACATGCTTTTTTTAAATTTCTCTTTGTTATTTGGGCTTATTGGACCCTAATTAGAATAAAAACTAAAAACCATCTTTTAATTTGATGTACTTAGTCCATAAGTACACACACGTGTACTTCATGTGTAGTGACATGCACATTTTTATTTTTACACGCATTTTTACATGCTTTTTTTTTTAAATTTCTCTTTGTTATTTGGGCTTATTGGACCCTAATTAGAATAAAAACTAAAAATCATCTTTTAATTTGATGTACTTAGTCCATAAGTACACAAACGTGTACTTCATGTGTAGTGACATGCACATTTTTATTTTTACACGCATTTTTACATGCTTTTTTAAAATTTCTCTTTGTTATTTGGGCTTATTGGACCCTAATTAGAATAAAAACTAAAAATCATCTTTTAATTTGATGTACTTAGTCCATAAGTACACAAACGTGTACTTCATGTGTAGTGACATGCACATTTTTATTTTTACACGCATTTTTACATGCTTCTTTTTAATTTCTCTTTGTTATTTGGGCTTATTGGACCCTAATTAGAATAAAAACTAAAAATCATCTTTTAATTTGATGTACTTAGTCCATAAGTACACAAACGTGTACTTCATGTATAGTGACATGCACATTTTTATTTTTACACGCATTTTTACATGCTTTTTTTTTTATTTCTCTTTGTTATTTGGGCTTATTGGACCCTAATTAGAATAAAAACTAAAAATCATCTTTTAATTTGATGTACTTAGTCCATAAGTACACAAACGTGTACTTCATGTGTAGTGACATGCACATTTTTATTTTTACACGCATTTTTACATGCTTTTTTTTAATTTCTCTTTGTTATTTGGGCTTATTGGACCCTAATTAGAATAAAAACTAAAAATCATCTTTTAATTTGATGTACTTAGTCCATAAGTACACAAACGTGTACTTCATGTGTAGTGACATGCACATTTTTATTTTTACACACATTTTTACATGCTTTTTTTTTTATTTCTCTTTGTTATTTGGGCTTATTGGACCCTAATTAGAATAAAAACTAAAAATCATCTTTTAATTTGGTGTACTTAGTCCATAAGTACACAAACGTGTACTTCATGTGTAGTGACATGCACATTTTTATTTTTACACGCATTTTTACATGCTTTTTTAAAATTTCTCTTTGTTATTTGGGCTTATTGGACCCTAATTAGAATAAAAACTAAAAAGCATCTTTTAATTTGATGTACTTAGTCCATAAGTACACAAACGTGTACTTCATGTGTAGTGACATGCACATTTTTATTTTTACACGCATTTTTACATGCTTTTTTTTAATTTTCTTTGTTATTTGGGCTTATTGGACCCTAATTAGAATAAAAACTAAAAACCATCTTTTAATTTGATGTACTTAGTCCATAAGTACACAAATGTGTACTTCATGTGTAGTGACATGCACATTTTTATTTTTACACGCATTTTTACATGCTTTTTTTTTTATTTCTCTTTGTTATTTGGGCTTATTGGACCCTAATTAGAATAAAAACTAAAAATCAAATCTTTTAATTTGATGTACTTAGTCCGTAAGTACACAAACGTGTACTTCATGTGTAGTGACATGCACATTTTTATTTTTACACTTTTTTTTCCAGATTCTTCTGACACCACCAGATAACAGTATAAGTGTCCATATGTCGGCATAAAGACCCCAATTCAGTAGTGTACACAATTTTGGAAATAAGAGCTAAAAGGTGCTGTCCACGCATGTGGCCACGAAGGCCTTTAGAGGTTTAATGAAAACTACAACTAAGATGCATGTTACAATCAAGCAGCCAGTGTCTAATAAGTGCAATACTTAGAGTACTAGCACTTTTAAGGGCGCGACAAAAGACTATAGACCGCAAAGACTGAACTGACTCACCAACACACCATAAACTAGACACTACTGCCGTTTAACGTCTTGGACTTGCAACTGTAGTTCATAATAAAACAATTCATTCATTTTAAATCACATTTAATTATCAAAAACAGTTATTATTAATTGACACACACAAAGATGCAGAAAACTGGTACCTTTGAGTACTGGCATCCATTCCCAGGTACAGGAAGTTGTTAATGATATGTGCATGTCAGCTGAGTTTGTTATACTTATCGTCACAGTTAAAGGCTCCAGTGCAGTAATTTTCTAACTGTGGTACGCCAAATAATCACTAAATCAAGTGTTCAAACACAGTGGTACTGTTCAAATTCTGTTAAATAAAACCTCTGCCCTGTTTTAATGACTATTTAGGCCTACTGTATTTTAATGTTGGACATCATGATGGAACTTGGAGAACCAAGCGTTGGGGAAAAAACGTTTGAGAACCACTGCTCTAGAGTCATGTATTTTTACTTAACAAAACACATTTCTATGACACAGCATAACACAAATATGGATCCACTCAGGCAACATTGAAAGGACGTTTTGTCACTGCTCACCCCCAACCAAATGGAGATTGCCCTACAGAAAGTACATGTACTTATTTAATGTAGTTTGGCTAATAACATCCATTTGTCATGTTGTTTTTTATCCAGTCTGCTTGGATATGTTAGTAATTTGCATGTCAACAGACCCACACACACACACATAGAAAGGTTTCCTATAGAGCCACGCATCATGCTAGCGTTGCTGATTGTGTTTGCTTACAATCACACGGGTCAGGACTGCGGTCAAGCCCATGGATCGTTTTCTTTAATGGCCGCTTCCTGCCTGCTCGCATGCGGGGAATGGGAGATATAACCTCCACTAGAGAATGCAAATAGAATAGCGAAAAGGCTTCCAGTCGTCTCGCGTCCCCAGCAGTACCCTGTTGGGACGACAGATGTGCCGATGATGTCATGTAGAAAGAAGATAGGGTCGGCGGGCGGAGTGTCCAAAAAGCGCGGGGAGGACAGTAGAAGGGCGGAGTCTCGATCGGAGAGGGAAGGGAACGAGGTACAGCCGTCCTCTGTCGCTTTCACAAGATGGAACCCAGCTTGCAAAATATGTGGTGGCCTCAAATGTGCTGAGCTGGCGGACCTCTCGCAGAGCTCTCCAAACCGCGCAGGCCGTTATAGGCGTTATAATTGACTTAGTACAGTCTTTGCTGAAGTTTACCCTCCCATGCCGGGACGGGCCGCAGCATAAGAAGCCAATTGTTCCCGTGGTCTGTCGTGACAATGGCTGTTTGTGGTGCTGCAGGGGGACAGAAGAGGGGCCGTCCAGTCGTTTTCAGTGCTTTGGACTTGCAGCTCTTGACCAGTTAAAGGTCGGTCCATTCACGGTCAAGGCGTCAGAGTGGCGGTGTGGACGTTCCGTGCACTGTTCTCCTACTGCAGGGCTGCCTAAGTGTGCATACAAACGAATAGAAGGATGCGGCTTATTCACCTTCATGCATTGTGTCGCATTTAAGACGCTTAAACCAATCCAATCCTAAGAAATCTCAACAAATTATCCACATGTTAGCTTTGGGGTATAGTGAATCTCTGGGCCCCTAACGATTCAATCGGATTACGATTCCTGGGGTGACAATTCCATTCAGAATCAATTCCCGATTCAACATGATTCTCAATTCAAACCGATTCTCGCAATATATTATTTGGTATACCGTATTTCCTTGAATAGCCGCCGGGGCGCCAATTAATTTAAAACCTCTTCTCACTCCTGCGCTTACCAAAAGCATGCGCGATGGGCAAGCATGCGCTAATTATTTTAAAACCTCTTCTCACTCGGGCGCTTACCTTATCATGAAAAGCACATTTAATAAAAAAAAAACGTTATTATGGTCTTACCTTTACTTATAAATGATGTCCATGTGCAGCTGCTTCTGATCAAAGGCAGTCTTCCTTATCCTTCTTCAGTTTTAAAAGTCTCTGGAGATATTCCTTTACTTATTACCTCCTGCTTCGACTGAAAGTCCAGTTTAGAAAACTGTTTTATTTTAGATATGTAATCCTCCATGGTAAAAGTGCAAGCAAACAATTGCTACTCACGCTTGCTGCTTGTTGTCTTCTTCTGCAGTACTGGTAGTCGCAAGAAGGATCACTAGCGCCCTCTACCACCAGGAGGCGGGAGTCATTTAATGACTCATATTTGACCCGGCGGAAGTGCCAAGCATGCGCTAATTATTTTGGGAAACGAGTTTGACCCGGCTGTAATTCTAGGCAGGCGAATACTATATTCCCGGCGGCAATTCAAGGAAATACGGTAACAATTATAATGAAACTTTGCAAAAACAGGTTACAGGTTAAAAAAAAAAAACTCCTTCCGGTGGCTTTTTTTTTTGCAGTCCTACACAATAGAAAAGAAAACAAACACAGACTGGGTGACCAGTGCAGGATTCTTTGTTTGGCCACTCGATTTTGTGGAATGATACGCAGGACTAGTTTGTCACACGCAATGTTTTGCCCTAT
>NC_084742.1:5156286-5206286 GCF_033978785.1 Entelurus aequoreus | reverse complement strand
ATTTAAAGTCTATGGGTGTAAAAAGAGCTTCAGAGATGCCCTACATAGTGCCTGACTTGTATTTGTTCTAAAATGTATATATACATAAATATAATATATCTATATATAGATATATATTCTCTAAAGTTTGTTGTTATTATGTGTGCTGTATTTTACTTGTATCAAAACAGTGTATTCACAGTTTTTTAATACTATTGATAAAATATTGCATTAGCTACCTAAATTAGGACACAGAAGAGGATTAAAAATGTCCCCAAAAATGTCATATTTTGCAGCTCAAGAAGTTTTATAGGCAACAAAAATGTTGCTATATCTCCATTGAGTTTTGCAAGATAAATCAAATCAAATCCTGGCTTCTTAGCTTTCATTTATTTGTAAAGCAAAACCAAAAAATGTAATTATCTTTGTAATGGGGAAAACAAATGGAACTAATTAACGCAGGTGTGTCAAAGTGAACTTAAAAGGTGTTTATGTGTTAAAACATGATTATGCATATCAAGCCAATGTGTATATTTTAATATGCAATGCTTTTGTAATATTGAAGCCATTTAAGTACTTAATGCCGCATAATAGTGACATTAAAGCAAATGCATGTGCACGTCCCCTCTTCAAACACAATAAAGCTCTGCAATTTGTCAAAATAAAACATTTTTTTTCAACCGTTTAAAATCCGCATGCGATTTGTTTGGGCATTTTTGTGGTCAAAATAAGCCACTTTTCTTAATTTTATTTTTTATATTTTGCACAAAGCTGGCACCAGGCAATATTAAATAGTGCTTTTTTCCATCCGCGGAAGGGGCAAAAAAGGAGGGGAGTGAGGCTGCCCTAAATAATCATCACAGCGCTGCCTACTTTCGCTGCTATTACAAGGCGAAGTGTCTTTTCAGCCTTTTTTTTTTTTTTTTTTAATTCCTCCTCTTCTCTCGCTTTTGTAGACTTTTTTTTTTTTTGGGGGTGGTGGTGGAAAAGGGGAGAGCAGCTGCGATGGAGCGAGGTTTGCTTGTGTAACGGCTGCTTCACCTCAGCTGAACTTGACTGGCGGCGGACGACGCGCCGTGTCCCCGCTGAACCGAGCGGCCATGTCCCAGGGAGGGGGAGGCGACCGCGGAGTATCACTCTAACCCAGCTGCCGTCGCCGAAACACGGACACTTTTTTTTCCCTTGTCCCCCGCTGGACTGGACCGTCTCTTTTTTGTTTTTTTTGTCAAAGGTGGAACCATGACGAGAAGCCAAACTGCCGTCGAGGAAGTGTAAAGCCCCGGGGGAAGAACCGTGCACTTGAACGTGACACCTACCGGTGCGTGTGCTTGTTTACTTGATAGCTTAGAAGTGCACTTAATAATGGCGGATAGTGTTACGGACATACATAGGTTATAGGATACAGGAAGTGCACTTAATAACCGTGGATAGTGATATGGCCATACATCGGTTAGGATACAGGAAGTGCACTTAATAGTGGCTCGATAGGTTAAAACACCCGCATTACTATTATTCTAGCAACCCTCGTCATTGGAAGCTTTTTATGGTGCCAATTGTCGTATATATGTATTTTTTGTTTGTTTGTTTTTTAACGCATGTTGTCCGCACCGACGTGATTCCAGCTGCGGGCAGCCGCTCACCGACACGTCCGTGCGGGGGAGAAAGCATCAGCCGAGCCGGTGGTAGGAGCTGGTCACCAGAAAAAAAAAGCTAAACACGGGGGGGAAAAAAAGCAGAATCTTGCATAACCTATCGTCATATTCGGTTCCCCTCCTTTTTTAAATGCTTTGAATTAAACGTATAAAGGGTTTTGTACTTGCGAGTTTTAATGGTTAATAATAAAAGGGCATGGGTGGACTTTTTACTTTTTAGTCGCACTGATATTGAACAAAGAAAGTGAGTGGGATGGTGATCATTGGAGGTAAAATCATACCGACGAGTTACAGTACACATAAAATATATTGTAGAGCACTACACTGTACATAGGTTTTGTACTGTAAGGTCATATTGTTTTGACCAGGGGTCATCAAGCACAGACTAGTACCAAACCGCATTCACGTGCAATTGCAAACTCAATAGACACATGCCTTTTTATTATTGTATATCTACTTTAAATGCAAATGTATATCCACATTTGTTGTATTTACTGCTACATATTTCCTTTAGACCACCTTTAGAGTTCCAAAAGCTTTTGGATGTTTCAAAACGGTCCAATGTCGCGTTAATTTTTTCGCCAAAATCTCGTATTGATTACGGGAGATTTGGACCACTGCGCAAAGTTTCCCCCCCCCTGACCTACCACTTTTTAACACCAGATGACCTGAATTTAGTAGTTTGAGTATAGTGTGACCCTTGTGAAACAGATTAAAAACATTGTTTCCACGACTACAGGATGTAGACATGGTTGTTTAGCAAACAACAGGCTTCTCACCGCATCAAATAGGGTTAAAATATTTGTTGCCAGCTGAAACTTTTATCACCCATGCCCCTTAACCAATGGAAGGCTTTTATATCTTTGCTTGGTTTAATTCAGGTCACCTTTTTTAGTCCAGCAGTGTGCGTCAGTTTGTTTTACAAAGTTGCGTACATGAAATGACAAACTACATTTACAAGATTTTCCCCAATAACGTTACTGTAGCTGGGTGACAACTTGGAGAAAATTGGTGAGTCACTGCAGCCGTCCTTTCTCTACTGTAAAGTCTCTGACTGACTGCTGCACTGAAGATTTAGGCCGTTTTTTTAGCTAGCATTAGCAAGTGGATTTTCAAATCGGTGCGCCTAGCACCTGTACTTTTATTGTATATAAGGACAAACCTGCATATTTTGCAAGTGACGGTGCTACCGGTCTCACCTTTGGTGGAAATATTTCCACACAATTGATGCACAGCTGTTAGTTTGCTGCACAGACCGACCGACCTCCCCTCACCTGTTGTTTTCTCTGAGGGCGTCCACATTGTGCTGCCAAAATCATGTAATTTTCACAAGTGACCACAAGTCGACTAGTTTGTGCGACCTCTATTGTGCTGCAAAATGGACCGTAAACAAATGCGTGCGCATATCAAACCATGCTTTTTGGGTCTTCTTTCTTAAAAAATAATTCCTTAGGGCTTTTCTGTTTTACGCCTCGGTACATGACTATTGCATTAGATTACTGTAAGGTCTGCGAGTACTTTTTTTCAATCGGAGGTTTGACAGAAACAAGTTGGCCTGCAAGCTCAACAAGGTTGTGTCTCTACAAGATTTGTATATCGGTACTAATGAATTAAAAAAGGTACAATAGTGTCTTTAAAAAATACCGGTACTTCTCCCCCTCCCCCCCCTCATGGACATGATGGCACACTGTGGTGCTACTGCTGGTAATATGAGCAGAGGCGCCTGTGAGTCAACACACACACAGAACACTTACAAGCGGAAACAGTGTGGTGACGGAAGAGGGAGAATGGATGTATTTTGGCTTAAAAACTTACCGATAAAGGTGAAGCTATAAAGAGCGGTGCTTTAAAACATCGCTAGCTAGAGGCTAACGTCTCTCCACAGTGTTTTAGCTACTTTTAAAGCACTAATGTTCTCCCCCATTGCGACATGTAAACTGTTTTCATCCCTGTAGGATGTAGGATAGCTAAAATGCTTCACTACACACCATAGGAGGATGCAATAGCTATCCGCTAGCACTCCTGAATGTAAACAAATGGGTGGATTTATACAAACATCGACTGTAGCAATACCAAGTACAAAAACCGCATATAGTCGATATTACAATGATTATATTGATATATTTAGGGCTGCAACTAACGATTAATTTGATAATCGATTAATCTGTCGATTATTAATTCGATTAATAATCGGATAAAAGAGACAAACTACATTTCTATCCTTTCCAGTATTTTATTGAAAAAAACCAGCATACTGGCACCATGTTGTGGACATTGGGGGTGCAGCATACACCAACAATAACACAGAAATGTAACTCATCAGAACTGAATCAGATATTGTACACGTTTCTGTTGTGAATAATAAAGGATTCATTTTAGGCTGCCTCTGCATAATAGCATGAAATATTCCAGCACCTTCATAACGTTTAGTTATACTAAAGCGTCAAATCTAAATATATTTATATAGCTTTATCGGCCCGGCTACATTGATCCATTACGAAACCAACCTGAGATATTTCTGTCCGTTACGTTTATTTCCAAATTGGTAACCGTGCGTTTTCTCTCTCAAAACGGAGTCAAATGTGCCGGAGACACATTATCAGCCCCGCGTTGCAACAAAGGCATAACGTTAAAGTTACTTACAAAAAAGCTGAACTCATGAATACTTGTTGCCACTATGGACTTAAAAAGTTACGTACTGTGAGTTCCTCCCTTCATCCATGGCTCCAACATTTTTTTTCTTCAGGTGCTCCAGAAGCAATGTTGTACTTCCGTGCCATTTTGCAGGAAACGCTCTTCTTTGAAGTCTTTAAAGTGAAGTGTTCCCACACTTTTGACGACTTAGGTCGTACACTTTTCTCCGCTAAACTATCGGTCGTGTTTTCCTGCGCCATTTTTCGAATTTTTCCAGCAAAGGAGACGCCGTCGTCACGTGAGCTGCACATGACACATCATTGGCTAGCTTACGCCACCTCATGAGACGTAGCCTCAGCGCCGCCCTGGCGCTGTTTTGTACTGTTTTTGTACTTATTTTGATGATTGTTTCTCAGCTGTTTGTAAATGTTGCAGTTTATAAATAAAGGTTTGTAAAACAAACAAACAAAAAAAAGCCTCCGCGCATGCGCATAGCATAGTTCCAACGAATCGATGACTAAATTAATCGCCAACTATTTTGGTAATCGATTTAATCGATTAGTTGTTGCAGCCCTAGATATATTTTATGATTACAAAATCTTTTGTCATTTGTTGTATTGTTTATAAACTCAGCAAATATGTCCCTGGACACAGGAGGACTTTATGTATGACCAATGTATGACCCTATAACGAGTTGGTATTGGATCCATACCCAAAGTTGTAGTGTCCAAAGTGTAAAGTATCCACGTAACAGAAGAATAAGTGCTTATTACATTTGAACAGAAATGTACATAGAACATGTTAAAACAAGGTAAACAGATATTAACAATAAAGTAACAAGTATATTAATAATACATCCGTTTTCTACTGCTTGTTCTTAATAATTTTGACAAAATAATACAATGGGAAATGACACAATATGTTACTGCATATGTCAGCAGACAAATTAGGAGCCTGTGTTTGCTTATTAACTTTTAAAATAGAAGTTGTCTATTATGTTCACTGTTATTTAATGCCAAAATTGTTTTTTAATTACTATAAGAAACGTATGTTTAATATATCATGAGGCATTATTTTTTGTGGTGCCTGTTATTTTGAAAAGTATCAAAAAGTATCAAAACACATTTTGGTACTGTATCGGGACAGAACTAATGTGTATTAGTTTTAATTGATGAAGTTAGTTCTTATTAGGCGGTACGTACTATATTCATTATTGTTGTGACGTCAGTCTTAGCAACAAGATGACATGCTCAAAACGCTCGACATTTTTCGCCAAGAAAACGATCGGGTCTTCGGTAACGGAGACTCGCTCTTCTGCTGCAGGGAATAAGGGCACATGCTCTCTCTCTGTTAAATCTTTGCAACAAGATGACATCCTCAAAACGCCCGACATATTTTGCCAAGTGAAAGATCGCTCTTCGGTAATGGCGCCTCGCTCTTCCACTGGAAGGAAGGAGGGCACATGCTCTCTCTCTCTCGTTCTCTCTCTCTCTCTCTCATGTGATGTTTGAACACTGCATGTTGGCAGTAAACAGGAAAAAATGCCAATTGTGCCTTTGAGAAAATGCAGCAAAAAACACAGGTGGTGGCACAATGGCCCCCGGGCTCATATCTCCACCGTGAGTCAGTGTGGGCACAGGGGGAAGCACGTGGCCGTGTGGAGCGAAAATTGGCGCGATTACAGTCTTGGTTTTACCCTTGAGGCCTGGAAATGCACGGATTCTCTCCGGTTTCGTTCAGGACGCCGTCCCTCCTCCTGCGCCCCTCTCTCTGACGCAATTGATTGAACTCCTAAATGGTGAGATCAGGCGGCTCCGCCCCCTCCATGAATAGGTGATTGGGTGCGTTTGGCAGTGTGGCGCATTGTTTCTTTGAGGGTGTTTTAAATCAGGATGGCGGGGGTTAATATTGCTGTCTTTTTTTTTTTTTTGAGGAATGTTTTGACACCTCGACATTCTGCGTGCATGCTCCGTGTAAAGCGTGTGTGCTGCCTCCACTTTAGATCTGCGTTCATCTCCGTGCAGGGTACTTAAGTGCTTGACCTAATTTCTCCCGCAGCAAAGAAGCCACCAGTGAAGGCCACGCTCTGTGTGCGTGCGTGCGCATGCGCGTGACACTCTGGGTGTTTCCTCTTTGCCTTTCTAACAGGAAGCTGATGTGGAGTTCAACCGAGGACAAGGAAAAGGCCTTTTCTTTCCACTGTGAATCATTTGAGAGAGAAAAAAAAAGAGGGCGAGGGAGGGGGGAAACCGAGCGAGCAGGCTTCTGCATTGATTAAGTACTCTGCAATCTGTCCTGCTCTCCTATTGTATATTTTTCCTTTTCTGCACCCATTTTTAGTTGACGTCCTCCTTCAGCAGAGTACGCGCGGATTTACGGAGAGTTCAGGAGTCCCGTGAAAAGATGCGGAGGGAAAGGAGAGACGAAAAGTCAAAATAAAGCAGACCTCTGTGGGGAGCAGTGCAGGTTCTTCCGGTTTAGTTTAAGCATACCCACAGCGGAAAAAAAAGAGGCTAGCTGGCTGCTTGACATGCTCAGGAGGCGAAAGGAAGCCGTGCCAGTGGCTTTATTAATGCCAGCGCCCAGGCCCCTGTTTGCCTTCAATCTCTGATAGCATGGAAAGAACAAATTGCTGCATTCCCATCGCTATAAATAGCAGATAAACCGCTCAGAGCGCGAGATGAAATATTAAAAGTCAGCTTCCACTCAAAAGCAAGATAAATGGTGTTGGTGTGCATCTTGTTATGGGGATGGGAAATGAAAAGCTTTGGTTTTTTTGTAATATATTGTGTTGTGTAACGCAGTGCATGCAAGTGTGCAACAGTGCCTTGTAATTGACAACAGAAATATGTTGTTAAAAAAAGAATAGTGCTGTGTCATTTTCTAACCCTTGAGTGTTAGAATGCTCTGCTGGACTACAACACTAGTAAAAATACACATTTTAAACTGCTTTAATTTTGTGTTATAAACTCCTTTTTTTTATGATTTCTTTTTTTGAGAGTTGCAAGTTTCAGGGGAAAATATGCAAACCACGAATGTCCACTGCGGAGGACACTGGTTTACAGGTGGATAAAAAGCTTTTTTTAAATATATGTATAAGAAATGTGGTGAACTGCCAGCCACCTCTCGCATGTTCCAGCAGGAGCGTTGTGTGCTCAGCTTGCACCCACATTCTGTGCGCCGCTCCATGTTTGTCTCGCTTCAAAATCCAGACTCTCGACCCCTACTTTTGGATGTTTGTTTGAGCCCGGTTCTGTTTCCTGTGTTTGCTGCAGGGCACCAGAGGCCACGAGCACCCTTGGGAGCAGAATGCCGCCGGACACTGGAAAGCTGGTAAGCAAGCGCCTGTTTATACTAAACTATGCAGAATGTGAGAACTGAGGGCCGCACGATGGAAAATCAAAGGATGCGGGGGCCATTTTGATATTTTGTTTTTCAGAAATATAGATGGTTTAAAAGAAAAAACAGCCTGCATGTCAGCTGTGTGTTATTAGAAGGGTTGAATGATAAATATTGGACAAATAATTAAAATGCCCATATAAGTAATTGTGATGTCACACCGATAACATTAAATAGCTCTAATAACTAGAGCTTGACTGACAAGGTTTTTTCAGGACCGATACCGATTATTAGTAGTCAAGGAGGTCAATAACTGATATTTTGAGGCGATATTCATTTGCACTAAAAGTTATTTAAAGATGGATAGTATATTTTACTAAACAGCTAGACAATGATTTAAGTTTGTTTTTTTTAAAACAGGAGTAAAAACAGGGATGTCCTGCATCTGGATTATTATTTAATTTGGTTATTGAACCCTTAGCTGCAAAAATAAGAAGTTAAAATAATATTCATTGTATAAAAATTGGCTCTCAGTATAATACGCTATCGATGTATTGTGACGACATAATTCTCTACCTGTCACATGTTAACTCCTCTCTTCACTATATCAATAATGTCATCACTGAATATGGCTGTTTATCAGGGAAGAAGTCAATTGGGACAAATGTGAAATATTACCACTTAATAAACACTGCAAGAAATCACAAGTTCAGGGGCCGTACTTATCAAGCTTCTTAGAATTACTCCTAAGAAGTCTGCTAAGAGTTGACTTAAGAGTAAATAAATTCTTCGCTGAAAGCTGCACTTAAAAGTTAGTTATCAAGCGTCTTACTCACACTTTCAGCGAAGTGTAGGACTGAATCTTAAGTGTCACACTCAGAGCTGAATTACGACATTACTATGTGCCGTAAACGGAATTTTAGGTGACGTCATTTCTGTGTCCATAGAAATGACCAATCACGGAAGGGAATCCGTTGTCTAAGAATAAAGAAATATCTTGGAAATGTTTAAGTGGACAATGGGAGTGTATATTTTGACAATAAACTACAAAATAATACAAAACAAACTAGTCCCCGCCGGCACTCACGCTACCGCTCCCTCTCTTCTATCGCCCACACACTCACTGACGTCACTCACCTCACGGCCACACACATACGCTACTGTCATAACATTTTCTTTCCAATTCATTAATTAGGCAACTAATTTGAAACTGGTGTGGGTGGCTCTATATATACTAGCCCACTGCAGACACATGCAGAAATCAACAAGGAATCGAAAAGTATTAAATCTGTGACAAAAATAATATCCGCTCTGTCTAAACGATACCGTTTGATCAGCTGCTCGTCATAAAAAAAAACCAAAACATTGTTCCGTTCCCTGAACGTTCGCGCACGTCTCTCTCGCCTCAGTGCCATCCCCTGCTGGCAACTCCTAACCACTTAAGACACCTCTGAAGGTCTCTTAAATATCGTGGAGAGTAGGAGTGATTCTTAGACTTAAGAACGTTGATAAAAAGCTTTTATTCTTAAGTTTGAGAGTAGGACTAAATTTCGCAAATTCTCAGGACTTAAGTGTAAAATGGCACTCTAAGAAGCTTGATAAGTACGGCCCCAGAACTCCAAAATTAAATGGAAAGAGGCAGAAATCATATACCTAAGACTACATATTACACCAAACCTTTATGCAAGTAGAGATCTAAATCTTAAACATTTAAAAAATAAGATAGAATCCAAAATGGAACGCTGGTCACGTCTCCAAATATCACTTTGGGGTCGTGTGAACATAGTAAAAATGAGTATACTGCCAGCAGTTAATTATATACTGAAAATGATGCCTGTCCTAATTAGTAAAAGTTGGTTTAAGAAAATACATACAATGATATCACATTTTATATGGTGTGGAAAGAAGGCCAGATGTTCATACTTAAGGTTGTCTTGTACACAAGATAAAGGAGGACTACATTTACCAAACTTATTACATTATTATATCTCCTTCGGTTGTGAACAAGTAAGCCACTTATTCCATTTTTCTACAGATAAAGACTGGATCAACATAGAAAAAAATATGTTAATGAATTTGGACATTGATGTGGGGAGCTTATATTATATTAAAAAAATACCTATTGAATTGAGGCAGAGCCCAATAGAAGCCCCCTTTAACATTCTAAAACGGTGCCAGAAAATACTAGGAATCAACCCAATGACATCTGTAAATCAACCGCTTTGGTACAATCCTAATATCATAATTAATAAAACTGTGGTTAAATGGACAACATGGAAAGACAGAGGTATTACTAAACCTCATCATATTATTAATAAAAACTCTTTTAAACCGTTCAATGATTTAGTTGAACAATATAATGTACCCAGAAATCATTTTTTAAATTGTATCTCTTTAAAACACGCTGTAAATAAATGCATATCCTCTGAAAGTATGTCTTTAAATAGCCATGAACTGGAAGATGCACTTTTTAATCAAGATACAATTAAGAAATTAAACTATTTAATGGAATAATAAATGAACACCACACTAGAAATGCAAATGATGCATGTGTTCGGAAATGGATGATGGATTTGGGCATTTTAGATGAAAGAGACATATCATGGAATGATATTAGGAAAAATGCTAATAAGCCCTTTAGAAGCATTAAAGATAAACTGACTCAATTTAAGATATTGAATAGATTATATTTTACATCTTCTCAGCTGTTTAAAATTGGTGTTGTAGATAGCAAGTTATGTATGAAGTGTCGGGCAGCTGAGGGAACTCTTGTTCATTTATTGTGGGAATGTCAGAGAATAAAAGAGTTATGGTTGAAAACAACAAAAGAAGCAATCACATTTCTTAATATAAACATCCCAATGACACTGCAAACTTGTATTCTTGGGGATCTACATCAATTTAGTAACGTGTCATCAAAGAGTCAAAATGCTTTTCTTTCAATATGCATAATAACAAAAAGGGTAATATTTAAAAAATGGATAGATGTTGATACTCCAACTCATACTGACTGGTATACACAAGCTATGGAGATGATATCAGTAGAACAAACTGCATTTAGTTTAGATAATAATGAGTCATATATTGGAATATGGGATCCATTATTTAAATTTGTTTCAACTATTAAATGAACCAAAATATGACTTGTTATATCTTTGTGGAAAATATTGGACACAGTGTGTTGTCAAGCTTGTGAGATGTTTTTATTAATGTTTTTAATGATAATATCAATGAGGGTTTTTTTAATCACTGCTATTTTGAAATTATTACTAATATTGATGATGTTGTCGATAATGTTCATTTTTGTTTCACTACATTTGTATTGTTCCGTGTCATGTTTGTGTGTTCCTCAATTGTGTTCCTCAATTGCTCTCAATTGCTCTGTTTGTTGTTGTTCTTAACGTTGCTGGGACGGGTTTGGTTTTGGAATTGGATTGCATTATTGTGGTATTGTTGTGTATTGTTTTGTTGATTGATTAATAAATTCATTTAAAAAAAAAAAAAATATATATATATATATATATATATATTTTAGTAGTAGTAGCAATATGTTTTATGCTCCGCTAAAGTGCAAATTTAGCAGCAAAAAGTATCAGGGGATTTCACAAACACCTTTATTACTGTGTCTAAGGGGAGCATTAACGTTTGCATTTCAAGGTATGGGAAATCTCCTGGGAAAACTGGTAAAAATATGAGATTTCTCTACATCACAGTAACTCGCCATCTACTCAATTTTATACCATTTTAATAACCGTTAACAGATTTATTTCCTCACGAGGAACCCTGAAATATTGCGAACATTAAAATAAAAACAATTCTGGGGTCCTTTGCATAACTTCAGGGATGTCATGGTTTGAACATTTCTTATCACAGTTATTGTGACCAAAATTATCACGGTTATCATTATTATCAGGGTATTTTTAAATGTGCTTATTCTGTAATCTTTTAACCAAGTTTTATTTAAAAAAAAACACAAACATCACATTTAGAATGATTTCTTTTGTATAATATACTTTACTGTAGATAAGAACACAGTGTTTCATGTACCTCAAGTTGAAATTGAATGTGCATATGAAAACAACACAAGCATTATAAACAAAGTAATATCCATCCATCCATTTTCTACCGCTTGTCCCTTTCGGGGTCGCGGGCAGTGCTGGAGCCTATCTCAGCTGCATTCGGGCGGTACAGAAAAGAAAAAGACTAACGTAGATAAATAAAAATAAATGTGAACACTGTGCAAGAAAGCATATTATGGACATAAGAGATAAACAATTCAAAACAAATTGAGAATTTTGCAAGATGGCACCTGATGGCCATAAGATGTAACTGCACTTTTTGTGCATATTGATAAGAACAGTGTTCATAGATTAAAGATTAAAGTACCAATGATTGTCACACACACACTCGCCGGGAATCATTTTGGTGATTTAACCCCCAACTCCAACCCTTGATGCTGAGTGCCAAGCAGGGAGGGAAACGGGTCCCATTTTTATAGTCTTTGGTATGACTCGGCTGGGATTTGAACTCCAAGAGATCTTGTCTTAACATAGGGCTGCACGATTATGGCCAAAATAATAATCACAATTATTTGAATCAATATTGAAATCAGAATAATTAATCACGATTATTCATTGTTAGGTAAAACAGTGTTGGAGTGCGGTGTGAAAGCGACGCCATCATGTAATTTATAATGTCGATAAAAAGGCTACTAATAAACAATATCCATATGTTTAAAGACACATATTTGTCTTTTTGTTTATAAATAGTTTAAAGTGAAGTGAATTATATTTATACATCAGTTTTCTCTTGTGACTAAAAGCGCTTTTCATAGTGAAACCCAATATCTAAGTTACATTTCAACCAGTGTAGGTGGCACTGAGAGCAGGTGGGTAAAGTATCTTTCCCAAGGATGCTACGGCAGTGACTAGGATGGCGGAAGCGGGGATCGAACGTGGAACCCTCAAGTTGCAGTCAGGACTTTGGGAAGGCCATTCTAAAACCTTAATTCTAGCCTGATATAGCCATTCCTTTACCCCTTTTGACATGTGTTTGGGGTGTTTGTCCTGTTGGAACACCTAACTGCGCCCAAGACCCAACCTCGGGCTGATGATTTTAGGTTGTCCTGAAGAATTTTGAGTAGAGATGTACGATAATATCGGCCTGCCGATATTATCGGCCGATATATGCGTTAAAATGTAATATCGGAAATTATCGGTATCGTTTTTTTTATTATTGGTATGGTTTTTTTTATTTATTTTTTTTATTTTATTAAATCAACATAAAAAACACAAGATACACTTACAATTAGTGCACCAACCCAAAAAACCTCCCTCCCCCATTTACACTCATTCACACAAAAGGGTTGTTTCTTTCTGTTATTAATATTCTGGTTCCTACATTATATATCAATATATATCAATACAGTCTGCAAGGGATACAGTCCGTAAGCACACATGATTGTGCGTGCTGCTGCTCCACTAATAGTACTAACCTTTAACAGTTAATTTTACTAATTTTCATTCATTACTAGTTTCTATGTAACTGTTTTTATATTGTTGTACTTTCTTTTTTATTCAAGAATTTTTTTAAAATTTATTTTTCTTATTTTACTAATTTTTTTAAAAAGTACCTTATCTTCACCATACCTGGTTGTCCAAATTAGGCATAATAATGTGTTAATTCCACGACTGCATATATCGGTTGATATCGGTATCGGTAATTAAAGAGTTGGACAATATCGGAATATCGGATATCGGCAAAAAGCCATTATCGGACATCCCTAATTTTGAGGTAATCCTCCTTTTTCATTGTCCCATTTACTCTCTGTAAAGCACCAGTTCCATTGGCAGCAAAACAGTCCCAGAGCATAATATTACCACCACCATGCTTGACGGTAGGAATTGGTGTTCCTGGGTTTAAAGGCCTCGCCCTTTCTCCTCCACACATATTGCTGGGTATTGTGGCCAAACAGCTCAATTTTTGTTTAATTTGACATCACATGGACAAAGATAAGACCTTCTGGAGGAAAGTTCTGTGGTCAGATGAAACAAAAATGTAGCTGTTTGGCCACAATACCCAGCAATATGTTTGGAGGAGAAAAAGTGAGGCCTTTAATCCCAGGAACACCAAACCTACCGTCAAGCATGGTGGTGGTAGTATCATGTTCTGGGCCTGTTTTGCTGCTAATGCAACTAATGCTTTACAGAGAGTAAATGAGACAATGAAAAAGGAGTATTACCTCCAAATTCTTCAGGACAACCTAAAATAATCAGCCCGGAAGTTGGGTCTTGGGCGCAGTTGGGTGTTCCAACAGGACAATGACCCCAAACACACGTCAAAAGTGGTAAAGGAATGGCTAAATCAGGCTAGAATTAAGGTTTTAGAATGGCCTGCCCAAAGTCCTGACTTAAACGTGTGGACAATGCTGAAGAAACAAGTCCATGTCAGAAAACCAACAAATTTAGCTGAACTGCACCAATTTTGTCAAGAAGAGTGGTCAAAAATTCAACCAGAAGCTTGTGGATGGCTACCAAAAGCGCCTTATTGCAGTGAACCTTGCCAAGGGACATGTAACCAAATATTAACATTGCTGTATGTATACTTATGACCCCAACAGATTTGGTCACATTCTCAGTAGACCCATAATAAATTCATAAAAGAAGCAAACTTCATGAATGTTTTTTGTGACCAACAAGTATGTGCTCCAATCACTCTATCACAAAAAAATAAGAGTTGTAGAAATTAGGGATGTCCGATAATGGCTTTTTGCCGATATCCGATATTCCGATATTGTCCAACTCTTTAATTACCGATACCGATATCAACCGATATATGCAGTCGTGGAATTAACACATTATTATGCCTAATTTGGACAACCATGTATGGTGAAGATAAGGTACTTTTTAAAAAAATAAAATAAAATAAGATAACTAAATTAAAAACATTTTGTTGAATAAAAAAGAAAGTAAAACAATATAAAAACAGTTACATAGAAACTAGTAATTAATGAAAATGAGTAAAATTAACTGTTGAAGGTTAGTACTATTAGTGGACCAGCACAATCATGTGTGCTTACGGACTGTATCCCTTGCAGACTGTATTGATATATATTGATATATAATGTAGGAACCAGAATATTGATAATAGAAAGAAATGGGGGGAGGGAGGTTTTTTGGGTTGGCGCACTAACTGTAAGTGTATCTTGTGTTTTTTATGTTGATTTAATAAAAAAAAAAAAAAAACAAACAACACAAAAAAAACTGATACAGATAATAAAAAAAACGATACCGATAATTTCCGATATTACATTTTAACGCATTTATCGATATTATCGGATATCCCTAGTAGAAATTATTGGAAACTCAAGATAGCCATGACATTATTACTTCACAAGTGTTTGTAAACTTTTGACCACAACTGTATGTGGAAAAAATTATTGAAAATGAAAATATTTTTTATTCTTAGATTAATTAAATGAATCAAAAATGGGCCCCAGGAAAAAGATAACTTTTCTCATGCAAGGTGCTTGAGCAGTGGTTATTTACTTCACTAATTATTCATTAAAAAAAAAACTAAATAGTGGTATCATATGTGTTTATATTGTCTCTGCTAATGTAGTTGTGTTGTAATCCGATACCGATAAATAAAAGACGTCAAAATGCCAAATATCGGCGCAGATAATTGACCTGGCCGATAATCAGCCGACTTCTATTGACAACCGTTAAACCCCCCCCCCCCCCCCCCCCCCCCCCCAAAAAAACGCTTCAATGTGGCGTGATTACATGCTTTAGGTAGGTTAGGGTGAGCAAATCAAAGGCTCCTTTTCTCCTACTTGTTCACTGTAAACAAACATGGCGTGGATTGTTTAGGTCTTCTTTACTGTTTCAGAGAAAGACATGTTGCGGGAAAAACATCGCACTCTACACATCAAACTTTATCAGCCTCTTGAAATGGCATCGTCACTACATTGGTGTTTTAAAACCTGCTGCGAAAGAAGCTGCCTCAGAGCCAGCCGCAAAAAAGTGTGTGCAAACTGCATTCAAAAAATAATACATATGAAACAGTTTATCAGGCTCATTCTGGAGAAGCAGTAAGTTATCTGTATGGATTTGAAAAAAACAAAAACATTGTGCCGTCCTATTTATTTGTAACAGTATTTTTAGAATATGCTGCGGGTCGTTAAACTTTAGACACCCATGTGTGTTATTATCATGAGGTGCACTTTTATATGAAATATACATTGAAGTTAGTTTTGGGGATGAATAAGTAGACATATATGCCAGTGTTTCTCAACCATAGAAGCCCATGTTGGGCTGCCAAAAAATATCTGTTTCACAGCTGTGGTCTGTATGGTCCGCAGCAGTATTCAGTTGTAATAAACATTTCCACCACTTGTGGCACTAATGACAATCTCAAACAAACAGAAGAAGTCTGGAGATAAAGTCATAGAGAAGTTTTTAAAGCGCAAAGATTATGAATAAAGTGGAGAAGCTGTATTTTCATTTGCACTTATGATAGTTTATTTAAGAAACTTATACTATTATTATTTAATATTATTAAAATAATGGATGGATGGGTGGATAGAATGTATTTGGTATTCATGAGTCCCTTCTTTTGCGGTATATTTGATTTGGGTTTTTTTGTAATTAGCCTGATTTAAGCCTTGATAATGTTTGTGATTAACAGTTTCATATCATTTGTCAAGGTGTATCCTGTTAAACTGTAAGTAGGTTAGATGTAATTATTGAATATGATTAAAATCAAGACTAAGATTACTAATTCAGTGTTAATATTTGAGTGGAAAAGTTGTGCCCCGAGGTCAAAAAGGTCAAGAACCCTTGATATATGCCATACTCTCATATGAACCAGCGTCCTCTGTAGTGGAAATTTGTTTTGATTATTTAAAAAAAACAAAAAACCGATAATGCCAAACACAAATGTCCCCTGCAGAGGATGCTGGCTTTCAGGAGGATATATGATTAATCTATGTTCACTATGGCAGTGTGTATCATTAATGGAGGAGATAGTTTTCAATTACTTAAATTTTCCTACATGTGAAATGGATGTGAACAAGACGATGTCCTATTGCCCTCATAAATCCAATTGTTCTGTCAATGTCATGAACTCTACGCTGTTGAAAAATGTGGTTTTAAACGGATTACTGACTCAAGGACAGCTGCGGTCGTCCTCCTGGCTCGCTGTTACAGTATGTTCAAGAGATTCATGACTCTGCACTTTAGGTCACACTCATATTAATTCAACGGCAAAGGTTCTTCAAAGGAAGACGGCGACAGGTTTGTTTGCGTTGTGGGCGGAGCTTATAGAATCAGTACCATTTCATCATATCTGCACGATGTCACGAGGCTCAGTGTCTCGAGTTTTCTCCTTTCATGATGACTAAAAACTATTTCATAACACGCTCGGTTTATTCCAATTTATTTGGGCGCGTTAACACAGGATGGCTTGCATGTTGAATACTTTTTTGGGAGCAGAAAATGCTTTTGACGTAAAGGGAAGACCAAAAAATGTTGTGCCTGGCTCAACTGGCCAAAGTTGGCAGTACTTCTTCATGACTCCCTGCACACATTAGCCCCCTGTCTAGTAAGAAACACTTTGTTACAACTGTCTAGTCATGTGAAGATTTACTCTGAGTGGTGAATTATTGACCTTTGCATGAGATTAAACTTAATCTGTGTCGTATATACAAACCATATAACATCCAACAATGTAACTCCAGCATTTATCAATTTGTACAAACTAGAGGTGGGCGATACTATAAAGTTAAATAATCTAAATACAGGTCCCAGTATCGCTGATACAGATACTTTTTACTTAGATAAGGTTGTCATTATGTAATGTTTGCCTTTACTTGGTTAATCATGATTATAATCTTAGTAAAACACAGGGCAATATTTTAGTCCAGAAAAAAATGCATAAATATGTTAAACAATTGGATATAATTAAATGTAAAAACAATTAGGGGTGTAATGATTCGTTTCAACGATTCGATTCGAATCATTATTTGAGGCTGCCGATACAATTCAAGGGCAATTATATTTTTTATAAGAAACCATATGATCCAAAATGATTCGATGAGTTGAAATCAATTCAGTAACTTTTTAGCAAAAAAAAACCCAAAACTCAACCATTGTGACTGTGAAATAAATACTGGCAATTGGACACTTCAGGTGAAGTTTCCTATAGGGAATTATATGTAAATTAATTATAGATACAAACAAGCAAGTAAACAACAATTAATGGCCAATGTATTCACATCTATCCCAGGGAGGTGATCAAGGGTGATGGGTCAAATGCAGAGAATAATTTCGCCACACCTAGTGTGTGTGTGACAATCATTGGTACTTTAACTTTAACTTATTTGAATAAAGTGTAACCAACATTTTAGCTTGAATTAACAAGAGAAAACGTTCTCTGCTGTTATTTTCAACATTGAAGAAATGATCAATAAAAGTACAGTAACCAATTTTAACAGTTGATTTACCTGCTACTTCTGCATTTAAAAATTATTTTTTTTTTACATAAAAATACAATATTGATATAAAAATATAATTGCAACCAATATTTCTTCAGGTTAAATAACAGTAGGGTTACCTGAGAAATTAAGTGCAACCAAATATTTTCAGAAGAAAGTAGCTGTGGTTTTTACGAGCTATTACTCGCATTTTGATAAACACGGAACTTCATAAAGACATAACGGAAGTGACAGCGGACAAGTTTCGGCGACAGCTGGACAAAATGGCTAAAGGTGTAATGAACAAAGTTGGAAAAGTAAGTAAAGTGTGAGTACTTTTTTAGTCATGAATACTGTTTTCTTTACTTTTCTAATAATACTAATATTCATTACACTGTTTTTAGCGTTTCGTCTCAACCTGGTCCGTCGCCGTAACCTGCTATGCTGTCACTTTTGTCCGTCGCATCCTTTGTAGCTTAAAGTTGTCTTGTGGCTTTATATTATTGTTTTATGGTACTTGTATTTGTTGTGGCTTTTGCTATTGTGCTGTAGCTAAAAGTTTTTGTTTTTTAATTAATGATATTTTACGCATTGGCATTTGTTGTGACCTTTCTCGACCACCGTGGATATCCGCCATTTTTGTTTTGATGACGCTGCAGAAGGGCAGACAGACTTTAACATTTAACGTCCTTATCATTAAAAGTGCTAAACTTCGTATAAAGTGTGCCGTTTTTAAATCCAATGTTTTTTTTGCTAGTATCGATAAAATCGTTATATTGCATTTCAAAATGATGTTGGATCAATATAAATTAATCTATCAATATATTGATGAATCATTACAAATTTACTATGTTTATTACATCGTCTTCAACCTTCCACCTCAGCCACAAAGTATGTTGACAAAAGTTGTCCACTGTCACTTCCCTTGTTTCTTAAAGTTGTGTTGTGCCCTTTGTATTTGTTGTGGCTTTTGTGATTGTGCTGCAGCTGAAAGTTGTTGTATTGCGGCTTTATTTTCTTTTCTTGTCGTGCTTGCATTTATTATCACCTTTCTCGACCACTATAGCTATCCGCCATTCTATGTTTTAATGACTGACGGTGCGTGGTGATGACGCCACAGGCTAGCAGACAGACTTCAGCAACATTTCACATGCTAAACTTCATATAAAGTCCGCCAATACTAAATGTAATGTTTTCTTTTTTCTTGTATCAATAAAATCGATTGATTGCCTTTTAAAGCGATGATAGATCGATATATATCTCCTGGAAGGCCAACTTGACGAGCGCAGATTGATGTAGTTGAATTTTCGGAATATAAATTAATAGATTGATGTAGTGGATGAATCGTTATCCATCCATCCATCTTCAACCGCTTATCCGGAATCGGGTCGCGGGGACAGCAGCTCCAGCAGAGACCCCCAGACTTCCCTCTCCAGAGCAACATTAGCAACTTCCTCCTGGGGAATCCCGAAGCGTTCCCAAGCCAGAGAGGAGATGTAATCCCCCCCATCTGGTCGTTGGCCTGCCGCGGGGTCTCATCCCAGTGGGACGTGCAACGAGGACCTCCATAGGGAGACGCTCGTGAGGCATCCGCACGAGATGCCCGAACCACCTAAGCTGGCTCCTTTCCAAGCGAAGGAGCAGCGGCTCTACTCCGAGTCTCTCTCGGGTGACTGAACTTCTCACCCTATCTCTAAAGGGAGATGCCAGCCACCCTTCTGAGGAAATTCATTTCGGCCGCTTGTATGCGCAATCTTATTCTTTCGGTCATGAATCGTTACACTCCTACAAATATAGTAATATGTGATTGATTTCACAGAATATGCCCGGACCAGACATTGGACACACCTAAAGTAGACCTTTTGGGGGTGAAAAAAAGTACATAAACCATATTATGATAAATAGATGAACTGGGGGGGACTAATTAAATGATGAAATACAAACCAAACAAAGAGAAGCAGAGAACAGGATGTCTTTGGAAAGGCTTGCCAAGATGTCTTTCCCGGCGCCACTTAAAACATTCCAAATATTCAGCAGACCTAATCAATTGTGGACGGTGATTCTAAAGGTTTGGCCCTCGGACGGCGAATTCCCAGTCACCTTTCTGTTGCCCTTTTTGTGCGAGGGAAAGATAGCAAGCCGAGATTGGGATAGCAAGCCGAGATTGGATGATCCAAGCGGTCAGAAAAAGGGAACTGAGGAACAAGACGCTGCCTTTACCCTAATCAGGAGGATCTTGTACAAGCAAGTAAATGGGTAATGTGGGGCCGACAGCGAGTTGGTTTTGGATGAAAAACTGATGTGTGAGGCATGTGTGAAGGAGTGCAGCCAGCAGAACATAAACATGGGGATTAATTTACCTACAATTTATGTGGTTTTGACAATGTTTCTCCAAAGTTTATTTACTCATTTTTTCTTAAACATTTATCCATTCTTTGGAAGAACTGAATCACATTCCTGATATTTTGAAGTATGATAATGTTAATTTGTTTTTTTGCATAAACCCAGTGGTGCCTCAGTTTTTGTTAATAGTGCATTCCAAAAAGTCAGACAAAAATGTAATCTAATACAAAATACAAAAACCAAAGCAATATCGCCCAAAAAAAATAATGTGAATCATTGACTCTTAAAGGCCTACTTAAATGATTTTTTTAAATTTAAACGGGGATAGCAGATCCATTCTATGTGTCATACTTGATCATTTCGCGATAGTGCCATATTTTTGCTGAAAGGATTTAGTAGAGAACATTGACGATAAAGTTTGCAACTTTTGGTCGCTGATAAAAAAAAAGCCTTGCCTGTACCGGAAGTAGCGTGACGTCACAGGTTGAAAGGCTCCTCACATTTCCCCGTTGTTTACACCAGCAGCGAGAGAGATTCGGACCGAGAAAGCGACGATTACCCCATTAATTTGAGCGAGGATGAAAGATTCGTGGATGAGGAACGTTAGAGTGAAGGACTAGAGTGCAGTGCAGGACGCATCTTTTTTCGCTCTGACCGTAACTTAGGTACAAGCTGGCTCATTGGATTCCACACACTCTCCTTTTTCTATTGTGGATCACGGATTTGTATTTTAAACCACCTCGGATACTATATCCTCTTGAAAATGAGAGTCGAGAACGCGAAATGGACATTCACAGTGACTTTTATCTCTACGACAGTACATCGGCGAAACACTTTAGCTACGGAGCTAACGTGATAGCATCGGGCTTAACTGCATATAGAAACAAAAGAAATAAACCCCTGACTGGAAGGATAGACAGAAAATCAACAATACTATTGAACCATGGACCTGTAAATTCACGGTTAATGCTTTCCAGCCTGGCGAAGCTTAACGATGCTGTTGCTAACGACGCCATTGAAGCTAACTTAGCAACGGGACCTCACAGAGCTATGCTAAAAACATTAGCTATCCACCTACGCCAGCCAGCCCTCATCTGCTCATCAACACCCGTGCTCACCTGCGTTCCAGCGATCGACGGTGCGACGAAGGACTTCACCCGATCATCCGTGCGGTCGGCGGCTAGCGTCGGATAGCGCGTCTGCTATCCAAGTCAAAGTCCTCCTGGTTGTGTTGCTGGAGCCAGCTGCTAATACACCGATCCCACCTACAACTTTCTTCTTTGCAGTCTTCATTGTTCATTAAACAAATTGCAAAAGATTCACCAACACAGATGTCCAGAATACTGTGGAATTTTGAGATGAAAACAGAGCTTTTTGTATTGGATTCAATGGAGTCCGAATACTTCCGTTTCAACGATTGACGTCACGCGCATACGTCCTCATACATAGACGTTTTCAACCGGAAGTTTAGCGGGAAATTTAAAATTGCACTTTATAAGTTAACCCGGCCGTACTGGCATGTGTTGCAATGTTAAGATTTCATCATTGATATATAAACTATCAGACTGCGTGGTCGGTAGTAGTGGCTTTCAGTAGGCCTTTAATAATCTTGATCTTGATTTTAATCATATTCATTAATTATATCCAACCAGTTACAGTTTAACCGGATAAACCTTGTCAAATGACATGAAACTGTGTTAATCACAAACATTATTATAAAGGCTTAGGTCAGGCTGATTACAAAAATAAATACTAATCAAATATACTGCAAAAGAAGGCACTCATAGATACCGATGAAAAATACATTTACATAGAATGATGCCGTTCCAAAATGAATACATTCTAACTGAATTAATAACAATAATAGTATCTGTTTCTTAAATAACCTGTCAATGAAATTAAAGTGCAAAAAAATACAGCTTTACCACTTTAGTCATAATTTTTGCGCTTAAGAAACTTCTCTATGACTTTTCTTCTGTTTATTTGAGATTGTCATTACTGCCACAAGTGGTGGAAATGTGTATTAAAACTGAGTACCGCTGCGGCCCATACGGACCACAGCTGAGAAGCAAATATTTTTGGTGGCCCTTGAGGAGAATGTCCATCAATGGCTTCCAGCCCTATGGGTAGGAAACAGTGATGTAAATCCAATGAATCTGTTAATTTTTTTTAATCAAAAACACAATCATAATTATAGTTTTACAGGCAGAAAACAATGCAAACTACAAAAAAAGATAGCAACTACACCAATATTCTTACTTTGATCGAAGAAGACTCTTGCTGACGAAGATGGCAATGAGTGGAAGCGGGGAAGGGAGAGCCACGTGACACTACCTTTGTACTTTGCTGCAATTAATGTTCCTAAATTCAATCGTGTTTCACACATTCTTTTTCAAAGTGTTGGCACTCACAACTTTCTTTGGCCCCATTATTTTGCATTAGTACTTAAAAAAACAAAGAACTCACAAATTTCCATGATTCGGGCAGACGAACTAGTTTGTACAATAAAAATAACATTTTGCTGAAACTTTTAATTGAAAAACAGGTACCATTTTAATGTCATTTATGTGTTGTATCTGTAATTTTGAAATGTGTGCTTTAGAAAAGCTGCACGTTGCAATATTTCCTGCCAAATTGATATATCAGACGCGATTGAGACGTGACATTATGTTGTGCAGTGGGCTTTTCCACCTCATTCCCACTTTCAAGCTAAGATTTGACAGATTTATCTCCTTGGCAGCCCACTTTGCTCAGATCAGGTGTTATCCAGATGCGGTGGAAAGAGACATCCTCAGGCTCCTATCAGTTATTTTGTGGCGAAGAGCCGGAACAAGAAAGCCCTCCCAAGAGCCTAATATGCTGCACACTGTAGGAGGCGGCTTATACTTTTTCTGAGTGAACATTTTGTCTACGGGAAGGACGGCCATTCCCTCTCATTTACTGCGAAATAACTGAATTAGATGTTACTTGCCTGAGGGATATAGTGGGTTAAGTGGCATCTGATTATAACGTACGACTCGTATTTGTAAAGAGGCATCATTGTGATTCAGCAAATTACTACTTACAAGGCACAATGTAGTGAAGTGTGCTGCACAAATGTGCCAAAATGAACTGTGCATTGGCTAATATCATCTCACCTACTTTTACCGGGACCAACCAGGGCCACTGCAGCTCATTTGAATTGGCTTTAGTCTTGTGTGTAAACAGGTTGCCACCATTTGCATTTGTTCCAGTCTCTAAGGTTCAACAGGTGAATGGGGACAGAAAACTAACACAATCATTTAGTGTCCTCGGTAGTAAATAAGTTAAGTGCGGTAATATTTGAGTGCTCCATTTTCATGCAAAACGTTTCCACTGAAGGCTGCAAATAAAAATATTGATGGGTGTCAATCATTGCATTTTATTTGGAACATGTTAACATTTCACAAGCACACATTTTTGCTTAAAGGCCTACTGAAAGCCACTACTACCGACCACGCAGTCTGATAGTTTATATATCAATGATGAAATCTTAACATTGCAACACATGCCAATACGGCCGGGTTAACTTATAAAGTGACATTTTAAAATTCCCGGGAAATATCCGGCTTCAACATCGCGGTATGATGACGTATGCGCGTGACGAAGTCCGAGTAACGGAAGTTATGGTACCCCGTAGAATCCTATACAAAAAGCTCTGTTTTCATTTCATAATTCCACAGTATTCTGGACATCTTTTGCAATTTTTTTAATGAACAATGAAGGCTGCAAAGAAGACAGTTGTAGGTGGGATCAGTGTATTAGCAGCGGACTACAGCAACACAACCAGGAGGACTTTGTTGGAGCGCTAGCCGCGCTAGCCGCCGACTTCACCTTGACTTCCTACGTCTCCGGGCCGCCAAACGCATCGGGTGAAGTCCTTCGTCCTTCTGCCGATCGCTGGAACGCAGGTGAGCACGGGTGTTGATGAGCAAATGAGGGCTGGCTGGCGTAGGTGGAGAGCTAATGTTTTTAGCATAGCTCTGTGCAGTCCGGTTGCTAAGTTAGCTTCAATGGCGTCGTTAGCACAGCATTGTTAACCTTGGCCAGCCTGGAAAGCATTAACCGTGTATTTACATGTCCACGGTTTAATAGAATTGTTGATTTTCTATCTATACTTCCAGTCAGGGGTTTATTTTTTTGTTTCTATATGCAGTTAAAGCAAGATGCTATCACGTTAGCTCGTAGCTAAAGCATTTCGCCAATGTATTGTCGTGGAGATAAAAGTCACTGAATGTCCATTTCGCGTTCTCGACTCTCATTTTCAAGAGGATATAGTATCCCAGGTGGTTTAAAATACAAATCTGTGATCTACAATAGAAAAAGGAGAGTGTGGAATCCAATGAGCCAGCTTGTACCTAAGTTACGGTCAGAGCGAAAAAAGATACGTCCATCGCTGCCTCTCAAGTCCTTCACTGTAACGTTCCTCATCTACGAATCTTTCATCCTCGCTCAAATTAATGGGGTAATCATCACTTTCTCGGTCCGAATCTCTCTCGCTCCATTGTAAACAACGGGGAATTGTGAGGAATACTAGCTCCTGTGACGTCACGCTACTTCCGCTACAGGCAAGGCTTTTTTTTATCAGCGAGCAAAAGTTGCGAACTTTATCGTCGATTTTCTCTACTAAATCCTTTCAGCAAAAATATGGCAATATCGCGAAATGATCAAGTATGACACATAGAATGGATCTGCTATTCCCGTTTAAATTAAAAAAAAAATAATTTCAGTAGGCCTTTAAACGTCCCAGAGGAGTGGGAAGAAGCAGAGTTTGTTGGGTCCCACCCCTGTGCCATAAGCAGCATTCCAAAAAGAAAAACAACAACAAAAAAGTGAAGTGAATTATATTTATATAGCGCTTTTCTCTAGTGACTCAAAGCACTTTTACATAGTGAAACCCAATATCTAAGTTACATTTAAACCAGTGTGGGTGACTAGGATGGCGGATGCGGGGATCAAACCTGCAACCCTCAAGTTGCTGGCACGAACACTCTACCAACCAAGCTATACCACCCCACTTATTTTTTTACATTTTTATATACCGTAATTTCCGGACTATAAGCCGCTACTTTTTCCCCTCGTTCTGGTCCCTGCGGCTTATACAAGGGTGCGGCTTATATACGGCCTGTTCTTCTCCGACACCGACGAAGAGGATTTCGGTGGTTTTAGTACGCAGGAGGAAGATGATGACACAATGATTAAAGACTGACTTTTCATATACCGGTAGGCTGGTTATTTTGATAACGTACAGGCGAGCACTTTGTATTACTTTGCACCGTTGTATTATTTGTACTCTGCACGAATGCTGTTCGCCATGTCAAAGATGTGAAAGTTTGATTGAATGATTGAAAGATTTATAGTTAATAAATGGGACGCTTTGCGTTCCCAAACAGTCATCTCTGTCCCGACAATCCCCTCCGTGGTAGCAGGAACCCCTATATACTACGGTAATTACACATCAAAACCCTGCGGCTTATAGTCGGGTGCGGCTTATATATGGAGCAATCTGTATTTCCCCCTAAATTTAGCTGGTGCGGCTTATAGTCAGGTGCGGCTTATAGTCCGGAAATTACGGTATTAATATGCAAAAATTAACACAGTGTGTCCAGATAAGCTAAACAATTACATAAATGTCAAGACAAAACAGCCACCATCTCGGCTTTGTGGTATAAGTGAGGTATAAATTAGGTGTAAGGTATCAATCAAAGTTAATTTATATAGCCTTTTATCACATGTGCCTCGAAGGGTTGCACAAACCACAATGACATCATTCATGATAATGTGGAAGTCCATTCCTTTGGGGGTAAGCAAAGGGTCGTAGTAGGTCTCCATCCAAGTCATAGAAGAGTAGTCCACTCTAGGTCAAGACTTAGTACAGCTAACACGGCCTCCAGACTCGTATTTCTGTCCAGGGATTATCCGTGGCCATCTAGTCATTTCTCTTTGCAGGAGAGGGGGGGCAAAAAAGACAAAGAAAGGGGAGATCAACTGGTCTAAAACGGAGTCTATTTAATATACAGAGTATATAAATGAGTTTTAAGGTGAGACTTAAATGCTTCTACCGAGGTGGCATCTCTTACTGTTGTCGGTAGGGCTTTCCAGAGCCCGGATAGAAAATGCCCTAGAGCTTGCAGACTTTTTTTAAGGCTCTGGGAATCACTAATAAGACGGCGTTCTTGGAACGTAGGTTTCTGGACGGAAAGTAGGGTCCAATACAATCAACAAGATACGATGGTGCTAAACCGTTATATTTTGTACATAAGTAAAAAAAACAACTAAAGTCGCATCTTAAGTGTACCGGGAGCCAGTATAGGAGTAATATGATCAAAACTTTCTTGTCTTAGTCAAAGGTCTAGCAGCAGAATTTTGAACAAAGGTATTGTTTCTTCTCCTTATACATCTTTACTAAGACAGTGGTACCTTTAGTTTTTGTTTTATAATCACTTCCAAAAGGTGACACAAAAACTGAAGCATATTTTTCACAAGAAATAATGTACATCCAAATAATCTGTTCAAGATACCCAATATCAACACAAAACATATTAAATCGAAACATTAGTTTTAAATGCAAAACAAAATCGAAATATATATAAATGACAGATGAAATGTATAAATGAACACTTTACATCTATTTGACCTTTCATTGAAAATTCTTGTTGGCAAAGATGATGATGAGTAGATAAGGTAAAAAGTCACACAGGCGCAATCTTCATATTTTGCTTCAAGTTTTTTTATTTAATTCAATTGTATTTATCACCTTCTTTAACAAAAAGTACAGGCACTCACAACTTTTCTTGGCCCTGTGGTGGCTTATTTTGCAGCTGTACTCCATAATTTAAAACACTGACTCAACAACGTGTGGGTTTCTTTGCTTAAGGGCTGTTCTTGCGGAATGATACGCAGGCAAACTAACTATTTTTTTTATGCGCAAATGTTTGGCGGTATGCAATCCAAGACGGCATTCAAGAATCGGGGGCATTTTTCGTCCTATTCTAAAAAAAAGTGGGGGTTATGAAAACTGAGCTGCCACTGTAATTAATTTTTTTTAAGGGTTTTTTATCAATATTCAAAACCTTTTCAGCATGTGTATCCACCCTGGTGTATGTTAACAAAAGCAGCACCTTGTGTGCTTTGTAGCGCTTCCTACAAAGCACACTAAATGCCACCTTTGTAGGTCCACCATAAAATGCACGTTTTGGGTGTTGGGACATTTTTTATTTTTAAGTTTTCTCTGTAATGTTTTAATGTGTTTTATTTCATCTGCAGAATATACAGTGGGCCAATTAAAAAAACAAGCTTCAGGCTGTAAATGGCCCCTGGGCCACACTTTAAACACCTCAAGGAAGGTATTTGTGTTCATTTATATCCCAAATGTCAACCTTGCTTAAAAAACCCCATCTAAAAATGGCAGCTGGCCCTGTTCACGATCAGTGCGGTGCAGCCAACTGATTGTTTATTTCCCTCGTTTTCCCAGGGAACAAAAGAAATCGTCATTCACCCACCTGGGTTTGACTATTGAAGCAAAAGGAGGGGACGCTTAGTGTTGACAAAAACTGCAGAGAAACTATGACATTGGTGCATCCTCATGCAGCTGTTTCTCTCTGATTGCAGATGTTTGGTCGGGTGGCTGAACGAACAGTATCCTGTCTTTTATAACCGCAGATGATGTGTGTGTGTGTGTGTGTTCATTTCCCTGTGTGTGTGTGTTCATTTCCGCACCAGTCGCCAGAGAACAAATCCAGGTTTCCCGTAAAAATAACAATATAGAAAGTCAGCATACTTTTTATGACCATTGTGCCACAAACATCTACCCGCCAGTTGCCTTCACTGATTCATTGGCCCAAATGAAAAATCTACCCACATTTGGCACGTGCGGAGTGTTCATTTCGTGTGTGTGTGTGTGCTCTTGTAAAAAAAAAAAAAAAAAAAAAGCAGGGACATCCTGATCGCGTTGAGTATTTACACTCGTGTAAAACGGTGTTAAACAATACAGAACGATATGTGGGATGCTAATTGCACCTCACCGCCCTCGCTGAGTGGGATCAATGTGACTGCAGCAACACTTTGCTTGAAAGGTTTTTGCTGTAAGACTGCATTCACATTCATTGTTCGCAGCCTGAATTCAAATGAATATACATGTATGCACCAGGCTTCTAGCTTTATTACAAAGCTTATTCCGCCACACAGTTTGTACATGAATCCAATATAGGTCAATGTATGCTCAGTTCAATGAACAAAACTGAGTTGTGGCTTACAGGGGACACTTTTCGTACGCTTCGGTTTCCCTCGAAAAGTTTGCCCCCGTTTTCGTATGCCAAATCATACGTCCAAACATTGCGCGTAACAACATAGCCCCTTTCCCGGGTATCATTTTGCGGAATCGAGTGTGCCCAAACAAGGAATTTCCACATTTTGGGGACTCAGGCTATGTTCACACTGAAGCGTCGGATGTTCCATTGAGTTTTTTTCGCCAAATCCAATCTTTTATTGTAATCGTTCACAATTTAAAAAAATACGATGTCTAATGTGAACGCAATCTGACTTGCATGCAGACATGACCTCATACATAGGGATGATACTCGAAACCGGTTTTCCCGGTTGTTTGATAAGAAAAGAACAGAGTCCTCGTACTCGAATACCTTTTTGAGAACCGGTACCCGTTATCGAGACCACTGTAGTAAAGAAAAAGAGTGGAATCCCGTCCCGACCAGAAATGCTCCGTGGGACATCACAAGAAATGACGTCATGTAGCTCAGTCATTAGGCGCAGATAGGGAAAGCAGGAAAACAATGGACGGGAAAAAGTGCTCCAAGGTGTAATAAAGTTCGAAACAAAAGTTATAATCCAACGAATAACTTTACTGAGAGATTTTAGCAGGGTAAAAACACATGACGAACACTTTTACGACCAACCGGAAACATAGCAACCAGGCTAGCAACGCACCTCCTTTACGGCAGCTGTCGCAACGTTCTTAATGCAACCGCAGCACATACATATATATACAACATATCTCCCTTTTTTAACTTTTGTTTTTCTTTCCTTGTAAACAAAACAAAATCACACTGTATATGTGTTGTCTGTCTAATTATAAATAATGCAGACGAGGCGTGTTGGCTGAGTTCTTGACGTTTACTTTCACAGCGTGGCAACATGCAACACTTTTCGGGGTGTCCGCGCATGCTCGTAACTCCCGTTGCATGCTGGGTAGTGTAGTTGTTATATTCTCTAGCTCATAACATCTTTCCCCCATAAAGAAATAATGTTAACTCAATAAAGTGTATTTCTTTTTTTAGCTTTAACTTTTCATTTTTTAGCATTGTAACCACATTTGCAAACAACTTTTCTCTTCATAGAATTTTCTTTCAATAAAGAAATAAAGTGCAAAAATGTCAAAGCATCATAACAAACAGTTATGTCAAATAGCAGCAGAATTGCACTTTTTGGAGAGCTGTATTATTTTCAGTTTTGTGCCCAAGGGACTGATTTTATTTAACACTATATTATTATTTATACACCTATAGTGATCACAGAGACAGCTTGTTTTTGTGTTACTGTATATATTTGTTTCTCTGAAAAATCCCACTTAATATACTTTGGGTAACAACAGTCAATATTTATTTATTTTATTTTATTTTTTTAAGTGGGTAACAGTCAATATTTATTTATTTATTAGATTTTATTTTTTTATCATATAATAAAAGTGAGCTTTTGTTAAACCAAATATTGTCAATCAATCAATCAATCGTGTGTTTTTTTCCACATACAACAACCTATCTGGACTCGATAAGAGAATCGATAAGGAATCGGTTCGATAAGAGGATTCGATAATAGGCTCGAACTCGATAATTCCTTATCAAACATCATCCCTACTCATACGTGCTGCAGTGTTTACGGAAGCAAACATGGCTTCAATTCTATTAGGTCTTTGTACCTGCACTTTTGTGCGGTACGGAGACGGCGTGGCGCAGTTGGGAGAGTGGCCGTGCCAGCAACCTGAGGGTTCTTGGTTCGATCCCCACCTTCTACCAACCTTGTCACGTCCGTTGTGTCCTTGAGCAAGACACTTCACCCTTGCTCCTGATGGGTCGTGGTTAGGGCCTTGCATGGCACCTCCCGCCATCATTGTGTGAATTTGTGTGTGAATGGGTGAATGTGTAAATAGTGTCAAAGCGCTTTGAGTACCTTGAAGGTAGAAAAGCGCTATACAAGTATAACCCATTTACCATTTGTTGCAATTTTGAGTATTTTGTGCAATCAAAGTCAACATTTTCTCAACCGAATTAATGCACGAAGAGGATTAAGTATGGCAAGCATTTTGTCTCTGGCAGTTTGGGGGACATTTGCTACGTTTGCCCCGAAAAGCGTGTGGGCGAGAAGTCGGAGACAAAAGTGATGAAACATTGACATGAGTTCCTAAAACATTATTTTCGCCTGTTTTCTGCTCATTTGTCAATTATTTATTTTGCAACCGTCTATTTTGGCGAAGGATTATGACGCTTATAGCTATTTAATGACTTATTGGTCGGTTAAAGGCGAATGCAGTCACATTCGATACATATCCGATACATCCACATACGAAAGCCGCCTGGGTCGGATTTTAAAAAATTGTTCACATTGACATGAAAAAAGCCGATAGAGGTCACATATGGGCAAAAAAATCTGGGGCCGTACTTATCAAGCTTCTTAGAATTACTCCTAAGAAGTCTGCTAAGAGTTGACTTAAGAGTAAATAAATTCTTCGCTGAAAGCTGCACTTAAAAGTTAGTTATCAAGCGTCTTACTCACACTTTCAGCGAAGTGTAGGACTGAATCTTAAGTGTCACACTCAGAGCTGAATTACGACATTACTATGTGCCGTAAACGCAATTTTAGGTGACGTCATTTCTGTGTCCATAGAAATGACCAATCACAGAAGGGAATCCGTTGTCTAAGAATAAAGAAATATCTTGGAAATATTTAAGTGGACAATAGGAGTGTATATTTTGACAATAAACTACAAAATAATACAAAACAAACTAGTCCCCGCCGGCACTCACGCTACCGCTCCCTCTCTTCTCTCGCCCACACACTCACTGACGTCACTCACCTCACGGCCACACACATACGCTACTGTCATAACATTTTCTTTCCAATTCATTAATTAGGCAACTAATTTGAAACTGGTGTGGGTGGCTCTATATATACTAGCCCACTGCAGACACATGCAGAAATCAACAAGGAATCGAAAAGTATTAAATCTGTGACAAAAATAATATCCGCTCTGTCTAAACGATACCGTTTGATCAGCTGCTCGTCATTAAAAAAAAACAAAACATTGTTCCGTTCCCTGAACGTTGGCGCACGTCTCTCTCGCCTCAGTGCCATCCCCTGCTGGCAACTCCTAACCACTTAAGACACCTCTGAAGGTCTCTTAAATATCGTGGAGAGTAGGAGTGATTCTTAGACTTAAAAACGTTGATAAAAAGCTTTTATTCTTAAGTTTGAGAGTAGGACTAAATTTCGCAAATTCTCAGGACTTAAGTGTAAAATGGCACTCTAAGAAGCGTGATAAGTACGGCCCCTGAACTGACCTGCAGTGTGAACAAGGCTTCAGTCTCTGTGCTTTTTTATTGAGAATGACTGCAAAATAGGCCACCGTGGGGCCAAAGAAAGTTGCAAATGCCAGCACTTCAATAAAGAAAGTAAGAAACATTATTGAATTCAAGAGAGAAATCGTAGCAAAATATGAAGGTGGCCTTCGCTTGGCTCTTTCCTCCTTTCTTCCCTCTCCGCTAATCGCTATCTTCGACAAGCGGAACTATCGGTAAAAGTGATGCTTAATGTACATTTATCCATTTTATTTGAATTTGAAATGTATTTTTTCTAGATTGTATTGAAATTATTACAAAACATTTGTTTCTGTAACATCCATTTTTTTTCTGAACTTTTGTAACGAGATCTGTATTGATACACCTGTATCTAAAAATACATCTCATCAAAAATTAATACATTTTGGTTTTAGAATATGCCAGTAAAAAAAACAAGACCCAAATGGCTTCCAGGGACTTCTGTCATCAAAATTCTGAATTGGTGGAAAAAAAGTTATTCGTATGCATGGGGGCTTTTCATTTTTCAATATCACTTTAGTCTCTGTAGGATTGAAGGACAAAATCTGCATGTCAAGTTTAAATCGTTCAACACTTGAATAAGCAGTCAGCCGACATTGGCAACTGTAATAATATCATATTATTTTGATTTAAAGTGTCATCATTCACAAGAAAAAATGTAAATGGTATATATTCAGCGCAAAAACATTTCCAACATAAATCTGCCACCATAAAATTACTGTTTTTCTCATCATCACCAGTCGAAAGTGGGCGAAAAACCTCCCAGAATTCTGTCAGCACACTTTTGTGCACATGTAATTACCCGAATTAAACTTGTGAAGGTTCCCATCAAAATATTTCATTCCGTGAAACACCAGCTTGCTAATTTAAGCGGCAGGACCCAAATATTGCTTCTGACATTCTACAATGCTGCTTTTTTGTGCCAGGCAGGCGTGTTGGAGAGAAAGAACAGAATGGTGTCATTAAAGCTGAGGCAGAATGGACTTTTATGCTGCTGTTTTCTTCCGAGTGTGCCATTCATGTGGCTCGCGCGGGGCTTTCACAGCCCTATATATAATGGCGGGATTGTATTTTTTTTTTTTAGCTCCAACACCATGATTATTTGTAATATTTTCCAAAAAGGTACTTCGTGCACACATTAAGCCATGCACTTGAAATGATACATGTCCACCACATGCCATTCTAGCCACTTGATGTGGGTTTGAAGCCCAGTCGGGGCGACGGGGTGTCTTAGTGCTCGCCAAGTTTGTCCTCCTTTTAAAATGTCAAACGCTGAATGGTACTCAGGCACACCGTCAACCTCCCACCTGCCATCTACTCTGTGATAAGAGCATCCACCTGAGTGCTCGCATGAGTGATCATGTTATAAACGTGCAGCGTCAGGCTGCAAACCTCCATCCAACTTGTTTTTGGGTTTTTTTCTGTTGTTTTACTTCTTTAATTTAGACATGTCAACGCTTGCACACAATTACATGGCACATAGTTGGGAATTCCCACTGAAATTCCAGGATTGTGCCAACATGTTTGCTTTATTGCAAATATTCGAGGAATGTCATATTTGTATATTTCAATATGTGTTAATGTATCCTCTTGAGAACCTTCATATTGGTTTTTGGTCTATTTCTTTTGTCACAGTTACACATTTTGGTGGGGAAAAATAGCCCACTTATGTGAAACACTGCAGAGGACACAGTTTCAGTCAAAATAAACAAATTAACTCGTGATCAGTCACAAAATGTATTGCATTATTCATGTACACACTTCAATTAATCATGCAATTTATTTTGACAGTACAAGCTCTTTTACCTTTACTGTTATACGGTCAGTGATCAGATCACTGCATCTGTCAGTAGGGAGACTTAGACTGGACTGCTCGCTGGTAAATTTCCCTCCAAAATACACACTGATACAACTTTTGATAAAACCGTTGGCAAGTTTTGAGCAAATAAATGACATGCATTCAAGTACATTTTGAAAAATGTTCTTGGATGTACAATAAAATTGTATTTGTAGTCTTTTCTTAAGCTAATTTCAATTACTCAAGCGAGTAATCACCTGTGATTAATCATGATTAATCCAAATTCCAAAATGTGAAAAGAAATGTAATTATTTATTTTTTCATCCGATAAATCCTAATTTTGAATTTTGATTAGATCATGATTAAGCACAGGTTATTACTTTCTTACATAATTTCAATTAGCTTAAAAAATACCCCAATATTTGGACACACATTTTATTGTCAGAATGTCATATAGGAATTTTGTATAAATGTTTTACTGAATGCCATTTGCTCAAAACTTGGTAAAGGTTTTATCTAAAGTCCAGTCAGGGTGTATTTTGAAGGGAAATTTTCCAGTCGGCATTTCCCCACATATATTTGCACTGATTTATGCACTGACCTGATCACTGATTGATTGATTGATTGAGGCTTTTATTAGTAGGTTGCACAGTGAAGTACATATTCCGTACAATTGACCACTAAATGGTAACACCCCAATAAGTTTTTCAACTTGTTTAAGTCGGGGTCCACTTAAATTGATTCATGATACAGATATATACTATCATATATACTATCATCATAATACAGTCATCACACAAGATAATCACAATGAATTATTTACATTATTTACAATCAGGGGTGTGGAGGGGGGGGGGGGGGGAATACACTGACCGTGTAACAACTCGCGCCACCTTTAAGGTTACCATCCACCGTTATGATAAATAACATATGCAGTCAAAATAAATTGTATGACTAATCTGCCTACTTACATGATTAATGCGATATTTTTTTTGATTAATCACATTATTTTTGACAGCCCTAATTTTGATATATTCTTCAAAAATACTTTGTCATTGTGCACGTTAAAATGGTAAGGGTTTATTTCAAATATTCAATTCCCTGCACAATGGACTGGGTTAGCTAAATGTTGTGTTAATGCAAAATGACATACAGCCTTGAAATGTGTATGAGTTATAGATTAAAAGTAGACAGCTTATTCGGTAATAAAACAAGTAATAATAGACAGAAATATTGTACAGTAATAAATAGGTACATGATCAACAATATATGCTGTTAATGCAAAATGACATATACACAATGGCATTGATAGGAACAGAATAACGCCGATGACTTTGACTCATCCGAGAATAATAACAGTGAGCGTTTAGTGTGCTCGGACCTCGCTCCATTATCTCTGAAGCCGTGCCGCAAAGAATAGTGATGTGCGAGCCCCTCTCGCTTCAGGTACTGCAAGCTGCTAGCCAGGCCCGCAGCCAGGCCCCCGAGAGCCAGACCTGGCAGCTCTGAGGCTGCGACGTGTGAAACGGCGCACACAAAGGAGCCCTGCTCCATCTGTATGCACCCTACATAGGCAGGCTTTTGTTGCAGCCGACAGGCACATGACTGCTAGCATCTTAACCCCTGAGAGCCAGTGTCTCTCCGCCTCTTCTCGCTAGCCTGCGCTTTGCTGCAGACAGCACCTTGACTTTGGTCTCAAGAGGGGAGAAGCAACACTTTGAAGGCAGAGCTTGTGCTTGGACTTGGCTGTTGTCCCACTGTGCAAATATTTTAGGCAAAATAAAAGTACAATATGATTAAAGTGGCCACCCGATCACTTTACTGATGTGTCATTTTAATACATTTATTACTAAGGAAATTCTAAAACCAATCCGATATGTTGAATTATCTAAACAAAACCAGCCACATTCTAGAAAGATATGTGACAGAGAAAACTAATGTAATATCTAATATATTATGAGGAATTTATTGCATTTTTTAATTACATACCGAGGACCAAAAAAACAAGATGCAGGTCGAAGGGACACCCTTCATTTAAATACCTGAAATTGGTTATTGGTTAATATTGAGGTAAGGCTTGAAGAGCTGCACAAAAACCCACAACACATGGGTGCTCCGTATTGTCACGTGATAATATTTAAAATTAAAATTTTACATTTCAACCAACATTTATGGAGGTTGTAATTAGGGCTGAATTGTTGCAATTATTGGTTAGAAGTTGGACTTCACAATACCATATATATCCTGGGTCTTCATACAGTATTGGGATGTATTGCGATATTCTCCATAGTTTATTGATGAATTTAAATTGCAACCAAAAATGTAAGTTGTGTGAATGTACCCTAGATGATGGTAATACTGCTACAATACAATTTTGTTCAAATGATTCCAATGCATTTATTGCAATTGCACAGAAAGTAGGTCAACTTTCTTCTCACTTGGTGCGGAAGTCGTCCTTGAGTTACAATCGGCCCAAAACGTGGCTTTAAAAAAAAAAAAAAAAGGAAAAAAAAAGAAATGATTTTATTAAAAAAATATAAAGACATTAAAAAAATAAAAAGTTTTGCAATATGTAGCTCTAACGATATTTTTCCCCACCCCTAGTTGTAATAGGGGTGTAGAAATGTTGTGTTTCCAGCCAAGTCAGCACTTTTTGCATTAGAGTTTAGGGCAAAAAGTAGCCCTTATTAGAGTTAGAGTTAAGTGGTAATGCTTCCATGGTACATCCCGTGATTACAATTACACAATCCCAACATGTCCGAAAAGGAGTAGCAGGAATCGGAGCTTATTGAATCCTACCTATTTTTTGTATAACTGCTAATAAATATGTTCACTTCCTGTGTTTAGCTTACACCTGTTACCAATTTTTTATGATGGCAGAAGATAGGTAGTTTACTAACAGTTAGTGGATGGTTATAAAACACAATTGATAAAATAATAGGTAAGTAGATAAATAAAAGAGCGATATTGCTCAGTGATGAATGAGTACAGAATATATGATCACACCCTAAACATTGTGAAATGACCATACTTGGCATATCTAAAAAAATGCCTTATTTAGTGTGCATGATCTTTTAGCCATTTGCGACATTTCTCAATATGTCTTTGCTTTGTCATGGTTCTTAATTTAGAGCAGCACACTTTCTGTTCCGGAGAGTTTTTCTTTTTCTCTCTTTTTTTGTTTTTTTTTGAATGAAAGCAAAGTGAGTGAGTAAAGGGTCTCGATCGTTGTGTGAAGTGGTAGACGTTGCAGGTTTCACATTGACAAACTACATGGCACTTTAGCCGTGTGTGTGTGTGTGTGTGTGTGTGTGTGTGTGTGTGTGTGTGTGTGTGTGTGTGTGTGTGTGTGTGTACTGAAACCCATGCTGATGTGAAACCAATTCACCATCATTTTGAGACTTTGTAAACAATTTATAGAAGAAGAAGCGAGGAAGTCAGAAAAGTCGTCACATCCTCCCTCCTTCAAAGTGTGGGTGCATGATCCCGTCGGGGGCTGTGGCGCGCACAGGGCTCAGATCTGGGCCGAGCTAGGTCACGCAGGCCCTGTCCAGGCTGCAGACGGTGACGTGGCATCGAGCTAGAACCAACAGCAGGTCCGACTCCCGTTTTAGAGGATGCGCCACACCCTCAGCGCACACCAGAGGCTCTTTCACACGCACTTTGATAAGGCCGACTGAGAGAAAGCTTTATTGAAGCAAAACGCATCTGGAAATATGTGCAGTAAGTTGCTTCATATTCTGTCGGGGTGTTTTTGGTCAGTTGATATTCGATGCTTTTCACCTTCAGGTGCAGCCTAATAGACGTGACAATAATGTTTGTCGCAGCCTTATAAAGGCGCTTGGCGTCCCACGGAGGACATTTTAGCCCTCCTGCACTGCAGGATATTCAGATGCCTCCGAGTGGCGCTCCGTGCTGCTGTGTGTACTTTTGCAGCACTCTGCACGTGTCGTGCAAATTACACGAGGAAAAGGCGAGGTCAGACTGACCTCTCTAGATATTCCTGTAATAAAAATGTTATGTCATGTATGCTAAAAGACAAGCATGACTTTGCTAATAAACCCTGCAGAAAAAAAAGAAGGGAGTCTCATGGTTAACTTAAAAAAAAAATTAAAAAAAAGAAAAAAAAGTAGAATCATTCTCCCAAAGCTCTGTCCTGACTTAAACCAGGGCAGAAAGAGAGGAGCTGCGAGGATTTATTGCTGAGTGTGCACTTTTAAAAGCTACCAAAGGACACTTGTTTGTAGCAAGCGCAGGCCCCACGGCCGTCTCTCCTCTTTTCCAAACTTTTGCTGTGCCGAATGTGCCTCGCAGAGAAGCTGGTGAGTGGCTTCATGATTATCAAAGTTATGCTTTGTATCACTCTGATCTGTGCAAGGCCCCACAGAATTAGTGTCACTCTGCTTCTCTTTTATTTCCGACCGGAAACCAACCTATAACTACTATATAAGTCATCAAGACCCTTAAATGATACACAGGAAAACATTTGACGCATACTGAGAATATCTCATTTGAACTACAATATACATATTTTCAGCTATGTGCAGGGATATTGTTTTTTTCATGTGGCATGTTCTCTATTGAAGCCTCAAAAAAGTTGAGAGAACTTTTTGTCTGGACTGTAAAATTTCTTTCAACAAAAGGCTAAGCAAACACACCATTATCATAACTGCATTACTAAATTAATGTGAGAAAAGTGTGTCAACACGCATTTGCAGCTTATTTTGCTTTTTATTTTAAAAAGCCCCCTGAAGTTTTTACACTCTTATTTTTATTCACAAGGTTACATTTCAAGTTGTGTAACTGTAAAAAAAATATCTTGCATTAATGTAATATATAATACAAATAACTAAGATATTTTATGGAATATAAATTAAAAGAATTGTCAAAATTGTTGTATTCTGTAATTATTATTTGAATCATTTTCTGTATTTTTTTCTATTCGATAAAAATGGGAGAATAATGCAAAATGCTCCCTATAGTCTTCAATACAATGTATTGATCCCTGCGTTTATAAATGAGGTTAATCTGTGTTGCCTCTGGTTTAAATAACATTAGTGTCATTTTTAAAATATACATAATGCACAATAGCTGATTTATTGCATTTTTTAGGCAGTAAAAGAGAGTGTGTGTGTAATGTCAAAGAGAATATTAAAAAACATAATTGTACATAATTGTGGCTTTCTTCACTTTGCTCAAAGGGACTTCTTTTAATTTTGGATGTGCTTCTAATTTATGATGTATTTGTTAAAAAAAAAAAAAAAAGTGTTTTAATTTTTTTCAAGCACGCTTGGCACATTGTAAATAGTGTGAGGGAGAAGCTGCGTCACGCAGGCCGCCATGTTGTGTCCTCGCGCCCTCCATTTTGTGATTCTGACTCTCAGCCGAGGCTCGGGTGATCAGATCAAACTTTTCTCCCAGCTTTTTATATCGACTGCTTTTGCTTTATTTTCACATTTATATGTAGTCTTTTGTTCTGCTTTGTCAGCCCTTTTTGATTAATTTGAGACAATGTCACCTTTTCCTCCCCGATGCTGCAAAGTGTGCCAACCACTGCAACAAGTTGCAAGCTGCCTCGGCAGGTAACCCTCAAGGGACGGGATCCTATTTGCACAACCCTTAAAACAATTTGTCAGCGTGCGGCGGGACGTTAGCTTTTACGGCTTTGCGGCGCGAGCGCCTGTGACCCGGGGCCCGGTAATGGCCGCCGAGGGTCAGGCAGGTTAATAGAGACTGATGTACGAGGCCCCTGAGTGACATCCCAAAGGGGACGGCCCCTTAATCCTTATTAGGCCGTGTTAGCGAGTCTTTACCTTTCAAAGCAAACAGCACGCTCTCTTTAGACGTGGGGCCCCCTGACCTGCCCCTGGCGTTCCACTTTTGACCTTGAGGTCATGCCCTTTTGTTCGCAACTCTTTAGAGGCTGACCTTAGAGGTCACGCTTGTAATGGAGAAGTTGTCACGGCGCGTGCTGCAGAGGGGCCCTCTCAGCAGACCACCTTGTAGAGGCGCGCTTGCTGTATAGGCAGCATGTGTGTGTGCGTGCATGTAGCTCGCTGCAACTTACGATGTTATACTTCTTACAGAACTTCATGAAGAATTGCTGAGTCAGGAGCTAGTGGGGGGGGTATAACGGTGCACCACAGTCCCGGTTTGGTACGTACCTCGGTTTTAAGGTCAGCGTTTGGATACAATAAGAGAATGAAATGCACAACATAAAACTGCTTGAGTTGTAAGGATTTTTAAAATGAAGCATAAAATGCTTGCAGGTAAGTCTCCAATAAATAACATCCTCAAACAATAAAAGTAGTATACAAAAAAAAAAAAATATATATATATATATATATATATATTTTTTTGTATACTACTTTTATTTAAAAAAAAAAAAAAAAAAATATATATATATATATATATATATATATATATATATATATATATATATATATATATATATATATATATATTTTTGTATACTATTATTGTTTGAGGATGTTATTTATTACAAAAAAAAATAAAATATATATATATATATATTTTTTTTTTGTATACTACTTTTATTGTTTGAGGATGTTATTTATTGGAGATAAAAGTAGTATACAAAAAAAAAAAATATATATATATATATAATTTTTTTTTTGTATACTACTTTTATTGTTTGGAGATGTTATTTATATATATATATATATATATATATATATATATATATATATATATATATATATATATATATATATATATATATATATATATATATATATATATATATATATATATATATATATATAAATCAAATAGTAGTACATATTTAAACGGTGTAAATGATCTATTTTTAATTGTCTATTCAAGTGATTGATTTGTTTAGTAAATAAAACTCATTTTTACTTCCATCCATTTTCTACTTATCCATTCAAATAAATTCTGTTTTAATAATATAAAATATTTTTTTATTATTTACTCAATTAATTTTTTTATTAAATAAAAGATCCTTATTTGCTGAAGTGCATTTATCGTTTTCAGCTTCTAGCCCTGTTCTCCAACTTTATACTACACTGCTTTTTGTCTTAACTTCTTGTAGTTGTCCTTTTACGTATTTCACCGTAACGACGACGTGTACCCAAACAGGGAAGAGGGTTTTTAAGCTCTGGTTTCTCCTTGTCATGATCGTTAGCTATACCTCCAAGTTGAACTAAGAGCAGTTAGACTTCCTGTCGTCCACTTTAATGTGTGACGTGTGTAAAAAAAGCTGATTACGAACACATGTACCGCTGAGTAGCTACTTGCTAGCTCGATAGACGGACACATCATCTCTTTTTCTTTATTGCATTTTTTATTAACCTCCTGAGAACGGTTGTAGTCTTTGTTTTTGGTCTACTTCTTTTGTCAAAGTTACAGATTTCGGAAATAAAAAAAAATCTGTGTTGTGCAAAACAACAAATGTCCACTGCAGAGGACCCTGGTTCTCAAAACTGACACGTGCTGGTATCATTTGCATATTCAAAAACAATTAGAGAAGTTTGAGGTCTTTTCGGCGCTTTAAGATGTGGCCCTGGTGGTGCCGTAAGCCAACCTGTTACCGTTGGCGCTTCTCCAATGGCGGCGTGACGCGGGCCACTCCTGCCGCGCAGAGTGCTGCAGTGTCAGAATTTGGCAACCGAGCCAAAGCCAGAACCGTATCCTTAAATGAACCCTCGACGTCGTACAGCGGAGGAACAGGCTCTGCCAAGTTTTTTGAATTCCTGCCACGTGTTAGACGGTAAACAACCCTGTCTTTATAGATGCGGGTGGGAGGGGGTGCCTAGAGTCTCACCAAAATGCTGATAAATGCATTTTCTTACGCCATTGTTTGATTTCGGCAAGCGGCCTTGCTAGCATTTCATGCTTGCAGCTATTGGTCCAGAAAACGTGGTGAGATGTGACGTCAGCAGGTTTCAATCGAGGGACCGTTTTTCTCATCACAAAGAAATCTTTGCTCGCTTTCCGTCACTTGTTTACAACTTGTGTGTGTGTGTTATCTGGATGGTGCAGCAGTACACACACTTTGAAAGGCCACGGTTCTTCATTTTGAGAGTTGAACTCACTGCCCCTGTGTGTGTGTTGGTGTGTGTGTGCGTGAGGTAGAAACACACGCCCATGTTAGCAGCGTTGACGCCTTCTTCTGCAAGAAGCTAGCAGCCATGTCTGCCTTGCTTGCTTTCCCCCAGCAGTCCCATTAGCTACAATAAGCACAAACTCGCTGCAGCGTGATGTGGGCTGGTTCTGGACATGTTTTCCCCCTTCCTTTTTTCTCCCTTTTTGTGCCACATCGCAGAGAGGAGAGTTGTGTCAGCGCTGAATTGCAGGCTCCTTTTTGGGGAACCGGAGGGGAGGGAAATGGCGTCCGAAAGAGAGGAAGTTGTGTTGCGCTAAGGGGCATGGCAGCACATTGGCCGATGAAAGAAGCTTGGAGAGAGTGGTGGGTCAGCTGTGAGTGAACCACAGATGCCGAAAGGTGAGCATGCAGGACCGAGTGAAAGGCGAACACAGCCTATGGATCACCAGTTCTTCTCAAAACCCCGTGAGAGGTTGGTGGGGCTGCGTGAGAGGCAGGCAATTAGTGTCAGTATAAAAATGCACATTCCAGTAGCACTTTTGTCTCTGATTTGCACTTCAGATAGACTAAGGAGTAAAAAAAAATGACCAAATGTAATTATTTTAGAATAAAAATCGACCAATATTTTTTTTTCATGACTTATACCGATTATTAGTGGTCAAAGAGGCCGATATCCGATATTCATTTACAGTAAGTTAGCTTAGCATGAATAGCAGTTGGACAAGGCTTTAAGTGGTGTGTTTATTTTTGAGAAAAACCCGACCAGTAGCGACATAATGTTTTACACGGCGCTAATGTTGCGGTTAATTTAGCAGCAAAAAACATTAAGGGATTTCACAAACACCTTTATTACGGAGCATCAACATTTGCATTTTAAAATTTGGGAAAATCGGCAAAAATAAGGGATTGCTTCACATCACATTAACTTTTATAGCAGTTTCCTCGTGATGAACCCTGAAGTATTGCGAACTTTTAAAAAAAAAAAAAATCTGGGCTCCTTCGCATAGCTTATAGTTTGACTTTGAGTTCATTTTTTAAAACAGAGATAGTTTACATTAATGAAGTTAAAGTTAAAGTTAAAGTACCAATGATTACACAAGTGTAAATACCGTATATTACCAAATAAACGCCCTTGTGCAAATAACCGCCCATGTCCTAATAGCCGCCCGGGGTCTGACCCCATTTTGTGAATTAACCGCCTCTTTCTAATGTCCAAATAGCCGCCCATGGGCTGTTACTTGCATAATTTAGATTAAAATCATATTGATTTCATTAAGCCCAATTTATAAGCTAAAAGGAAAAGCAAAGGTGCAGTAATTCTGGTAATTACGGTAACCGCAGACGTTACGTGGGGATAGGGATGATGTTTGATAAGAAATTATCGAGTTCGAGTCTTATATCGAATCCTCTTATCAAACCGATTCCTTATCGATTCTCTTATGGAGTCCAGATAGGTTGTTGTATATGGAAAAAAACACACAATATTTGGTTTAACAAAAGCTCACTTTTATTATATAAGAAAACAATTTAATCTAAAAAATAAATAAATATTGACTGTTACCCCCCTAAAAAAATAAAATAAATAAAAAAAATATTGACTGTTGTTACCCAAAGTATATTAAGTGGGATTTTTCAGAAAAACAAATATATAAGGTAACACAAAAACAAGCTGTCTCTGTGATCACTATAGGTGTATAAATAATAATATAGTGTTAAATAAAATAAGTTCCTTGGGCACAAAACTGAAAATAATACAGCTCTCCAACAAGTGCAATTCTGCTGCTATTTGACTTAACTGTTTGTTATGATGCTTTGACATTTTTGCACTTTATTTCTTTATTGAAAGAAAATTCTATGAAGAGAAAAGTTGTTGCAAATGTGGTTACAATGCTAAAAAAATGAAAAGTTAAAGCTAAAAAAAGAAATACACTTTATTGAGTTAACATTATTTCTTTATGGGGGAAAGATGTTATGAGCTAGGGAATATAACAACTACACTACCCAGCATGCAACGGGAGTGACGAGCATGCGCGGTAGCCCCGACAAATGTTGCATGTCGTCACCCGTGAAAGTAAACGTCAAGAACTCAGCCAACACGCCTCGTCTGCATTATTTATAATTAGACAGACAACACATATACAGTGTGATTTTGTTTTGTTTACAAGGAAAGAAAAACAAAAGTTAAAAAAGGGAGATATGTTGTATATATATGTATGTGCTGCGGTTGTTTTAAGAACGTTGCGACAGCTGCCGTAAAGGAGGTGCGTTGCTAGCCTGGTTGCTATGTTTCCGGTGGGTCGTAAATGTGTTTGTACCCTGCTCAAATCTCTCAGTAAAGTTATTCATTGGATTATACCTTTTGTTTCGAACTTTATTACACCTTGGAGCGCTTTTTCCCGTCCATTTTTTTCCTGCTTTTGCTATCTGCGCCTAAAGACTGAGCTACGTGACGTCATTTCTTGTGATGTCCCACGGAGCATTTCTGGTCGGGACGGGATTCGTTCCGAGGGATTCGAATAAAGAACCAACTCTTTTTCTTTACTATAGTGGTCTCGATAACGGGTACCGGTTCTCAAAAAGGGATTCGAGTCCAAGGACTCGGTTCTTTTCTTATCGAACAACCGGGAAAACCGGTTTCGAGTATCATCCCTACGTGGGGATTCTGGGTAGTCAACATATTGCAATGGGTCACCGCATATAGCGTAACACACGCTCAACGACAACAACAAACCCACGAGGAAAAGTTTGAACATGGCAAGCAACAGTAGCAGTGAGTTGAATGAACAGGATACCGGTACACCACAACTGATGGACGGGAATACTTTAAGGGGGAAGAAGAACAGAAAGTTTGACTTAAAAGTTCAAGCTAGCGGTTGTGAAGTATGCGGAGCAGAATTGTGGTTTGGCAGTGGCCAGCAGTTGACCCAAAACGTGTACGAGAATGGAAACAAAAAACTACTATCTCAGTCGGCAATCGATGGAAAACGGGCTCGCTTATCTGGTGGAGGTAGGAAGAAAGTGAGCGACGAGCTTGATGCTAATTTGCGTCAGTGGATGCATCACGTATGCTGCTTTATTTAAAACTTGGAGTACTGTAGCCTGTATTTTATTTAAGTGACAGTATTATTGTTCTGTTTTGATGGTGGGTTTTATACTTGAGTACTTGGTACCATAATTGTATTTTTCCCGGTAGGCTGCTTTATTTAAAAAGTTTATTTATTTTTAGTATTGGTATTTTATTTGACAATTGTTGCACTACTGCCATGTTGAGGCCTTGTTGATCTCTTGTCTTTTGATAGCCTACCTCATGTTGATCCCTTGTTTGTATGTTTACAATAGCTTTTACATTTTCAAGTTTTTTGTACGAAAAAAAAATACTGGACAGTAACCATTGTAACCAAATAATGGCCTGGTGCAAAAATAAATAAAAGCCTTGTGCAAATAACCGCCCATGTCCTAATAGCCGCCCGGGGTCTGACCCCATTTTGTGAAATAAACGCCCGGGCTACTATTTGGTAATATACGGTATGCTAGGTTGTAGCCGGTGGCTAATTTCCATCTGTTGTCCCTGTGTCAATTAATGCCAAACACACAAAAACAGGACCGCACCAAACATCAGGACAACAATAAAACAATAATAATAGAAAGTACAGTAGAACTAAAACAAAATGAAATAATACACCAAATTACTAATGGAAAGCTGGATTTCTGTGTAAGAGTGCTTAAGTACTCAAGTGCTAAAGTGCCTGAGAGTTAAAAAAGACAAGAAGAGAATTGCACAATACCTGTTACAAAGTGCTGATTCGCAAGTGTGTAAAGTGCTGGTGTAAATTGCACATTGCCCTATTGCGCTTATTTTGCACACCCGGACGTGTGTGTAGAGGTATTATTGCACAAGTTAGCATACATAGTTCTGATTATGTACGTACCATTTCACAACATTGCACACATCATCAAGTGTATGTAAGCAGACTTTGAGACATTTCTTCCTGGATGTAGAAAGTAAGAGAATGTGTGAGCTGTTGCCTGGTATGTCAAAAATATTTACACTAGTTTGGATTTTTGGCAGTAACATCTTCTACAGCCATTTGTGTTGCGTTGTTTGATTGAACATGAAACTCGTGGCGCCCCTTTAATAAGCCCACGGTCTGAGTGTTGCGGACTCAGACTTGTTGAGCGACACCATCGCGGCAGTGGCGTAAACAAACAAAACGGCGCCGGGGGAAGAAGGACAAAAACTGGATTTCCCGCCAAAAAATGGACGTTTATAGAAGACGTACTCTAGCATCGACCAACACTGCAGGAGGGAGAGAGAGGTGGGCGAGGGAAGAATTCTCAAAAAAACTCTTTTTGTCAGATATCAAAACATTTTTGGGGAGGATTATTGACAATGAGAGTCATTTTTATTCTTAAATGACTTAAAAAGGGAACTTTTCTCATGCAGGGCAAAAGGGTTAATGTTTGAGCTGTGATTATTACGAGTATCTACTTCACTAATTGTTTATTTTTTAAATACTAAATATTGGTATCATGTTTGTATACACTACCGTTCAAAAGTTTGGGGTCACATTGAAATGTCCTTATTTTTGAAGGAAAAGCACTGTACTTTACAACGAAGATAACTTTAAACTAGTCTTAACTTTCAAGAAATACACTCTTTACATTGCTAATGTGGTAAATGACTATTCTAGCTGCAAATGTCTGGTTTTTGGCGCAATATCTACATCGGTGTATAGAGGCCCATTTCCAGCAACTATCACTCCAGTGTTCTAATGGTACAATGTGTTTGCTCATTAGCTCAGAAGGCTAATTGATGATTAGAAAACCCTTGTGCGATCATGTTCACACATCTGAAAACAGTTTAGCTCGTTACAGAAGCTACAAAACTGACCTTCCTTTGAGCAGATTGAGTTTCTGGAGCATCACATTTGTGGGGTCAATTAAACGCTCAAAATGACCAGAAAAATCAATCAATCAAGTAAAATTTTGATGTTTTTCCTAATATTATTACAACATGTATATTTTTTCTTGTAAACATTGCAACTTTAGTCTAGTAAAATTGTGACTTCTTTCCTTATCATGACCTGACTTTATTATTGTCTTTTCCCTCATTATTAGACTACTCTCGCAAAATTCTGCCTTTTTTAAAATTATAATATGTTCTTGTAAAATTATAACTTTTTCCTTAATTTTATGACTTAACAAAAACGTTCTTGTGATATTGTGACTTTGTTCTCGTAAAATTGTTACTTTTCCCCTCATTACGATTTCACTCATTTTTTGTCATTATTCTCAGAAAATTATTTACATTTTTTTCTGTGCATTTTTGAAATGCATTCCCACAAAATTACACCTTTTTATTGTAAAAATGTTCTTGTAAAATTATGATTTTTTAAAATATTTTTTTTAATTTAGTGACTTTATTCTATATACATATATGTTGGATCCACTGTGGACTGGACTTTCACAATATTATGTCAGACCCACTCGACGTCCATTACCCACATATGCGGTCCTCTCCAAGGTTTCTCATAGTCATTCACATTGACATCCCACTGGGGTGAGTTTGGAGTTTTTCCTTGCCCTTATGTGGGCTCTGTACCGAGGATGTCGTTGTGGCTTGTGCAGCCCTTTGAGACACTTGTGATTTAGGGCTATATAAATAAACATTGATTGATTAGAGAACTTTCATCTGAAACTCGACAGTCTATTCTTGTTATTAGAAATGAAGGCTATTCCACAAAATTGTTTGGGTGACCCCAAACTTTTGAACGGTAGTGTGTATGTATCTGTTGTAGTTGCAAAAAAAAAGGCCCATACTGCTATACGTCAAATTGACAAATATCGGCGCAGATAATCAGCCGATCTCTATTTTAAACGTTATTTCAGCTCATGTTCTTCTTCTCTTATGATTATCAGCAAAATAAATAAATATGATCAGGTTCTCTGTAATATTTTAATTCAGGGATGGCGGGAAGACATTCGTCCCCGGGGGGCGTGACAAAATAACCACGGGTGTCGCCTGAAACGGGGTTTGCGGAAAAGACCAGAAAAGGTAGGAGAGTGAGGGGCGTCCATTTTGTCGTCTGACATCTCTTCCCTCATTCGCACGCAGGGTGCAGGCTGGCCCGGTAATGGCGGAGGCGCCGCGTTGCATCAGGCGCCATTTTTTTTTTTTTTTTTTTTTTTTTTTTTACCGCCGTCGCAGTCACGGCCAGGTGCTCGCTTGGCTTTGACTGAGCAACCCCCCCCTCCCCCACCCCGAAAGTCTGAAATGACCTTGAATCGAGGCGGCGACGGCGATTGGCTGGCGCCGGCTTCCTGGTCGGTGCCGCCGCCGCCGCCAGCCCTGAACACTTTTTTTGCGACATTTATTTGCGACAACTTTACTTGCTCATCACTACTGTACCCACACACACCAGCCCCTCACCCCCGCGTGGGGAATATCACGACGTGCGTTTACCCACTCCCGCACGTTTCATCATCAGCTGAGCCCTCTCTCCTCCACTCACAGCTCGACCCCCCCTCTTCTTTTTTCCTCCTCCTCCTCCTCTTCCTCGTCTCCGCCTGGGTCCCGGCCACATGCGAGAGGGTAGACTAGGACGCAGCAGCTCTGAGAGAGAGAGAGAGAGAGGGAGAAAAAAGCAAGGGGGGGGGGGGGGGGGGGAGCGCTCTGCTGCTATTTCTACAGACGGGCCCTCCCCTCCGAGCCATAAGAGGGAGGGATTTTTTACTACTCGCCGTCCCAGGATTTTAACCCTCTGCCTGCTCCCGCTCTCCTCGCCGTGCAGCAACAAGTGGCTTTCTTTACGCCGACAACGTTCTTCGCGCCCCCCCACCCCCCCTCCATCAAGTTCTTCTCCTCGTGAGTCCTCCTTTAAGCCTTTTTCTCAAATATTTTCTCTCGCCATCGCTCACGCTCTGCCCCACCCCTCTCTCTCTCTCGCCCTCGCTGGGTGAAAGCAGAACAGGAGGGCGGAGCGGCGGACCGGGCTCTTTTCTGGGACAGGTGCCAATTCTAAACAAAAGGCACAGAACGCAGTGCATGGAGGTGTAGTAGGTGGGGGTGGGGCTGGGATAGCATGCTTGAGGAACTGATTGGCGGCATGTGCGTCCTGTCCGCTGATGTCTTCTTGTTTTAATAGATAGGAACCAGTTGCAGCACAGAGCTTGAATCCTGGCTCCTGTGAAGGCATTTGGGTTTGGAGCGAGGGGGGGGGGGGGGGGCGGGGAGCGTGCAGAGTTGGGATCAGGCAGCAGCAGAGGGGCGGAGCCTTGCCTGCTCTCCTCCCTTTGCATTATTCATACGCCCGGGCCGGCGCCGCTCTCTGACTGGCTGCCTGGCTCAGCATTTAGCCGACGCGCAGCGGCTCTGTTTGCTAACATTCCTCATTCAGAGCCTCGTTAACTGCCAGACGAGAGGAACACGCGACTCCACGGGAAACCACATGGCCTCCCCATTGTGGCGGGGCCCTGACGGTCTCCGGCGGCGGCGGCGAGCCAGCTTTTGTAAATGACGCAGCGAAGTTAGCCGCTTTTAGGCAGGCTCGGTCTCGGGAACCAGACAGGCGCAGGCCGCCACTTTTCCAGAACTAGGAGTAGGTCGCCGGTACCCGCCTATACTCTTGCAGAACTGTTGGACTGAATTTCCTCTCTGCGTCTTCTCTACAGGATATGTGGACACCCTGCATGTGGCGAGCAAATGCGTCCACCGAGATGAACGGCGGACATCAAGCCTCATCGGGTAAGTCAGGGTGTGGAGGTGAGGGGCGCGTGCACACATGCAGAGGGTTTCCTACGCGCACAACAAGCGCTTCCTTCGGCCGCCGATGACTTATCCCGAAAGCAGCTCACCTACTCGCGGTCTGTCCTGTACGCTCGCACGAGGTGTGCGAATCAGAGACGCCGCGCGTAAAGCGGAGCAGCACGAGCTGTGCAGGGCTGGGCCCGGGTCCAGGCGAGGGCCTGCTGCACAAGGCCTCGCTCGCTTTTTCACGCCAGTCTTTCTCCTCTACCCTCGTTTATTCCTCGCTATTATTATGTGCCGTCTGTTCATTCCAAACCCCGC
>NC_084742.1:5136286-5151286 GCF_033978785.1 Entelurus aequoreus | reverse complement strand
TAGTCCATTATACTGTAAAGAAATACCAGGATCTCACAGAATATAACCGCGTAGGTGGGAATCTTTGGACACCTAATGATTCGATCCGATTCCGATTCCTAGGGCAACGTTTGGATTCAGAATCGATTCTCACAATGTGTCGTTGTGGCTTGTACAGCCCTTTGAGACACTTGTGATTTAGGGCTATATAAATAAACATTGATTGATTGATTGATTGTGAAACTTTTTCAAAATAGCTTCCAGGTTAGAAAAGCTTTTTTTCTGGTTGCATGGAGATGGCCACAAATTAATTCTTATTTATTTATATATTTAAATATACCGGTATATATTTTGATGTTTTTATTTTATCACGATTTGGATGTGAATCAATTTTAACAGTATAGTTTTTAATACAGTATTTCCAAATTGAATGTAACTTTGACTAAAAAAATGACTAAAACATTAAAATACCCTTACAGCAGGGGTCACCAACGCGGTGCCCGCGGGCACCAGGTAACCCGTAAGGACCAGATGAGTAGCCCGCTGGCCTGTTCTAAAAAATAGCTCAAATAGCAGCACTTACCAGTGAGCTGCCTCTATTTTTTAATTTTTATTTATTTACTAGCAAGCTGGTCTCGCTGTGCTCGACATTTTTAATTCTAAGAGAGACAAAACTCAAATAGAATTTGAAAATCCAAGAAAATATTTTAAAGACTTGGTCTTCACTTGTTTAAATAAATTCATTAATTTTTTTTACTTTGCTTCTTATAACTTTCAGAAAGACAATTTTAGAGAAAAAATACAACCTTAAAAATGATTTTAGGATTTTTAAACACATATACCTTTTTACCTTTTAAATTCCTTCCTCTTATTTCCTGACAATTTAAATCAATGTTCAAGTAAATTTATTTTTTTTATTGTAAAGAATAATAAATACATTTTAATTTAATTCTTCATTTTAGCTTCTGTTTTTTCGACAAAGAATATTTGTGAAATATTTCTTCAAACTTATCATGATTAAAATGCAAAAAAATTATTCTGGCAAATCTAGAAAATCTGTAGAATCAAATTTAAATCTTATTTCAAAGTCTTTAGAATTTATTTTAAAATTTTTGTTCTGGAAAATCTAGAAGAAATAACGATTTGTCTTTGTTAGAAATATAGCTTGGTCCAATTTGTTTTATATTCTAACAAAGTGCAGATTGGATTTTAACCTATTTAAAACATGTCATCCTAATTCTAAAATTAATCTTAATCAGGAAAAATTACTAATGATGTTCCATAAATTATTTTTTTAATTTTTTCAAAAAGATTCGAATTAGCTAGTTTTTCTCTTCTTTTTTTCGGTTGAATTTTGAATTTTAAAGAGTCGAAATTGAAGATAAACTATGTTTCAAAATTTAATTGTCATTTTTTTCGTGTTTTCTTCTCTTTCAAACCGTTCAATTAAGTGTAAATATCATTAATTATTAATAATAACACAGAGTTACAGGTAAATTGAGCAAATTGGCTATTTCTGGCAATTTATTTATGTGTGTATCAAACTGGTAGCCCTTCGCATTAATCACTACCCAAGAAGTAGCTCTTGCTTTCAAAAAGGTTGGTGACCCCTGCCTTACAGCATTGAACTGTTATTTCACAGTAACATATTGTGATAAAAAGTTACTGTAACGTGACTACAAGTGACTAAATAAATTACGGTACCCTTATATTTCACAGCAGTTTGCTGTCATGTCACAGTAAAATACCCTTGTCAAAAGTTACTGTAACATGACAACAAATGACTGTAAAAATGACAATACCCTTATATTCCACAGCAATTAACTGTAATTTCACAGTGAAATACTGTAATCAAAATGTACCGTAACATGACAACGAATGACTGTAAAACATATTGATGTCCTTTTATTTCACAGCAATAAACTGTTATTGAAAATACTGTAATTACAAATTACTGCAACATTACAAGAAATGACTAATAATTACTATACCTTCATATGTCAATTTTTACAATACCCTTATATTACACAGCAACTAACTCTTTTATTTCACATTAAAAAAACTGTAATTGTAATTTACTGTATCGTGACAACAAATGACTATACAAATTCCGATATCCTTATATTTTACAGCAACTAACTCTTATTTCACAGTAAAATACTGTAATAGTAATTTACTGTAACATGACAACAAATGACTATATTTTACAGCAACTAACACTTTAAAAAACTGTAATCCTAATTTACTGTAACATGACAACAAATTAATATACAAATTACAGCTATTAACTCTTATTTCACAGTAAAATACTGTAATAGTAATTTATGCAGAGAATAATTGTATTTTATTTTTTTTAATTTTTTTTTTTGGCATAAAAAAAATACAATCATGTGTGCTTATGGACTGTATCCCTGCAGACTGTATTGATCTATATTGATTAGGGATGTCCGATAATGGCTTTTTGCCGATATGCCGATATTGTCCAACTCTTTAATTACCGATACCGATATCAACCGATACCGATATCAACCGATATATACAGTCGTGTAATTAACACATTATTATGCCTAATTTGGACAACCAGGTATGGTGAAGATAAGGTACTTTTTAAAAAAATGAATCAAATAAAATAAGATAAATAAATTAAAAACATTTTCTTGAATAAAAAAGAAAGTAAAACAATATAAAAACAGTTACATAGAAACTAGTAAATAATGAAAATTTGTAAAATTAACTGTTAAAGGTTAGTACTATTAGTGGAGCAGCAGCACGCACAATCATGTGTGCTTACGGACTGTATCCCTTGCAGACTGTATTGATATATATTGATATATAATGTAGGAACCAGAATATTAATAACAGAAAGAAACAACCCTTTTGTGTGAATGAGTGTAAATGGGGGAGGGAGGTTTTTTGGGTTGGTGCACTAATTGTATGTGTATTTTGTGATTTTAATGTGGATTTAATTAAAAAAACCAAAAAAAAACCGATACTGATAATAAAAAAACGATACCGATAATTTCCGATATTACATTTTAACGCATTTATCGGCCGATAATATCGGCAGACCGATATTATCGGACATCTCTAATATTGATATATAATGTAGGAACCATAAATATTAATAACAGAAAGAAACAACCCTTTTGTGCGAATGAGTGTAAATTGGGGAGGGAGGTTTTTTGGGTGGTGCACTAATTGTAAGTGTATCTTGTGTTTTTTATGTTGATTTAATAAAAAATAAAAACTTTTTTTTAATTCTTGTGCGGCCCGGTACCAATCGATCCACGGACCGGTGGTTGGGGACCACTGTCCTAAGGGGTTCCGTAGACTGTGTTGCACACTCTGTACAGTAGGTGGCGGTGTGTTGTTGAACCGAGAGAGTAATTATCAATAAAATGACAATTGTGTAGTTGTAATTTTATCGTAATGAACCGTACAATCACAGCTCTACATTTACAGCGAGTTGCCGTAAAGATATTTCACACTAATTTCCTGTAAATGTTACTGTGAAAGTAATGCAATGATGTGAATTTCCATTTTTTACAAACGTAATGAACAACATCTTTTCTACAATATTTTTCATCAGTACGGCAATGTATCAATTAGTTCTGTCAAACCAATCAAAAATAATCACACTTTTGAATTTGGATTAATCACAGGTTGTTACTCGCTTGCCTAATTTAAAGTAACTTAAAAAAGATCCCCTATGTTTGGACACAAATACCATTTTATTGTCACAACGTCACCCAGAAACAGCACTAGAATCACTATTGTGCTGTGAATGTGACAATCACTAAATCCTCCTCAGAACCAATGTCCTCTGCAGTGGACGTTTGTGTTTGGCTATTCTTTGTTTTCAGCCTTTGTAGCCCCGACAAAAGAAATCAATTAAAACCAAGTGTCCACTGCGGAGGACGTCGGTTCTCAGGAGGATGTTGTGCAGGTGTCCGGCGAACGTATGTGCTACTGCGCTCATTTGCAACTTTTGACATGACCTGCGTGCGTGTAAAACCAGAGCAGAGTGAAAGCGTGACCTCTTGTGTGTCTCCATCAGGCCAAGAGACGGCGAGCACGTGGCGCACAGGAAGTACCCGGGACTCCCGCACAATTGTCTCCCTCCCTTTCTTTCTGTAGCCGTGCATGTGTTTCCTCCTGAGGTGGACGGCGCGTCGTGGGACACGAGGAGGACTTGAACTGTCCTTTGGGGTGAGGTAGTAGGTTGTATAGTTTTGAGGGTCCTTCCCAAGCTGTCAGATGACTATACAACTTACTGTCTTTCCTGAAGCGACCGTAAAGGCAGCGCCTTCACTCCTGCACCGTCCCAACTTTTTTTATTTTTCCATCTTCCAATGGAAATATTTAACTGTGTTTTTTATAACGCATCTGCACTTTTGTGGAAATCGATCATTAAAAAAGTGTAAATTGACTCTCGGATGAGCTCAAAACAGGTGAGACCCCCGTTAGTATTTGTTTACACCTACTGTATATGTTTTTGTCGTATCACACGGCTGATTCGTGGTGTTCGTACAGGGTGAGGTAGTAGGTTGTGTGGTTTCAGGGTTGAGATTTTACCCCATCAGGAGTTAACTATACAACCTACTGCCTTCCCTGGAGGGCAGCAATACGACGTCCCGCGTACCCCAAAACGCTGCATCAAATGGAGCAGGATATGTTGTCAATACGGCGCAATGATGGTGAGTTCAAATGTGCTTGAATCTGTGCATTTTGATTGAAAGCTCAATAAAGAATACAAACAAAGTTGGACTCATTGTCTTAACCCATGGGTCGGCAACCCGCGGCTCTAGAGCCGTATGCGGCTCTTTAGCGCCGCCCTAGTGGCTCTCTGGAGCTTTTTCAAAAATGTATGAAAAATGGAAAAAGATGATGGGAAAAAAATATATTTTTTGTTTTAGTATGGTTACTGTAGGAGGACAAACATGACACTAATTGTTATAAATCACACTGTTTGTATTAAACATGCTTCACTGATTCGAGTATTTGGCGAGCGCCGTTTTGTCCTACTAATTTTGGCGGTCCTTGAACTCACCTTAGTTTGTTTACAATGTATAACTTTCTCCGACTTTCTAGGACGTGTTTTATGCCACTACTTTTTCTGTCTCATTTTGTCCACCAAACATTTAACGTTGTGCATGAATGCACAAAGGTGAGTTTTGTTGATGTTATTGACTTGTGTGGAGTGCTAATCAGACATATTTGATCACTGCATGACTGCAAGCTAATCGATGCTAACATGCTATTTAGGCTAGCTATATGTACATATTGCATCATTATGCCTCATTTGTAGCTATATTTGAGCTCATTTAGCTTCCTTTAAGTCATCTTAATTCAATTTATATCTCATGACACACTATCTGTATGTAATATGGCTTCTAATTTGTTGTGGCTCCAGACAGATTTGTTTTTGTATTTTTGGTCCAATATGGCTCTTTCAACATTTTGGGTTGCCGACCCCTGACTTAACCTCTTAATGCCTTAGTGGCCACATGCGTGGACAGCATCTTTTAGCTCTTATTTCCAAAATTGTGTACACTACTGAATTGGGGTCTTATGCCGACATATGGACACTTGTACTGCTATCTGGTGGTGTCAGAAGAGTACAACATACAATGGAATTCGGGAAAAGTGTAAAAATAAAAATGTGCATGTCACTACACATGAAGTACACGTTTGTGCACTTATGGACTAAGTACATCATATTAAAAGATGATTTTTAGTTTTTATTGTAATTAGGGTCCAATAAGCCCAATTAGCAAAGAGAAATAAAAAAAAAGCATGTAAACAAACAGCTTAGGCCTTAAGAAGTTAATGAACTCAGTGAAGCTATAATCTGTTTTGTTCCCATTGGAAAACATTTAGTCTCGTGTAAATGTGTGGTGTTATTTACTTAGAGTGTTATACACTCTCTTCCGGCAGAGGGCGCCATAAACAAATAACTCAATAGGTTTTATGAGCCATTTTGGCGTATTTGCCGTCTAGTAAAAGCTTAATTTTTGACAAATTTCTGCTTTGTTGTAAACATGTGATATTTGGTTTTACACTATATGAACAAAAAATTTTAAAGGAATTTTACCTTTGCAACCTCATTATGCTATTGGCTAAGTTTTATATTCATAAATGTAAGTTTCTCAATACCCAAACTGTCTTTTGTGCCTTTAAAAAAGAGTTAGGACTCTACATTAAAACACTCTCTACCTCTAACAACCAAAAAGCTGTGAAAACGATGATGCTGTGTTCCAAATTTAAGTTATTTACTGAGATCGGTAGGTTGTGAGTTCAAACCCCGTACAGTAGCGTACTAGGCCTAAGTATTCATTAAAAACAAGGCATAGGTTTTATTTAACAAGTGTAGTTAATATTCTTGGCCACTATAACGTTACACACAGTTCAAACAGTCACACTGTGTTTGAAGAGTTGTGGCTTGTACAGCCCTTTGAGACACTTGTGATTTAGGGCTATATAAATAAACATTGATTGATTGAAGAGTGTCCGCCCTGAGATGGGTAGGTTGTGAGTTCAAACCCCGGCCGCGTCGTACCAAAGACTATAAAAATGGGACCCATTACCTCCCTGCTTGACACTCAGCATCAAGGGTTGGAATTGGGGGTTAAATCACCAAAATGATTCCCGGGAGCGTCCACCGCTGCTGCCCACTGCTCCCCTCACCTCCCAGGGGGTGATCAAGGGTGATGGGTCAAATGCAGAGAATCATTTCGCCACACCTAGTGTGTGTGTGACAATCATTGGCACTTTAACTTTAACTTAACTTTAAATTGAGTGAGCCTATGGCTTTGCACTTTGTTTATTTTATATATATATATTTTGCATTCTATTTTAGTTACTTTGAATTTATAACCCCCTGGCGCTGCTTTGTACTCTTTTTGTACTGTTTTGTACGATTTCTGTAATTATTTTTGATTACTGTTTCTTGTCTATTTGTAAATGTTGAAATGTATAAATAAAAGTTTAAAAAAAAAAAAAAAAAAAGGAAAAAAAAAATAAATAAAATAAAAGCTTGATTTTAAAAAAACATTTTTTTATCTTATTTTTTCCCCCTCATAACTATTTTTTTTTTTTTACGTTATCGCACGGCGGATTTATATCAAAACTCAATACGACTCAGTAAAAAACGTTAAATAATACATTCATAACCTTTTTGTTTTCGATGTATTTAGTGTTGTTTCCGGGTAATATCGGTAGTAAAACGTCGTGGGAATAGAAACACATTATTTAGTGTCAGCTGACCAAGAAGCCTTTTTGTAAACAGGAAGTAGGACGTCTATACCGGAAGTGGCTTGCTTTCCCCCTTCCATCCCTTTTGGCAATGTTTAATACGACCGTGTCCTTTTATTTAGTCAATTAGAATCACCCGAAGCAAATAAACGTCTGTCTTGCGTATCCGACGCTGTTTTAAGTGTTTTTATTAACGATACCCGGGAGCGTGTGTGGTTCCCCTTTGGGCTGTGATTGGCTCAAACAATAGGTGTGTCAGGAGGGTGTGCGCGTGCGGAGGGTTCTTTCCCACCCCCCCCACCCCTGCTCTGTCTGACGTCACTTCCTGTTCAAGGACGACAGAGGGCGCGTTGCGAGCTCGGAGCGAAATGGACGGACAGGCCACACGGAGATAAAAAAAAAGAAAAAGCTGCGCCGAAAACTTCTCCCTTCCTTGTCCGCTCCGCACAACCAACCCCGACCGGAAGTCTGGAAATGCTCGGGAGCCAAATCTCTGCGGTAAAACTAAACATTTCCAACTTTGCTCTTATTACGTAAGAGCATTTCCTGCGTTGTCTCTCATCACTTTTGTCAAGTTCGCCTCCGAAACAAGTGTCGAGTTGATTATTCTGAATACATTGTTGTTATTGTAATGTTTTGGAATGACCTTGTCAACGCAGCATCTTTGGGTTTGGATGGTAAACAAATGGAAGCTCCTTCGCTGTTGGCTGCAGGTGCAAGAAATACTTCAAAATAAGGGCACGTACAGAGATTGGACACTTTACAAGCTTCCTCTCCTCTTGTGCCCTAAAGATAAGAGTCCAGCATCTATAAGGGAAGTAAAACAATGCCTGATGATCGATGGGGAGAAGAACATTATGTCCTTGTTTTTTCTTCTCCCCCCCCCCATCAATATGTTTACTAGGGCTGTGTTTTTCAACCTTTTTTGAGCCAAGGCACATTTTTTTGCGTTGAAAAAATCCGGAGGCAAACCACCAGCAGAAATCATTAAAAAACAAAACTCAGTTGACAGTAAAAAGTTGTTGTCGCAATTGTTGGATATGACTTTAAAGCAGGGGTCACCAACGCGGTGCCCGCGGGCACCAGGTAGCCCGTAAGGACCAGATGAGTAGCCCGCTGGCCTGTTGTAAAAAATAGCTCAAATAGCAGCACTTACCAGTGAGCTGCCTCTATTTTTTAAATTTTATTTATTTACTAGCAAGCTGGTCTCGCTTTGCTCGACATTTTTAATTCTAAGAGAGACAAAACTCAAATAGAATTAGAAAATCCAAGAAAATATTTTAAAGACTTGTTTAATTAAATTCATAAATTTTTTTACTTAGATTTTTATAACTTTCAGAAAGACAATTTTAGAGAAAAAATACAACCTTAAAAATGATTTTAGGATTTTTAAACACATATACCTTTTTACCTTTTAAATTCCTTCCTCTTCTTTCCTGACAATTTAAATCAATGTTCAAGTAAATTAATCGTTTTTATTGTAAAGAATAATAAATAAATGTTCATTTAATTCTTCATTTTAGCTTCTTTTTTTCCCGACGAAGAATATTTGTGAAATATTTCTTCAGACTTATTATGATTAAAATTCCAAAAAAAATTCTGGCAAATCTAGAAAATCTGTAGAATCAAATTTAAATCTTATTTCAAAGTCTTTTGAATTTCTTTTAAAATTTTTGCTCTGGAAAATCTAGAAGAAATAATGATTTGTCTTTGTTAGAAATATAGCTTGGTCCAATTTGTTATATATTCTAACAAAGTGTAGATTGGATTTTAACCTATTTAAAACATGTCATCAAAATTCTAAAATTAATCTTAATCAGGAAAAATTACTAATGATGTTCCATAAATTCTTTTTTTAATTTTTTCAAAAAGATTCGAATTAGCTAGTTTTTCTCTTCTTTTTTTCGGTTGAATTTTGAATTTCAAAGAGTCGAAATTGAAGATAAACTATGTTTCAAAATTTAATTGTCATTTTTTTCGTGTTTTCTCCTCTTTTAAACCGTTCAATTAAGTGTAAATATCATTAAATATTAATAATAACATAGAGTTAAAGGTAAATTGAGCAAATTGGCTATTTCTGGCAATTTATTTAAGTGTGTATCAAACTGGTAGCCCTTCGCATTAATCACTACCCAAGAAGTAGCTCTTGCTTTCAAAAAGGTTGGTGACCCCTGCTCTAAAGCATAACCAAGCATGCATAATATAGCTCTTGTCTCAAAGTAGGTGTACTCTCATGACTTATTATGAGTTTTTTGCTGTTTTCCCGTGTGTAGTGTTTAATCGAGAATATTTCAGTTGTTTTTATCCTTCTTTGTGGGGACATTGTTGATTGATGTCATGTTCGGATGTACATTGTGGACGCCGTCCTTGCTCCACAGTAAGTCTTTGCTGTCGTCCAGCATTCTGTTTTTGTTTACTTTGTAGCCAGTTCAGTTTTAGTTTTGTTCTGCATAGCCTTCCCTAAGCTTCAGTGCCTTTTCTTAGGGGCACTCACCTTTTGTTTATTTTTGGTTTAAGCGTTAGACACCTTTTTACCTGCACGCTGCCTCCCGCTGTTTCCGACATCCACAAAGCAATTAGCTACCTGCTGCCACCTACTGATATGGAAGAGTATTACACGGTTACTCTGCCGAGCTCTAGACAGCACCGACACTCAACAACAACACGTTATTTGCGGATTATAATTACTGGTTTGCAAAAAAATATTTGTAACCCAATTAGGTGAAATGACATCATCTCCCACGGCACACCAGACAATATCTCACGGTACACTAGTGTGCCGCGGCACAGTGGTTGAAAAACGCTGTACTAGGGCTGTGAATCTTTGGGTGTCCCACGATTCGATTCAAAATCGATTTTTTTTTCAATTCAACACGATTCTCGATTCAAAAAGTATTTTTTTTCCCCGATTCAAAAATATTCTCTATTCATTCAATCTGCTGACATGCAAGCAGAGTAGTAGATTTTTGTAAAAAGCTTTTATAATTGTAAAGGACAATGTTTTATCAACTGATTGCAATAATGTAAATTTGTTTTAACTATTAAATCAGGGGTGTCCAAAGTGCGGCCCGGGGGCCACTTGCTGCCCGCAGCTAATTGTTTAGCGGCTCGCCACACATTCTGGAAATGCCGTTGCAAAAATAAAAAAAAACATTAAAAAAGTGGAATGAGGTGAAATCCAACTAGAAAACGTTGCAATGTTGACACAAAGCTGCCATGCAGGCTGTTTTTATTTTATTTTGTATATCTTTATTTTCCTTTTTTTTGCCATTGCAAAAAAAAAAGACAAAAAATCAATAATAATGAATTATTAAAATCTTCAAGGCTCAAATTACTTCAAATATTTCACATTAAAATGTTTTATGTGGGAAAATATTGCATAGATTGTGTGGTTGCCATATAAAAACATCCAAGTTTTCTTTGACAAAAGAGCATAAAACAAACTAGTGTAAAATCAACAGATATACTGTATCTGAAGTTAATCCCGTAACTTAAGTGTTGAAAGTTAAAGAAACAATAATAAAAATGTATTACTTTATGAGTGGGGTACCTTTTGGATCCCAAAGATATTTAGTGGGATTTTATTCATCTTTTCACTGTGATTAATCAAAAATAATAATGAAAATAAAATCAATGGTGTCCTGCATTATTGATCTTTTCAGGGCTCTGTCACGCCAAATTTCTTCCCCCTACAAAAACCTCCCCCCTCCCATTTTCTTCCGGAGCTGCGTCCAATAAAATCACAAAGTTGCCGGGGGTCCTTAAAGACCTACTGAAATGATTTATTTTTATTTTTAACGGGAATAGCAGATCCATTCTATGTGTCATACTTGATCATTTCGCGATATTGACATATTTTTGCTGGAAGGATTTAGTAGAGAAAATCGACGATAAAGTTCGCAACTTTTGCTCGCTGATAAAAAAAAGCCTTGCCTGTAGCGGAAGTAGCGTGACGTCACAGGAGCTAGTATTCCTCACAATTCCCCGTTGTTTACAATGGAGCGAGAGAGATTCGGACCGAGAAAGTGATGATTACCCCATTAATTTGAGCGAGGATGAAAGATTCGTAGATGAGGAACGTTACAGTGAAGGACTTGAGAGACAGCGATGGACGTATCTTTTTTCGCTCTGACCGTAACTTAGGTACAAGCTGGCTCATTGGATTCCACACTCTCCTTTTTCTATTGTGGATCACGGATTTGTATGTTAAACCACCTGGGATACTATATCCTCTTGAAAATGAGAGTCCAGAACGCGAAATGGACATTCAGTGCCTTTTATCTCCACGACAATACATCGGCGAAATGCTTTAGCTACGAGCTAACGTGATAGCATCGTGCTTTAACTGCATATAGAAACAAAAAAATAAACCCCTGACTGGAAGGATAGATAGAAAATCAACAATACTATTAAACAGTGGACATGTAAATACACGGTTAATGCTTTCCAGGCTGGCGAAGGTTAACAATGCTGTGCTAACGACGCCATTGAAGCTAACTTAGCAACTTAGCAACGGGACCTCACAGAGCTATGCTAAAAACATTAGCTCTCCACCTACGCCAGCCAGCCCTCATCTACTCATCAACACCCGTGCTCACCTGCGTTCCAGCGATCGGCAGAAGGACGAAGGACTTCACCCGATGCGTTTGGCGGCCCGGAGACGTAGGAAGTCAAGGTGAGGTCGGCGGCTAGCGCGGCTAGCGCTCCAACAAAGTCCTCCTGGTTGTGTTGCTGTAGTCCGCTGCTAATACACCGATCCCACCTACAACTGTCTTCTTTGCAGCCTTCATTGTTCATTAAACAAATTGCAAAAGATGTCCAGAATACTGTGGAATTATGAAATGAAAACAGAGCTTTTTGTATAGGATTCTACGGGGTACCATAACTTCCGTTACTCTGACTTCGTCACGCGCATACGTCATCATACCGCGATGTTTCAGCCAGATATTTCCCGGGAAGTTTTAAATGTCACTTTATAAGTTAACCCGGCCGTATTGGCATGTGTTGCAATGTTAAGATTTCATCATTGATATATAAATTATCAGACTGCGTGGTCGCTAGTAGTGGCTTTCAGTAGGCCTTTAACCGGCATGCGACTGTCCTGTTTCGCGCCTGTACAAAAAAAAAAAACAATAATCGCTTTCTTCAGATTCCAGCAGCTGTCAAAGACGAAGTATCCTTCCAGTGACGGGCAGTCAAAGCCAAATTGCTATCGATCGCTGTCAATGACGTAAGAGGACGGAAGTAAATGGGGGGGGTTTGTAGGGGGAAGAAATTTGGCGTGACACCTCTAATTACTTCACATCAAACATTGCTTTCTGAATGTTTTGGGCGGTGGGGGAAATACTGCATATTTCAGTTTTACTATAAAAAACAAAGTTGTCTTTGACAGAAAGGGCATATATAATAATAGGCAATAATAATTTGACTTGTTTTTAACCTTTTAATGACTGAGACCCTTTACGGGCCCCAGGATCCCTAATTGTTAAAAAAAAAAAATCTATATATTTTGTTACGGTTTGAAAATGAAAAATATCAAAATGGCCCCCGCATGGTTTAATTTTCCCGTGTGCGGCCCTCGGTGGAAAAAGTTTGGACACCCCTGTATTAAATGAACCAAATATATGACTTATATTATCTTTGTGAAAATATTGGACACAGTGTGTTGTCAAGCTTATGAGATGTGATGCAAGTGCAAGCCACTGTGACACTATTGTTCTTTTTTATTTTAATGTCTAATGATAATGTCAATGAGGGATTTTTAATCACTGCTATGTTGAAATTGTAACTAATATTGATACTGTTGTTGATAATATTCATTTTCGTTCCACTACTTTTGGTTTGTTCTGTGTGGTGTTTGTGTCTCCTCTCAATTGCTCTGTTTATTGCACTTCTGAGTGTTGCTGGGTCGGGTTTGGTTTTGGAACTGGATTGCATTGTTATGGTATTGCTGTGTATTGTTTTGTTGGATTGATTAATTTAAAAAAAAAAAAAAGATTTTTTAAAAATGAGAATGGCACAACGCGAGAATCGCGATTCGAATTCGCATCGATTTTTTCCCCCGCACCCCTAAAGTTTACTAATAGTTTAGCGAGCTACATGAGAGTGGCGCTGCACAATAATAAACACAGCTCACTTGTCAGGACATGTCTCAGCCATTTTGGAATACCTTCATGGCTACATTGTTGCCAAGGTTAAATCAGGCTACATGTATGTCCGGAAATAATAACAGTAACATCTGCTGCAAGTCAATTATCGGCAGTACTGTATGTGGACGAGCTCTAAATCAGGGGTCACCAACGCGGGGCACCAGGTAGCCCGTAAGGACCAGATGAGTAGCCCGCTGGCCTGTTCTAAAAATAGCTCAAATAGCAGCACTTACCAGTGAGCTGCCTCTATTTTTTAATTGTATTTATTTACTAGCAAGCTGGTCTCCGCTTTGCCCGACATTTTTAATTCTAAGAGAGACAAAACTCAAATAGAATTTGAAAATCCAAGAAAATATTTGAAAGACTTGGTCTTCACTTGTTTAAATAAATTCTTTTTTTTTTTTACTTTGCTTCTTATAACTTTCAGAAAGACAATTTTAGAGAAAAAATACAACCTTAAAAATGATTTTAGGATTTTTAAACACATATACCTTTTTACCTTTTAAATTCCTTCCTCTTCTTTCCTGACAATTTAAATCAATGTTCAAGTAAATTTATTTTTTGTTGTTGTAAAGAATAATAAATACATTTTAATTTAATTCTTCATTTTAGCTTCTGTTTTTTCGACGAAGAATATTTGTGAAATATTTCTTCAAACTTATTATGATTAAAATAAAATAAAAATATTCTAGAAAATCTGTAGAATCAAATTTGAATCTTATTTCAAAGTCTTTTGAATTTCTTTTAAAATTTTTGTTCTGGAAAATCTAGAAGAAATAATGATTTGTCTTTGTTAGAAATATAGCTTGGTCCAATTTGTTATATATTCTAACAAAGTGTAGATTGGATTTTAACCTATTTAAAACATGTCATCAAAATTCGAAAATTAATCTTAATCAGGAAAAATTACTAATGATGTTCCATAAATTCATTTTTTAAATTTTTTTTCAAAAAGATTCGAATTAGCTAGTTTTTCTCTTCTTTTTTTCCGTTGAATTTTGAATTTTAAAGAGTCGAAATTGAAGATAAACTATGTTTCAAAATGTAATTGTCATTTTTTTCTTGTTTTTTCCTCTTTTAAACCGTTCAGTTAAGTGTAAATATCATTAATTATTAATAATGACATAGAGTTAAAGGTAAATTGAGCAAATTGGCTATTTCTGGCAATTTATTTAAGTGTGTATCAAACTGGTAGCCCTTCGCATTAATCAGCACCCAAGAAGTAGCTCTTGCTTTCAAAAAGGTTAGTGACCCCTGCTGTAAAGGATGTCCTGGAGCCATCTAATGCAAAAAACAAACCTCCCCCAAATGTATACAGTATATATTATATACACTATATTGCCACCTGCCTTGACTCACATATAAACTTGAAGTTGCATCCCATTCCTAACCCATAGGGTTCAATATGATGTCGGTCCACCTTTTGCAGCTATTACAGCTTCAACTCTTCTGGAAAAGGCTGTCCACAAGGTTGCGGAGTGTGTTTGTAGGAATTTTCCACCATTCTTCCAAAAGCGCATTGGTGAGGTCACACACTGATGTTGGTGGAGAAGGCCTGGCTCTCAGTCTTTGTTCTAATTCATCCCAAATGGTGTTCTATCGGGTTCAGGTCAGGACT
>NC_084742.1:4958786-5131286 GCF_033978785.1 Entelurus aequoreus | reverse complement strand
GAGCATTTCTGGTCAGGACGAGATTCGAATAAAGAATCAACTCTTTTCCTTTACTATAGTGGTCTCGATAACGGGTACCGGTTCTCAAAAAGGGATTCGAGTCCGAGGACTCGGTTCTTTTCTTATCAAACAACCAGGGAAACCGGTTTCGAGTATCATCCCTACTTACAACGCTAGTTTCATTGATGTAATCAATGAAAAATACACCGTAAAAATAAGAAACTTAAATAAAAAAAAGTTTTTTAAATACACGGTAACTGTGAAATCTCTTTTTTCTTTGTAACTTTAAAAAAAACGGGGTAAATATTAAGAAAATTATGACATTTTTACCAAAAAAATCCCAGCTACATTTTTGTGCTCCAGTGACTTTGTATTGAAGAAGTTGACCATAAATTCATGTATTTTCTACTGTCTTAAAAGTCCATAACTTTCTTACTATTTATCACAGGAAACTTATATGACTGTAATTCTAATTACAAGACCTGTCTGATGATGAGAGTTTAGTGGAAATCAATAAAAAAATAATAATTTGACACACATACCTGCTATATGTACACGTCCTGCATCCGTGACGCATTCAATTCTAAACGGATGCGATACAGTAAAGCAAGGATGTCAAAGTGGTTTTCATTGAGGGCCACATGGCAGTTATGGCTGCCATAAGAGGGCCGCTTGTAACAGTGAATAATGTATGAATTTGCCTCTGGATTTCATTATTAAATATATCAATTGTTTTAAGTAGAGTGTCGATTTTACAGTAAAAACTAGGGATGTCCGATAATGGCTTTTTGCCGATATTCCGATATTGTCCAACTCTTTAATTACCGATACCGATATCAACCGATACCGATATCAACCGATACATGCAGTCGTGGAATTAACACATTATTATGCCTAATTTGGACAACCAGGTATGGTGAAGATAAGGTACTTTTTTAAAAAATTTGTAAAATAAGATAAATAAATTAAAAACATTTTCTTGAATAAAAAAAAAAGTACAACAATATAAAAACAGTTACATAGAAACTAGTAATGAATGAAAATTAGTCAAATTAACTGTTAAAGGTTAGTACTATTAGTGGAGCAGCAGCACGCACAATCATGTGTGCTTACGGACTGTATCCCTTGCAGACTGTATTGATATATATTGATATATAATGTAGGAAGCAGAATATTAATAACAGAAAGAACCAACCCTTTTGTGTAAATGGGGGAGGGAGGTTTTTTTGGGTTGGTGCACTAATTGTAAGTGTATCTTGTGTTTTTTATGTTGATTTAATTAAAAAAAACAAAACAAAAAAACCCAAAAACGATACCGATAATAAAAAAACCGATACCGATAATTTCCGATATTACATTTTAACGCATATATCGGACATCTCTAGTAAAAACTTTACATTTACCAAATTTACTGTAAAATATAGTGTTTTTTTAATTCTTTACAACATTTTACGGTGAACGGAAAAACAGTACCACTGTTTTTTGTGGCGGGTTTTAGTTGCCAGAATTTTTGTGTTAAATTTACATTTGGTTTTTACAACATTATATTGTTCATGGAAAAACAGTTGGTTTGTTTTTTTTCCGGCAACTTAGCTGCCAGTTTTTCTATCGTAAAAACAAATGCACCGTCTTTCCACTTACAGTAATACAGTACCGTTAAAAACGACAACTGTAGATTTTACAGTCAAAAACTGGCAGCTCAGTCAACAGAATTTCAACGCAAAAAAAACGCAGTAGATTTTTTCAATTTACAGTTATATGCTATAAAGAACAACGTAAAATGTATTTTAATTTTTATTAGTTTGATGGGTAGTTTGCTGTAAAGTTAAGTATTTTTATTTACACAAAAAATGTTTGGAAAGTATGATAATATACTGTAATATTTACTTTATTGACACATATTTCCAGATGAAATGATGTCGCGGGCAAGATGTGGCCCGCGACACCTTGAGTTGCAGTAAACTAACAATTTTAATTTTTACAATGAAAACGATACATTGTGAACAACAGCTTGTGTCTTCAAATTCTATGAACTAGCAAAAGAAACGTTGTGTCACTCGGCGCAGACGTGACCACGACACGCTAGTTTAGCCATTTCCACAATTAAAGATACAAACTTGATAGTAAACAAACTCACGTTTCCACGACTCTATGTTGTCCTCATTCATGTCGGGGGTGCTTTAACGGTCTGGGGACGTGTTGTGATTAGATAAGAAAACATACCTTGTTGGCGGCGATGACCGTTAATTCCGAAACTGTGAGCCGCTTCTTTTTTCCTACGCTTTGGACCCTACGGCTTATAAAACGGTGCAGCTAATTTATGGATTTTTTTTTCGCTGACGGCCATAATGCAAATGGTTTTTATCAAACACATGCAAACACACTGAAACGGTGTGTTATTGTTTGTGCTATGGCGCCATCTTTTGGATGAGTTCACTCACTGCAGGTTCTGCTGGGTGAATGCCTGCACGTGTTTGCTGCAGTTTAAAGCTTTGAATCGGAAACACAAGTGCCATTCAGTCTTCTAATTGTCCATAGCGTTTCTACTCGTATGGATTCTTCATTCGTCACGCCAAGAAATGTTTGCATTTTTTTTACAATATAACTAAAACTATTCTTACTTAATAAACTGACCCATGTGTGATGTTTGAGTGTTTTCATGCATATTTGTACGTGCTACCATCATACAATGAAGCTAGCATCGTTAGCATTAGCTAATATGGCAACATGTTCACAAGTGTCTGTTGGTATTATTAACTTACAATGGCATTCTTTTTGTATTGTTCCAGTTTCACAAATTCCTCAGTGAATTCACCAAAACGTCACCGTGAAGTTATCGAGTCTGTTTAGCTGATTGGAGAGCGAGCTTCCCAACTAGTGGGTCCATGGCGATGACCTCTGTTTTGTTTGATCAGCCGTTTTACTGCCGCGTTACAGACACTGTTTGGAAACGCAAATGAACATTTATAAATTATTTCTGTGTAAATAACTAATTTCACAACGTATACATCTGCGGCTTAGAGTCCGATGCGGCTAATATATGGGGAACAATTTCCATAAAATGTAGTGAGTGTGGCTTATAGACCAGTGCACTCTTTAGTCTGGAAAATACGGTACTTTGAATGATGTTTGTTGTTTTGTTATGTTATCTACCTTCTGCATTTTCCTACAAAAATGTTTTAATTTTCTTAAGCTGTGGCTCATCACCACCTTCAAATGTATGCGCTTTTCACATGACAAAAGCTGATCTGTCAAATATAGAACCAATAAGTTCATTTTTGGTGCTTATATGACTTTATTTTAATCATTTTTTAAAAAAAATGGCAGTGGTAGCATTAGTTGGTTAGCCAATTGTAACTAAGCCCCGCCCTCTACATTGTCAGATCCCTGTCTTCACCGGCTTCCTGTTAACTTATGTTACTTAGCACCTCAGTCTCTAGCCCAGGGGTCACCAACGCGGGGCCCGTGGGCACCAGGTAGCCCGTAAGGACCAGATGAGTAGCCCGCTGGCCTGTTGTAAAAATAGCTCAAATAGCAGCACTTACCAGTGAGCTGCCTCTATTTTTTAAATTGCATTTATTTACTAGCAAGCTGGTCTCATTTTTAATTCTAAGAGAGACAAAACTCAAATAGAATTAAAACATCCAAGAAAATATTTTAAAGACTTGGTCTTCACTTGTTTAAATTAATTCATTATTTTTTTTACTTTGCTTCTTATAACTTCCAGAAAGACAATTTTAGAGAAAAAATACAACCTTAAAAATTATTTTAGGATTTTTAAACACATGTACCTTTTTACCTTTTAAATTCCTTCCTCTTCTTTCCTGACAATTTAAATCAATGTTCAAGTAAAAAAAATGTTGTGTGTGTAAAGAACAATAAATACATTTTAATTTAATTCTTCATTTTAGCTTCTGTTTTTTCAACGGAGAATATTTGTGAAATCTTTCTTCAAACTTATTATGATTAAAATTCAAAAAAATTATTCTGGCAAATCTAGAAAATCTGTAGAATCAAATTAAAATCTTATTTCAAAGTCTTTTTAATTTCTTTTAAAAATTTTGTTCTGGAAAATCTAGAAGAAATAATGATTTGTCTTTGTTAGAAATATAGCTTGGTCCAATTTGTTATATATTCTAACAAAGTGTAGATTGGATTTTAACCTATTTAAAACATGTCATCAAAATTCTAAAATTAATCTTAATCAGGAAAAATTACTAATGATGTTCCATAAATTCTTTTTTTAAGTTTTTCTCTTCTTTTTTTCGTTTGAATTTTAAAGAGTCGAAATTGAAGATAAACTATGTTTCAAAATTTAATTGTCATTTTTTTCGTGTTTTCTCCTCTTTTAAACCGTTCAATTAAGTTTAAATATCATTAATTATTAATAATAACATAGAATTAAAGGTAAATTGAGCAAATTGGCTATTTCTGGCAATTTATTGAAGTGTGTATCAAACTGGTAGCCCTTCGCATTAATCACTACCCAAGAAGTAGCTCTTGCTTTCAAAAAGGTTGGTGACCCCTGCTCTAGCCACACCAAATTGAAAATGTTTCAATTAGGGCTGCAACAACTAATCGATTAAAATCGATTATAAAAATAGTTGGCGATTAATTTAGTCATCGATTCGTTGGATCTATGCTGTGCGCATGCGCAGAGGCTACTTTTTATTTATTTTTTAATTTTTTTAAATAAACTGCAACATTTACAAACAGCTGAGAAACAATAATCAAAATAAGTATGGTGCCAGTATGCTGGTTTTTAAAAAATAAAATACTGGAAAGGATAGAAATGTGGTTTGTCTCTTTTATCCGATTATTAATCGATTAATCGAAGTAATAATCGACAGATTAATCGATTATCAAATTAGTTGTTAGTTGCAGCCCTAGTTTCAATGTGTTGGACCAAAGATAGAGAAATATAGCAGGTGATGTGTCAAATATGTACCAATAAGGCCATATTCATGTGCTTTTTCGGACTCTATTTTGATCACTGTGTATAAAGTGACGCTAAGCTCCGCCCTCCTCATTGTTGTTCAGCAAATCAGATCTCTGCTCCTCCTACTTCCTGTTATTCAGTGCCTCAGTTTTTAACCATACCAAATTGAACATTTCGACGATATGATGGACGATAAATAAAGATATACACCAGTTGATGTGTCAAATATGTACCAAAGGTCATTTTTAGTTACGTTTCTGACTTTATTTTGCTCCTTTTTTTTTCTTAAACCTGACAGTACAACAGTACTATTAGCTGGTTAGCCTAACACAGTGTATAAAGCAGTGTTTTTCAACCACTGTGCCGCGGCAGTGAGATACAGTCTGGTGTGCCGTGGGAGATGATCTAATTTCACCTATTTGGGTTACAAATATTTTTTGCAAAGCAGTAATTATAGTCTGCAAATTATGTGTTGTTGTTGAGTGTCGGCAGAGTAACCGTGTAATATTCTTCCTGGCAGCCGGTAGCTAATTGCTTTGTAGATGTCGAAAACAGCAGGAGGCAGTGTGCAGGTAAAAAGGTGTCTAACGCTTAAACCAAAAATAAACAAAAAGGTGAGTGCCCCTAAGAAAAGGCATTGAAGCTTAGGGAAGGCTATGCAGAACGAAACTAAAACGGAACTGGCTACAAAGTAAACAAAAACAGAATGCTGGACGACAGCAAAGACTTACTGTGGAGCAAAGACGGCATCCAAAATGTGCATCCGAACATGACATGACAATCAACAATGTCCCCACAAAGAAAAAGAAAAACAACTGAAATATTCTTGATCGCTAAAACAAAGTAGATGCGGGAAATATCGCTCAAAAGAAGACATAAAACTGCTACAGGATAATACCAAAAAAAGAGAAAAAGCCACTAAAATAGGAGCACAAGACAAGAAGTAAAACACTACACACAGGAAAACAGCAAAAAACTCAAAATAAGGCACGGCGTGATGTGACAGGTGGTGACAGTACACCTACTTTGAGACAAGAGCTATAGTGACGCATGCTTGGTTATGGTTTAAAGTCATATCCAACAATTGCGACAACGACTTTTTACTATCAACTGAGTTTCAATTTTTAATGATTTCTGCTGGTGGTGTGCCTCCAGATTTTTTTCAACGCAAAAAATGCGCCTCGGCTCAAAAAAGGTTGAAAACCACTGGTATAAAGTGTAGCTAAGCCCCGCCCTATTAATTGTCGGCATGTTCTTTCAGCCAATCATATCCCTGCCACTTCTCCTACTTCCTGTTATTTAGTGCCTCAGTCTGCAGCCACACCAAATTGAAAATGTTTCAATATGTTGGACAATAAACAAAGACATACACCAGTTAATGTGTCAAATACATACCAATAAGGTCATTTTTAGATACGTTTCTGACTTTATTTTGCTATTTTTTCCCCCCTAAATTTGACCGTACAGTAGTGGCATTAGCTGGTTGGCCTGGCACATTGTGTAGCGAAGCCCCGCCCTCTTCATTGTCTGCATTTTCTTTAAGCCAATCAGATCTCTGCTCTCTCCTACTTCCTGTTAGCTTAGCTTCTTATCTGGAATCACATTTTTACTTCCCATATTTGGCCATAAAAAGGAATTACTCCATCTTATGTGTCAAATATTTTCCAATAAAGTCACTTTAAATTCTTTTCTGACATTCTTTGGGTATTTTCTGCCATAAATATGACTTTAGTAACATCATACTTGCCAAACTTGAGGGGGGCGGGGTTAAGGGGCGAGGAGTATATTAATAGCTATAATTCACTGAAATTCAAGTATTTCTTATATATATATATATATATATATATATATATATATATATATATATATATATATATATATATATATATATATATATATATATATATATATATATATTAAGGCTGTGAATCTTTGGGTGTCCCATGATTCGATTCAATATCGATTTTTTTTCAATTCAACACGATTCTCGATTCAAAAACGATTTTTTTCCCGATTCAAAAGGATTCTCTATTCATGGAATACATAGATTTCAGCAGGATCTACCCCAGTCTGCTGACATGCAAGCAGAGTAGTAGATTTTTGTAAAAAGCTTTTATAATTGTAAAGGACAATGTTTTATAAACTGATTACAATAATGTAAATTTGTTTTAACTATTAAATGAACCAAAAATATGACTTATTTTATCTTTGTGAAAATATTGGACACAGTGTGTTGTCAAGCTTATGAGATGTGATGCAAGTGTAAGCCACTGTGACACTATTGTTTTTTTATTTTTATAAATGAGGGATTTTTAATCACTGCTATGTTGAAATTGTAACTAATATTGATACTGTTGTTGATAATATTCATTTTTGTTTCACTACTTTTGGTTTGTTCTGTGTCGTGTTTGTGTCTCCTCTCAATTGCTCTGTTTATTGCAGTTCTGAGTGTTGCTGGGTCGGGTTTGGTTTTGGAATTGGATTGCATTGTTATGGTATTGCTGTGTATTGTTTTGTTGGATTGATGAATTAAAAAAATGAATAAATAAAAAATAATTAAAAAAATAATAATAATAAAAAACTATCGATTTTTTAAAAATGAGAATCGATTCTGAATCGCACAACGTGAGAATCGCGATTCGAATCGATTTTTTCCCACACCCCTAATATATATATATATATATATATACATATACTTGAATTTCAGTGTTCATTTATTACACATATGGTCAGGGCTTGGTCAAAAGGATAGGACTCAGAGGCAGAGTAGGGAACTTTGACAGGCTTTTATTTTGGCAGCTTCCTTTCACCTCCAAAGTCAAGGAATACAAAATCTATATTTAACCAAAAAACTAATCGGCGAAAAAGGTTCCAAAAAATAGGAACAACCGAAAATCACTCCGAACGGAGGAAAACACAAAAGCAAAGAGGAACTATAATTGGCGCCGTATATGCTATAAAATTTATTAACAAAAAAAAACGCTCCAACAGGAGGAAGAAACAACAGCTGTGAAAAATTCTACACTATCTAATCTAATAAAGTTGAACAAAAATAGTCACTCAAAAATTTGAGGAAAGAATGAAAAATAACTGATAACTTACCACTTCGGTTGAATAAACTCAATAACAAAAAATCCCTCTGCTGAGGAGGAAGAAAGGAAAACTCAAAATAGCCACGAAGGGATTCAAGATCAAGGAACATAAGCAGGAGACAAGGCAAGGCATGGACATGGACATGGATGCTAGATAGTACGAATAAATGAGACAATCTGGCACAGACCAAAGGGAGGAGTGGGCTTATAAGACACATGAGGGTAATAGGGAACAGGTGGAAGCAATCCGGGAACAGGGATGACGTCAGACTGATGACACAAAAGGAAGGGCAAGTGACCTGAAACGAGAGGGGAGTTACTTTTCAAACTAAAACATGCAAATCACAAGACAGAAAAAGACAAGACATCCCTCACCACGGTGTGACACATATACATACACATAACACTCCTCTACTCATTGTTGTATTTGAAAGTGCAATGCTTTGCAGCCAGTAGCACAGCCTTTGAAGGAGCATAGGTATGGGCAGCATCTGTGAAATTCCATTTGCAGGAAAGGAGTGAGTTTAGGGTTGAATTGTCCATCCTCGTTCTATTTTCAGTCACTCGTCGTCGCCATGACTGTCTCTTCTTCGTTCTTCTGCTTCGTCTCCTTCTTGTTGTGTGCGCAGTTGTGCACTCTCCAAAAGCCGCAGATGTTATAACGTGACTGGGCCGGCACGCTATTTATATGGAGAAAACAGTGTTTCCCATAAACTGCCAAGATACCTGTGGCGGTGGGGGCGTGGCTATGGGCGTGGTCACAATGACATCATCGAGTAATTTGCATAATTTACTACAATTGTTTGATTTTCTCTAAAAAGGCTCAAAAAATGTATACTTACTAATTAATAATAACAGTTTTGTTTTAAACATCCATCCATCCATCCATCCATCCATTTTACAATATAATTACAATACTTTATGTACATATTTATATACAAATTTGAACAATAAGTTATTCACTGAAATATATTTATTAATTGTGGTTCTTACAAAAAATATATCTTATAAAATATAAAAGCTAAAATGTCTCAAAGCTCTGCCCCTTTAATTAGTGCATACTAAATCATTTAACATTAGCCTACTACTACAACCATATTATTTACCAGCAACATAAAGTGAAACAGAGGCAGAGGTGTCCTGCCACAGTCAGTAACAAATAAACAGAAAACAGTAGTGGTGGTAGAGAGACACAGAGCTTCATCAAACATCTGATCCACTGAACAAAGAGCTCCAAAAATCTTGAACTTTAGACTGCCATCAGTTTTACTCCCTACACTTAACCATGTGTTTCCTACTGCCTGCGGACTTTGCACCCTTTGTTATATACACATGTTGTGTTTCTAATATAAATACATTTAATAAAGTCAAATACAAATAAGGCAACAAGAGAAGTATCCCACACTTCTCTTTTGTAAAGTAGATCTGAACAGCCGATATGGGCATCTACATCAACTATATGATGTGCCTGAGAAGCTGGAGAGGACCAAAAAAAAAAAAAAAAAAAACTTTTTTTATTATTATTTTTTTTTATTTTTTTTTATTTTATTTTTTTTTAAATTTTATTTGTGGTGGACGTAATTCTTTCACAAATAAATGAATGTGTGGGAAACCCTGGAAAAAGACTGTCCTCACTCAGGTCCGCATGGACCTGGAGGGGGTGTGCCTGTTGTCCGGCTGGAAATCGGGAGAAATTCGGTAGAATGGTTGTCCCGGGAGATTTTCGGGAGAGGCACTGAAATTCGGGAGGGTTGGCAAGTAGGAGTAACATTAGCTCTCGTCTGGAAGCTATTCACTGCTTAGGTGCATCAGCATTATATCAAAATGTCTGCCTTTATAATGAAACTAATGCGAGAGAGATTCTTTTGCAATATATATATATTTTTTGTGCTGTCAAGTTTTCTTTTTTCTGTGCTGCAGACACCTTGACTCCAGCCTCCAGCCCGTCACCGGGGTGTTGCGGAGCTGCGCCAGAGCCCAGCGAGAGCGCCGGCCCCCTAACCTTGGAGTGCAGGGTGTGCTCGGACAAAGCCTCAGGCTTCCATTACGGCGTGCACGCGTGCGAGGGCTGCAAGGTGAGTAGAAAGTGTTCAGTATGTAACAAAGGCTACAAATAGAACCGAAAATCCCGATCGGTCAATTGCTCGGAAAGAACAATTAGGTGTTACAAGGAGCAGGTCGCATACACACTGTTTGGCATGTGACCTAGAGGCCTGTGGAAAGTTCCCAAGACGCCGAGCCAGTCGGACTCATGTGAGGTCGGGGACACGGCGGCCTCGTCACCTCTCTCCCGCTTGGCTCCCAGCCAAACCTGGGTGACGCCAATACACTTTCAGGACCCACATATGGCCGCCATCATTTGTCGTCACCGCCGTACCTGTCTGAACCACTAATCTAATTCCGTCCTCACGCGTAGGACATTTTTTCTTTCAGTTAATCGTCCAACCGTTGAGCTGCTCCATGTCTCTGTGCCTGTTCCTCACATTGCGCCATCATGGAAAAATACCACCACGTAGAGCTCGCAATTATGTTTGCACATGGTGTGATCTTTCACCAGCTCCTTTCAAAGAGGGAGTAGACATGTGCATGTGGGGGATTCATTAATAGTTGTTTCTAAAATTGTTCTGCCATGGCCAAAATAATTTACTGAACTTAGTTTCAACGAACCAAAACAAGCCCCACTGGAATATAGCCCGAGGCTCAGAGCTGAACCACGTCACGTTAGCGTGCGCAAGTCAACTGTAACAAAACAAAGCGTTCAGTTATTTTGCTAATGGATTGTATTTTTATAGTCAAATAAACTAATCAACTAGATCCATGCTAACTTAATCCGCCTTGGTAACCTCGCTCCATTCACTCTCTACCGGTAGATACAGAACTCCTGTATCGGTCCCAATTTTTGTTTTGTTATTTGGTTGATCAAACTTGACCTTGTTCTCTTCATGCTTATTTAAAATTTCTGCATGGGTTGGCTTTAAATGAAATGTGTTCTGAGGCTCAGAGCTAAACATCTTAAAATGATGCAAGCAGCATCATCTTACTACCACTACTACTACTAATAATAGATTTTATTTGTATAAAAGCACTTTACATTGAGTAAACAACCTCAAAGTGCTACAGTGTATTAAAAAAATAAAAATAAATAAAAACTTAAACATCTAAATAGCTAGAACAGGGGTCACCAACGCGGTGCCCGCGGGCACCAGGTAGCCCGTAAGGACCAGATGAGTAGCCCGCTGGCCTGTTCTAAAAATAGCTCAAATAGCAGCACTTACCAGTGAGCTGCCTCTATTTTTTAAATTGTATTTATTTACTACCAAGCTCGTCTCGCTTTTTTCTCTTAATTCTAAGAGAGACAAAACTCAAATAGAATTTGAAAATCCAAGAAAATCTTTTAAAGACTTGGTCTTCACTTGTTTAAATAAATTCATTTATTTTTTTACATTGCTTTTTATAACTTTCAGAAAGACAATTTTAGAGAAAAAATACAACCTTAAAAATGATTTTAGGATTTTTAAACACATATACCTTTTTACCTTTTAAATTGCTTCCTCTTCTTTCCTGACAATTTAAACCGATGTTCAAGTAAATTTATCTTTTTTATTGTAAAGAATAATAAATACATTTTAATTTAATTTTTAATTTTAGCTTCTGTTTTTTTGACATAGAATATTTGTGAAATATTTCTTCAAACTTATTATGATTAAAATAAAATAAAAATATTCTGGCAAAGCTAGAAAATCTGTGGAATCAAATTTAAATCTTATTTCAAAGTCTTTTGAATTTCTTTTAAAATTTTTGTTCTGGAAAATCTAGGAGAAATAATGATTTGTCTTTGTTAGAAATATAGCTTGGTCCAATTTGTTATATATTCTAACAAAGTGCAGATTGGATTTTAACCTATTTAAAACATGTTATCAAAATTCTAAAATTAATCTTAATCAGGAAAAATTACTAATGATGTTCCATAAATTATTTTAAATTTTTTTTCCAAAAGATTCGAATTAGCTAGTTTTTCTCTTCTTTTTTTCGGTTGAATTTTGAATTTTAAAGAGTCGAAATTGAAGATAAACTATGTTTCAAAATTTAATTGTCATTTTTTTCGTGTTTTCTCCTCTTTTAAACCGTTCAATTAAGTGTAAATATCATTAATTATTAATAATAACATAGAGTTAAAGGTAAATTGAGCAAATTGGCTATTTCTGGCAATTTATTTAAGTGTGTATCAAACTGGTAGCCCTTCACATTAATCAGTACCCAAGAAGTAGCTCTTGCTTTCAAAAAGGTTGGTGACCCCTGAGCTAGAACAAGTATGCATATATCTAAAAAAAAAAAAAAAAAGCTTTTTTAAAAAGAAGGGTTTTTAAGCCTTTTTTAAAAGCATCCACAGTCTGTGGTGCCCTCAGGTGGTCAGGGAGAGCGTTCCACAGACTGGGAGCGTTGGAGCAGAAAGCCCGGTCTCCCATTGTTCGTAGCTTTGTCCTCGTAGGTTGGAGGAGGTTAGCCTGTCCGGAGCGGAGGTGTCGTGTGGAGTTCTTTGAGGTAGACGGGGGCATTTCCATGGAGGCACTGGTGGGTTAGCCGGGACACTTTGTATTCAATCCTGAGTTGAACAGGAAGCCGGTGAAGGGATTTGAGAATTGGTGTGATATGGTCATATTTCCGCACTCTCATCAGGATTATATCACTACTGAGACATATGCCTAGCGGACCGTCAGTTCAAAATGTAAAAACATGCAAAGCAAATGTTGCATGCTAACTTTACGATCCCTGGGGAACCTCATTCCATTCACTTTCTACCAGTTGGTACAGAACCCTTATTCGTCACAACTTTTGTTTTGTTAATTTGTTGTGTAAACTTTACTTTGTTCTCTTCATGCCTTAGGTTTGGTTGGTGTCAACACTTCAGTCGTCAACAATTGCATCATCAGAGAAATGGACATTGGAACAGTGTAGGACTGACTTGGTAGGATAAGTAGTGGACACAGAGAGAGAGATCAGAAATTATAAGAAAAAGTGTCTACATTTGATTATTTACAATCCGAAGAGGTATGATGAGGAAGGGAGGGTGTTAGCTTAGGGTTGAAGTTGCCTGGAGGTGTTCTTTTAGTGCGGTTTTGAAGGAGGATAGAGATGCCCTTTCTTTTACACCTGTTGGGAGTGCATTCCACATTGATGTGGCATAGAAAGAGAATGAGTTAAGACCTTTGTTAGATCGGAATCTGGGTTTAACGTGGTTAGTGGAGCTCCCTCTGGTGTTGTGGTTATGGCGGTCATTTACGTTAAGGAAGTAGTTTGACATGTACTTCGGTATCAGGGAGGTGTAGCGGATTTTATAGACTAGGCTCAGTGCAAGTTGTTTTACTCTGTCCTCCACCCTGAGCCAGCCCACTTTGGAGAAGTGGGCTGTCACAGGTTTTGTTATTTTAATTGTTCAAGCTTCACTTTGTTCTATGCATGCCGAGTTTTAATTTATGCATGGGTTGGCTTTAAATTAAACGTGTTCTGAGGCTCAGAGCTAAACGCCTTTTAAGAGCAAATAATTAAAGCAGCTATCTGACACTACAGAGAAATATACACTACCGTTCAAAAGTTTGGGGTCACATTGAAATGTCCTTATTTTTGAAGGAAAAGCACTGTACTTTTCAATGAAGATAACTTTAAACTAGTCTTAACTTTAAAGAAATACACTCTATACATTGCTAATGTGGTAAATGACTATTCTAGCTGCAAATGTCTGGTTTTTGGTGCAATATCTACATTGGTGTAGAGAGGCCCATTTCCAGCAACTATCACTCCAGTGTTCTAATGGTACAATGTGTTTGCTCATTGGTTCAGAAGGCTAATTGATAATTAGAAAACCCTCGTGCAATCATGTTCACACATCTGAAAACAGTTTAGCTCGTTACAGAAGCTACAAAACTGACCTTCCTTTGAGCAGATTGAGTTTCTGGAGCATCACATTTGTGGGGTCAATTAAACGCTCAAAATGGCCAGAAAAAGAGAACTTTCATCTGAAACTCGACAGTCTATTCTTGTTCTTAGAAATGAAGGCTATTCCACAAAATGGTTTGGGTGACCCCAAACTTTTGAACGGTAGTGTACCTGACTACTGTCAGTCTAGCACAGTGGTTCTTAACCTTGTTGGAGGTACAGAACCCCACCAGTTTCATATGCGCATTCACCGAACCCTTCTTTAGTGAAAAATAAAATGTTGTTTTTTTTCAAATTCAAGACAAAGTTATATGTTTTTGGTAACACTTTAGTATGGGGAACATATTTTAAGTAACAAAGACTTAATTTAGAGTTATTTGGACACTAGGGGAACATATTCTAAGTAATAAAGACTTAGTTTAGAGTTATTTGGTTAGGGTCGGGGTTAGAGGGTGAGGGTTATAATAAGACCATGCCGAATAAGGCATTAATAAGTACTTAATAATGACTAGTTAAGAGCCAATATGTTACTAATTTGCATGTTAATAAGCAACTAATTAATGGTGAATATGTTCCCCATACTAAAGTGTTACCATGTTTTTTTTTACTGGTGCATAAAATGAACCGTGCATGAACATCACCTTGTTCAAAGAACAAAACCAACACAGTCATAAACTCACAACAAATTACACACACCTGTAAATCAGTCAGCTGTTGCCGTATCCGTAAAACTCCAATAAGGAGAAGTTTGTATTTACACGATGAGTCGGGTGTGTTTTGACCTCCGCCGAACCCCTGAGGCCGACTCACCGAACCCCTATGGTTCGATCGAACCCAGGTTAAGAACCACTGGTCTAGCAGTTGAAAACAACCAAAAAGATGTTGCATGCTAACTTTGTAATCCCTGGGGAACCTCACTCCAATCACTTTCAACCTGTTGTTATTACAATACTGCTGTTTTTGTCACCGGTTTTGTTTTGTTATTTATTTGTTTAAAGGCCTACTGAAAGCCACTACTACCGACCACGCAGTCTGATAGTTTATATATCAATGATGAAATCTTAACATTGCAACACATGCCAATACGGCCGGGTTAACTTATAAAGTGACATTTTAAATTTCCCGGGAAACTTCCGGTTGAAAACGTCTATGTATGATGACGTATGCGCGTGACGTCAATGGTTGAAGTATTGAGACACATTGTATCCAATACAAACAGCTCTGTTTTCATCGCAAAATTCCACAATATTCTGGACATCTGTGTTGGTGAATCTTTTGCAATTTGTTTAATGAACAATGGAGACTGCAAAGAAGAAAGCTGTAGGTGGGATCGGTGTATTAGCGGCTGGCTGCAGCAACACAACCAGGAGGACTTTGACTTGGATAGCAGACGCGCTATTTGACGCTAGACGCCGACCGCATCGATGATCGGGTGAAGTCCTTCGTCGCGCCGTCGATCGCTGGAACGCAGGTGAGCACGGGTGTTGATGAGCAGATGAGGGCTGGCGTAGGTGGATAGCTAATGTTTTAAGCATAGCTCTGTCGAGGTCCCGTAGCTAAGTTAGCTTCAATGGCGTCGTTAGCAACAGCATTGCTAGGCTTTGCCAGGTGGTACAGCATTAACCGTGTGGTTACATGTCCAGAGTTTGGTAGTATTGTTGATCTTCTGTCTATCCTTCCAGTCAGGGGCTTATTTCTTTTGTTTCTATCTGCATTTAAGCACGATGCTATCACGTTAGCTCCGTAGCTAAAGTGCTTCGCCGATGTATTGTCGTGGAGATAAAAGTCACTGCGAATGTCCATTTCGCGTTCTCGACTCTCATTTTCAAGAGGATATAGTATCCCAGGTGGTTTAAAGTACAAATCCGTGATCCACAATAGAAAAAGGAGAGAGTGTGGAATCCAATGAGCCCTTGTATGTACGTTACGGTCAGAGCAAATAAGATACGTCCTGCACTGCACTCTAGTCCTTCACTCTCACGTTCCTCATCCACGAATCTTTCATCCTGGCTCAAATTAATGGGGTAATCGTCGCTTTCTCGGTCCGAATCGCTCTCGCTGCTGGTGTAAACAATGGGGAAATGTGATGAGCCCTTCAACCTGTGACGTCACGCTACTTCCGGTACAGGCAAGGCTTTTTTTGTCAGCGACCAAAAGTTGCGAACTTTATCGTCGATGTTCTCTACTAAATCAGCAAAAATATTGCAATATCGCAAAATGATCAAGTATGACACATAGAATGGATCTGCTATCCCTGTTTAAATAAGAACATTTCATTTCAGTAGGCCTTTAAACTTTATCTTGTTTTCTTCATGCTTATTTTTAATTCCTGCATGAGTCCACTTTAAGTTAAATGTGTTCTGACGCTCCGAGCTAAATGCCTTTTAAGAGCAAATAATTAGTACTGTACACTTCATAGGTGCGGCAGTATTTATTAGGATTTTTCTTTTTTACTTTTGTCCACTTCAAACATTGCTTGTCCTCTTCTACATCAACTTAATGTGCATTATATTTATCCATGAGAGCATTTTTGTTGTAAATTGTGAGGTGTGTCTGTTAAAATCATGGTTGTTTTTACAAATGATGACAGATGTGAACCAGAGCATGTATTGTCTTTGTGTTGATGATGTAAATGAGGTGTGGTTGTATTGTATATAAGTATGTGTCCAGGAAAGGGCATTTTTTGCCTTTTCTTAATTTGATTACATGCTATAGTAAGATTTTATTGTCATCAGTTTATTGCATGATTTTTGTATCCCTTTAATTCAGGTAGCCAGGGACTGCAGATGGAAATGAGCTATTTCGCTATAATCTGGTACAGAAAATATCTGTCTTTGAGCTTAATGCTCATCAATCATCAATCAATCAATGTTTATTTATATAGCCCTGAATCACAAGTGTCTCAAAGGGCTGTACAAGCCACAACGACATCCTCGGTACAGAGCCCACATATGCTTCTGTGCATTGTCCCTTCAAATAAAGACTAAACTAGGATGTTAAAGGCCTACTGAAATGATTTTTTTTTTTTATTTAAACGGGAATAGCAGATCCATTCTATGTGTCATACTTGATCATTTCGCGATATTGCCATATTTTTGCTGAAAGGATTTAGTAGAGAAAATCGACGATAAAGTTCGCAACTTTTGCTCGCTGATAAAAAAAAAGCCTTGCCTGTAGCGGAAGTAGCGTGACGTCACAGGAGCTAGTATTCCTCACAATTCCCCGTTGTTTACAATGGAGCGAGAGAGATTCGGACCGAGAAAGTGATGATTACCCCATTAATTTGAGCGAGGATGAAAGATTCGTAGATGAGGAACGTTACAGTGAATGACTTGAGAGGCAGTGATGGACGTATCTTTTTTCGCTCTGACCGTAACTTAGGTACAAGCTGGCTCATTGGATTCCACACTCACTCCTTTTTCTATTGTAGATCACAGATTTGTATGTTAAACCACCTGGGATACTATATCCTCTTGAAAATGAGAGTCGAGAACGCGAAATGGACATTCAGTGCCTTTTATCTCCACGACAATACATCGGCGAAATGCTTTAGCTACGAGCTAACGTGATAGCATCGTGCTTTAACTGCATATAGAAACAAAAAAATAAAGGATAGAAGGAAGGAGAGATAGAAAATCAACAATACTATTAAACCGTGGACATGTAAATACACGGTTAATGCTTTCCAGGCTGGCGAAGGTTAACAATGCTGTGCTAACGACGCCATTGAAGCTAACTTAGCAACTTAGCAACGGGACCTCACAGAGCTATGCTAAAAACATTAGCTCTCCACCTACGCCAGCCAGCCCTCATCTACTCATCAACACCCGTGCTCACCTGCGTTCCAGCAATCGGCAGAAGGACGAAGGACTTCACCCGATGCGTTTGGCGGCCCGGAGATGTAGGAAGTCAAGGTGAGGTCAGCGGCTAGCGCGGCTAGCGCGGCTAGCGCGGCTAGCGCGGCTAGCGCGGCTAGCGCGGCTAGCGCGGCTAGCGCGGCTAGCGCTCCAACAAAGTCCCCCTGGTTGTGTTGCTGTAGTCCGCTGCTAATACACCGATCCCACCTACAACTGTCTTCTTTGCAGCCTTCATTGTTCATTAAACAAATTGCAAAAGATGTCCAAAATACTGTGGAATTATGAAATGAAAACAGAGTTTTTTGTATAGGATTCTACGGGTACCATAACTTCCGTTACTCTGACTTCGTCACGCGCATACGTCATCATACCGCGACGTTTCAGCCGGATATTTCCCGGGAAGTTTTAAAAGTCACTTTATAAGTTAACCCGGCCGTATTGGCATGTGTTGCAATGTTAAGATTTCATCATTGATATATAAACTATCAGACTGCGTGGTCGCTAGTAGTAGGTTTCAGTAGGCCTTTAAAAGAGGAGAAAACAAAAAAATGACAATTAAAGTTTGAAACATAGTTTATCTTCAATTTCGACTCTTTAAAATTCAAAATTCAACCGAAAAAAAGAAGAGAAAAACTAGCTAATTTGAATCTTTTTGCAAAAATTAAAAAATGAATTTATGGAACATCATTAGTAATTTTTCCTGATTAAGATTAATTTGATAATTTTGATGACATGTTTTAAATAGGTTAAAATCCAATCTGCACTTTGTTAGAATATATAACAAATTGGACCAAGCTATATTTCTAACAAAGACAAATCATTATTTCTTCTATATTTTCCAGAACAAAAATTTTAAAAAAAAATTCAAAAGACTTTGAAATAAGATTTAAATTTGATTCTACAGATTTTCTAGATTTGCCTGAATCCTTTTTTTGAATTTTAATCATAATAAGTTTGAAGAAATATTTCACAAATATTCTTCGTCGAAAAAAGTGAAGCTAAAATGAAGAATTAAATTAAAATGTATTTATTATTCTTTACAATAAAAAAAATAAATTTACTTGAACATTGATTTAAATTGTCAGGAAAGAAGAGGAAGGAATTTAAAAGGTAAAAAGGTATATGTGTTTAAAAATCCTAAAATCATTTTAAGGTTGTATTTTTTCTCTAAAATTGTCTTTCTGAAAGTTATAAGAAGCAATGTAAAAAAATTAATGAATTTATTTAAACAAGTGAAGACCAAGTCTTTAAAATATTTTCTTGGATTGTCAAATTCTATTTGAGTTTTGTCTCTCTTAGAATTAAAAATGTCGAGCAAAGCGAGACCAGCTTGCTAGTAAATAAATACAATTTAAAAAATAGAGGCAGCTCACTGGTAAGTGCTGCTATTTGAGCTATTTTTAGAACAGGCCAGCGGGCTACTCATCTGGTCCTTACGGGCTACCTGGTGCCCGCGGGCACTGCGTTGGTGACCCCTGCTTTACGGCATAAGTCACTCCCCCTTTCTCCGTTCATTTAAAAGACAAAAGTCGATGCGAATGCTTACGTGCGGCCAGAAAACTAAAAGAAGAAGAAAAAGAATGCCTATGTGAAATTACTGCTATCATGGCAGAAGCACCAAAACAACCAAAGAAAAGAAAAGTTTAGTCTGAGGAGACCAAAAAAAAGAAAAAGGACAGTCAGGATCAACATTGGCCCGGCTTTCACTCTCTGGCGTGAGCTTTAAAGATGAGGAGGGATTTTCAGAGCAATGCTGACTGGGTTCTGTTCCTGCGAAACTATTAAGTTACTTAGAATGCTCAAATCAAAATGATAATGCTAATGTTAGCTGTCGGAAATGTGTGTGGTAGCAATAAACAGCCACCAGCGTGATAGTTTGGAAAAAAAACTCTCCCGGCGATCTTGCTTTGCTTCGGACCTGCATCCACCCCGATACATTCTTGGTACTAGCGTCACGTTTGTAGCGCAATCCAAGATCATTTCTTGATAGCGTTTGCGATTTAACATCAGCATAGCCATTAAAGACCTAATATTTGCGCCAATATTACAGCGGACATCATGCGCTAGTACTCGCGGGAAATTTGGTCTTCTTCTGGCAAAACACTACCGCTTATGTCCACTGGCGCCGCCAAAATCAACCAAAACTGAAAGTTTTAGTTTAGTTTAGTTTAGAAGGCTTTAAAGGCCTACTGAAATGTGATTTTTTTATTCAAACGGGGCTAGCAGGTCCTTTCTATGTGTCATACTTGGATCATTTCGCGATATTGCCATATTTTTGCTGAAAGGATTTAGTAGAGAACATCGACGATAAAGTTCGCAACTTTTGGTCGCTGATAAAAAAAAGCCTTGCCTGTACCGGAAGTAGCGTGACGTCACAGGAGCTAGTATTCCTCACATCTGCACATTGTTTACAATCATGGCCACCAACAGTGAGAGCGATTCGGACCGAGAAAGCGACGATTTCCCCATTACTTTGAGCGAGGATGAAAGATTCGTGGATGAGGAAAGTGAGAGTGGAGGACTAGAGGGCAGTGGAAGCGATTCAGATAGGGAAGATGCTGTGAGAGGCGGGTGGGACCTGATATTCAGCTGGGAATGACTACAACAGTAAATAAACACAAGACATATATATACTCTATTAGCCACAACACAACCAGGCTTATATTTAATATGCCACATAACAAACACCTCCCCCCTCCCGTCCACATAACCCGCCAATACAACTCAAACACCCGCACAACACACTCAATCCCACAACCCAAAGTACCGTTCACCTCCGCAAAGTTCATACAGCACATATATTTCTCAAAGTCCCCAAAGTTACGTACGTGACATGCACATAGCGGCACGCACGTACGGGCAAGCGATAAAATGTTTGGAAGCCGCAGCTGCGTACTCACGGTACCGCGTCTACGTATCCGACTCAAAGTCCTCCTGGTAAGAGTCTCTGTTGTCCCAGTTCTCCACAGGCCAATGGTAAAGCTTGACTGTCATCCTTTGGGAATGTAAACAACGAAACACCGGCTACGTGTTTGTGTTGCTGCAGCCGGCCGCTAATACACCGCTTCCCACCTACGGCTTTCTTCTTTGCTATCTCCATTGTTCATTGAACAAATTGCAAAAGATTCACCAACACAGATGTCCAGAATACTGTGGAATTTTGCGATGAAAACAGACGACTTAATAGCTGGCCACAATGCTGTCCCAAAATGTCCGTGACGTCACGCGCAAACGTCATCATACCGGGACGTTTTCAGCAGGATATTTTGCGGGAAATTTAAAATTGCACTTTACTGATCTACTGTTGCGATGTTAAGATTTCATCATTGATATATAAACTATCAGACTGCGTGGTCGCTAGTAGTGGCTTTCAGTAGGCCTTTAAGAGACCTAGGGAACGCCACTCTTCACTTTCTACAAGGTTTTTTTTTTTTTTCCAGATAAGGCCCCTCAAATGATGGCCTGAGGCTCAAAGCTATAACTCTCTTTTGATTCCAACGCACACGCATAGCAACTACACAAATTTGGGAGCCTCGCAGTGATCGGCAGTAATAAGAACTGTGCAACTTGCAGTATTTAGCTTTCTGTGTGTGCAGTTTCGATGGAATGGTTGAGCAATGCGTGTGATAGGTGTTTTCCTAGCGCTATAAATCACAACGGAGTAACACTAGCATGTCTTTGCACGCTGGAATTGCTCTCCTCCTCCTTTCTTCTCCCCTTGTCTCCCGTCAAGCCACGCCGTGACACTCAGCACAAAATAATTCGTATTCTTTCAGCCACACGTGTAACATCTGCTCCCACTTTCTGGCCCGGCTTTCGAATGGTGTCATTCGATGCCGGGCCCTTTTTTTTTTTTTTTAATTTTTTTTTTTTTTTAAGGACACGTTCAAGTCCTACTTCTTTTTACCTCCTTAGTGCCGTGATGTAACAATTATCCCACAGTACCTGAATGCACCGGTGGGGATCGGATTATGTTAGAGCCAGAGAATACAAGCCCCCCCTGCCCCCCCCCTTTCTTTTTTTGTGGCAAAGTTCATTGAGTTCATCTGTCCATTCTGCTATGGCCATTAGCAACCACTAGAGGTGCTATGTGTAAAAAAAACAATTGTGACCATTATGTGCCGACAAAATGTTTCCCCAAAATGCAACATCTGGTAGTATTTTTTTGAAAATAGTTTACAAAAGGCTCATTCCAGCGCGTCATTCCACATACCCTGATAAATATATGCAAACTGTAAAGTTACTTCTAAATTCCTTTCTTTTTTTTGTAGGAAATTCTATTTTTTTACCCCAAGCATACATGTTAATACCGACATACTGTATCTGTAAAAATGCATATTTTAATATCCAGATTTGATTACTTAGTTCACCCGTAAATTTGCGTTTGTGCAATAATTTTGTTGGAAGTCCTATCCATAAATATGCCTCCCCCGCTCCCCTCCATTTTTTTCTATTAATTAAAGTGCATTAATGTTGTAGTAAATCTTACTTCGCAAGTACAGGCTACATTAACATTAACATGCGCATTAATACCAATATATGCTATGTGTAAAATAAAAAAATTGCTGTTTAATAACTCATAATGTAATTATGTCTAACTATGCCCCCTCTGTTTTTTATTTGTTGTTCCTACTAATTACAGTGCATTAAATTTGTATGAAATCCTACTAAATATTTGCAAGTACAGGCTACATTAACACGCACATTAATTCTAATAATATATGTAGAAAAAAAGCTGTTGTCCAACTTTAATAACTCATCCATAATTTTAATTACGACTAAATACTGTATGGCCCTCTGCCCTATTTTAATTTTTTTGTATAAATAATTACACTGCATTAATTTTGTAGGAAATTCTATTAAATCTTTGCGAGTACAGGCAACATTAACATATGCATTAAAACTAATATATGTCGAAAAAAAAATGGTGTGGCATATCTTTAAAAACGTATCCGAGAATTGTAATTACGACCCCTTTTTAAAATATTTAAAAAATAAATCACAGTGCGTTAATTTTATAAAAAATACTACATTTGTGCAAGTACATGCTACATTAATATATACTATGAAAAAAAAAAAACATGTTTTCCAGCTTACCTACTTGAATTGATTGTGACTCAATATGCCCCATCTTTATTCTATTAATTACAGTGCATTAATGTTGTAGTAAATCTTACTTTGCAAGAACAGGCTACATTAACATTAACATGCGCATTAATACTAATATATGCTATGTGTAAAATAAAAAAATTGCTGTTTAATAACTCATAATGTAATTATGTCTAACTATGCCCCCTCCGTTTTTTATTTGTTGTTCTTACTAATTACAGTGCATTACATTTGTATGAAATCCTACTAAATATTTGCAAGTACAGGCTACTTTAACACGCACATTAATTCTAATAATATATGTAGAAAAAAAGCTGTTGTCCAACTTTAATAACTCATCCATAATTTTAATTACGACTAAATGCTGTATGGCCCTCTGCCCTATTTTAATTTTTTAAATAAATAATTACACTGCATTAATTTTGTAGGAAATTCTATTAAATCTTTGCGAGTACAGGCAACATTAACATATGCATTAAAACTAATATATGTCGAAAAAAAATGGTGTGGCATATCTTTAAAAACGTATCCGAAAATTGTAATTACGACCCCTTTTTAAAATATTTAAAAAATAAATCACAGTGCGTTAATTTTATAGGAAATACTACATTTGTGCAAGTACATGCTACATTAATATATACTATGAAAAAAAAAAAAACATGTTTTCCAGCTTACCTACTTGAATTGATTGTGACTCAATATGCCCCATCTTTATTCTATTAATTACAGTGCATTAATGTTGTAGTAAATCTTACTTTGCAAGAACAGGCTACATTAACATTAACATGCGCATTAATACTAATATATGCTATGTGTAAAATAAAAAAATTGCTGTTTAATAACTCATAATGTAATTATGTCTAACTATGCCCCCTCCGTTTTTTATTTGTTGTTCCTACTAATTACAGTGCATTACATTTGTATGAAATCCTACTAAATATTTGCAAGTACAGGCTACTTTAACACGCACATTAATTCTAATAATATATGTAGAAAAAAAGCTGTTGTCCAACTTTAATAACTCATCCATAATTTTAATTACGACTAAATACTGTATGGCCCTCTGCCCTATTTTAATTTTTTTTTATAAATAATTACACTGCATTAATTTTGTAGGAAATTCTATTAAATCTTTGCGAGTACAGGCAACATTAACATATGCATTAAAACTAATATATGTCGAAAAAAAAATGGTGTGGCATATCTTTAAAAACGTATCCGAGAATTGTAATTACGACCCCTTTTTAAAATATTTAAAAAATAAATCACAGTGCGTTAATTTTATAAAAAATACTACATTTGTGCAAGTACATGCTACATTAATATATACTATGGAAAAAAACAACATGTTTTCCAGCTTACCTACTTGAATTGATTGTGACTCAATATGCCCCATCTTTATTCTACTTATTACAGTGCATTCATTTTGTAGGAAATGCTAGTAAAAATATTTGCAAGTACAGGCGGCATCGACATGCACATTAATACTCCAAAATGCTTTGATAGAATATAAAAACAATGGTGTTGTCTAGATTTATTAACGTATCCATCATTTCAATTACAACTAAATATGCCCCCATCCTTTTTTTATACTAATTACAGTAGCTACATAAATATATACTAATATATGTAGAACATTTCAAAAATCTTTAATACTATCCATAATTTTAATTACAACTAAATATGCCCCCATGCATTTTTTTAGTTATTACAATGCATTCAAATATTTGCATAATATATGTAGAAAAAAAACGATTTTGGCCAGATGGAATAACTTATTTCTCATTTTAAATTAGGACTAAATATGATCCTGTTCCTTTTTTCATTTTTTTTTTATCATTACGGTGCATTAATTTCGTAGGAAATACTACTAAATACAGGCAGCATTAACATGCACATTAATACTAAAATATACTATGTAGAATATAAAAACAACGGTGTTGTCCAGCTTTAACTTATCCATAATTGTAATTATAACTAAATATGCTTCCCAACCCCCCCATTTTTTAGCTATTACAATATGTTAATTTTGTATGAAATCCTACTAAATATTTGTAAGTACTAGTACTAGTAATAATAGCTGTAGAAAAAAATATTTTGCCCATATTTAATAACTTAACTAAACATGCTGCCTGTTCCTCACTTTTTTTTATTTGCTAATTACAGTGCATTAATTCAGTAGGAAATGCTACTAAATCTGTGCAAGTACAGGCTACAATACATGCACATTAATGCTAATATATACTTTTGAAAACAAAAAACTATGTTGTCCAGCTTTAGTAACTTACCCATGAACTTAATTACGACTCCACATGCCCCCTCTTTTTTTTTCTACTTATTACATTAACTTTGGAGGAAATCCTACTAAAAGTTTGCAACTACATGCAGCATTAACATACACATTAATGATAATATATGTTAAGTATAATTTTTTTTCCCAGCTTAATTAATGTATCCATCATTTTTTATTACTACTAAATATGCCCTCCTTTTTTTTTTTTTAAACAAATTACAGTGATTTCATTTAAATCGTTGCACTGCAAAAAGTCAGTGTTCAAAAACAAGAAAAAAATATACAAAAATGAGGGGTATTTTATTTGAACTAAGCAAAATTATCTGCCAATAGAACAAGAAAATTTGGCTTGTCAAGACTTTCCAAAACAAGTCAAATTAGCTAACTTCAATGAACCCCAAAATACCTTAAAATAAGTATATACTCACTAATAACAAGTGCACTTTTCTTGACTGAAAAAAAAAGACATTTTTTCTCAATATGTTGAAAAATATTCTTAAATTAAGTAAATGCTAGTGCCATTATCTTGACATAATGACACGCTCGGTATTACATTTCTTGAAACCAGCAAACTTATACTAAAAACTAGTTTATTTTTCTTAATGGAAAGGCAAGCGCTTGTTACTCTCGGGTTTTCCTAGCAGCTCAGGTAAATCATATTGTCTAAAAATTCATTTTTCCATGGATAACATGACATCATCGCGCCAAGTGCATGCTCTTTCAGTCAATTAGTGCGCATATATACAGCCCGGCCCCCGGCCAAAAATGTTTTAATTGTAATTTTGAAGAATTCATCTGAATGTGCATGAACTATTTATGTTCAAAATTGTTAGAAATGACTGTCATGGAATAGATATGGTAACGATAAAAAAGGTTATAGAAGACATTTCAGAACCTCTGACATATATCACCAATGTATCATTTTTAACCGGAAAATTCCCAGACAAAATGAAAATTGCAAAAGTCGTACCAATCTATAAGAATGGAGACGTACACCAGTTTACTAACTACAGACCAGTTTCATTACTTCCACAATTCTCCAAAATCATGGAAAAATTATTCAATAGTCGATTAGATTTATTTATTAACAAAAGTGGGACGCTCGTGGAGAACCAATATGGATTTCGAGCAAATATCTCAACATCAATACCATTAATTAAAATAACAGAGGAAATTACCAATGCAATAGATGGTAAAGAATGTGCGGCAGCAGTATTCATGGACTTAACAAAAGCATTTGATACAATTAATCATGATATTTAAATACAAAAATTCGAACGATATGGCATCAGAGGTTTGGTATTGAACTGGGTAAGAAGCTATTTAACCAAATGTGAAGATGGGTGAAAATATGGCAACACGGCTAGATATATCCTGTGGTGTGCCGCAGGGATCAATACTGGGACCAAAATTGTTTAATCTTTATATAAACGACATTTGTAAAGTTACAAAGGACTTAAAGTTAGTTTTATTTGCAGATGATGCAACTGCTTTCTGTTCAGGAGAGAACACACAGAAGATAATACAAATAATAACAGAAGAAATGAACAAATTAAAAAGATGGTTTGACAAAAACAGACTATCTTTGAATCTCAGTAAAACTAAAATAATGCTATTTGGTAATAGTAGGAAAGAGCATCATACGCAAATACAAATAGACGGAGTAGACATCGAAAGGGTAAAAGAAACCAGATTTTTGGGAGTATTAATAGATGATAAAATGAACTGGAAATCTCATATACAAAACATACAACATAAGGTAGCAAAAAACATTTCAATAATGAATAAAACAAAACACGTCCTGGGCCAAAAATCACTTCATATTCTCTACTGCTCACTAGTGTTACCATATCTGAGTTATTGTGCAGAAATATGGGGAAATAACTACAAATGTGCGCTACATTCATTAACCATGTTACAAAAAAGATCAGTTAGAATAATACATAATGTTGGATGTAGAGAACATACAAACCCTTTATTTATTAAGTCAAAAATATTAAAGTTTGGTGATTTGGTCAAATTGCAAACAGCTAAAATGATGTACAAAGCAATCTATGACCTGCTAGCAAAGAATGTACAACATTTCTTCTCAACTAAAGAAGAGAAATATAACCTTAGAGGACAAAATAATTTAAAACATTTATATGCACGTACAACACTTAAAACTTTTAGCATAACAGTATGTGGAATTAAATTATGGAATGGATTAAGTAAAGAAGTTAAAAATTGTACTGACATGATCCAGTTTAAGAGGTTGTTTAAATTAATAGTGCTTACAAAGTACAAAGAAGAAGAATTATGAGAAAAACTTCCAACCGTATTGAAAATATTCTTCATCTCAGTATGTTAATAATGACTGAATTAATTAATTACATATTACAAACTGTTGTATATACTAATTCATAGATGTTATTTTATTATATAAAAAGGTCAGTAAATGATTTTATATAATTGTAAATGCTTTGAAGTGGGAAAGGGGTAGGATTAAATAAGCTTTGCTTCTTCCTACTCCTTTTCGGGCATGATGTAAATGAAATGATATGAAGTTGTGTGATGTATTATGATGTAAATGTGTTCATGTTCCAAATAAACTAAAAGAAAGAAAGAAATGTTAAATGTTTAAATATTAACTGTCAGTTTACTGTACTGTGCCAACTGTACTACTACATGAGTACGTGTTTTCTATTGTTTCATTGAAAATAAAACCGCAAAGTTCATTTGGCTGTCATCTGTTTTAATTATGAGACACAATTGTGTCAAAGTCATGATTTTTTTATTTCATCCTTGAAATAAGAAATGATTACTTTAAAAAGTAGTTTTATACTTGTGAGTGTTGATGACACAGCTTTGCAACAGTTGATATTCTAGTTTCAAGCATGTTTTACTCAATATAGGTCATCAAATCTCAGCAACAAGCTGTAATATCTTACTGACATCATTTAGGACCAACACCCTTAAAACAAGTAAAACACTCTAACGTAAAATCTGCTTAGTGAGAAGAATGATCTTATCAGACAGAAAATAAGCAAATATCACCCTTATTTGAGATATTTCATCTTACTTAGATTTCAGTTTTTGCAGTTGCGGTCCATCTTTAAAACCGTAACTTGCTCATACACGTTCTTAGTACTGATATTGTGCAGCGCATTATTTTTGTCGTAAGCCCTACTTATGCTAATTTATGAATTTGAAAGGACGTCCAACTTGAATAACTAGCACAAAGTTGCTAATTGCATTAGGGCAGGGGTCGCCAACCTTTTTGAAAGCAAGAGCTACTTCTTGGGTAGTGATTAATGCGAAGGGCTACCAGTTTGATACACACTTCAATAAATTGCCAGAAATAGCCAATTTGCTCAATTTACCTTTAACTCTATGGTATTATTAATAATTAATGATATTTACACTTAACTGAATGGTTTAAAAGAGGAGAAAACATGAAAAAAATGACAATTAAATTTTGAAACATAGTTTATCTTCAATTTCGACTCTTTAAAATTCAAAAATCAACCGAAAAAAAGAAGAGAAAAACTAGCTAATTCGAATCTTTTTGAAAAAAAAAAAAAAAAAGAATTTATGGAACATCATTAGTAATTTTTCCTGGTTAAGATTAATTTTCGAATTTTGATGACATGTTTTAAATAGGTTAAAAGCCAATCTGCACTTTGTTAGAATATATAACAAATTGGACTAAGCTATATTTCTAACAAAGACAAATCATTATTTCTTCTAGATTTTCCAGAACAAAAATTTTAAAAGAAATTCAAAAGACTTTGAAATAAGATTTAAATTTGATTCCACAGATTTTCTAGATTTGCCAGAATAATTTTTTTGAATTTTAATCATGATAAGTTTGAAGAAATATTTCACAAATATTCTTCGTCGAAAAAACAGAAGCTAAAATGAAAAATTTAATTAAAATGTATTTATTATTCTTTACAATAAAAAAAATAAATTTACTTGAACATTGATTTAAATTGTCAGGAAAGAAGAGGAAGGAATTTAAAAGGTAAAAAGGTATATGTGTTTAAAAATCCTAAAATCATTTCTAAGGTTGTACTTTTTCTCTAAAATTGTCTTTCTGAAAGTTATAAGAAGCAAAGTAAAAAAATAAATGAATTTATTTAAACAAGTGAAGACCAAGTCTTTAAAATATTGTCTTGGATTTTCTAATTCTATTTGAGTTTTGTCTCTCTTAGAATTAAAAATGTCGGGCAAAGCGAGACCAGCTTGCTAGTAAATAAATACAATTTAAAAAATAGAGGCAGCTCACTGGTAAGTGCTGCTATTTGAGCTATTTTTAGAACAGGCCAGCGGGCTACTCATCTGGTCCTTACGGGCTACCTGGTGCCCGCGGGCACCGCGTTGGTGACCCCTGCATTAGGGAGTCTTGACTTTTGACCAAATCCTTGCTAAAAGAGAATAAAACAGTAGAGAAGACAGTGTTGTCCAGGTGCTAACTGCAGCGTGTTTGTGTGTCAACAAGGGTTTCTTCAGGCGAACAATCCGGCTCAAGTTGGAGTACGATAAGTGCGCGCGCAACTGCAAAATCCAGAAGAAGAACCGCAACAAGTGCCAGTACTGCCGCTTCCATAAGTGCCTCTCTGAGGGAATGTCACACAACGGTAAGGTATTGTAATATTTAACCCCGCCGTGGGGGTGTTTTTCCTCATGTCCACGCACAGCGGGGTGCTTTAGATGGGCTGCCTTGTGAGAGAAAAGCCAGGAACCCTTAGCGCTGCACATGTGCGCTGCAGGGTCATTGAGTCTGTCTCAGCGGCCTCACGCCGCAGGCGCTGCAGTGTCAGAAACCCGAGATGGAAGGAAAGAACTCACCGCAGCGTATCATTTGCGGGCTAATTCACTGCTGCTTTTTTGGAAGTCCACGAATGAATCCTTCCATGGGTTGTGTAAATGTCTCCGTGCGACAGCCATCCGCTTTGGACGCATGCCCCAGGCGGAGAAGATGAAGCTGAAGGCGGAAAGCAAGATGGTGGAGAAGAAGAAGGAGGCCAGCCCGTTGCTGTCCGACCACAAGATCCTGATCGGGCGGATCCACGAAGCCTACATGAAGAACTTCAACATGAACAAAGCCAAAGCTCGCCTAATCCTCACCGGAAAGACAAGCAAGCCGGTAAGCGAGGTGATTATTTGGGGCTTCATTTCATCCCCGGAGGTCAACTTTTGTCTTCCTTCTAGCCGTTCGTCATCCACGACATGGAGACCTTCCAGCTGGCCGAGAGGACCTTCGCGGCCCACATGGTGTCTGACAAGTTGGAGCCCGACAGCGACGTCCCAGCAGGAGTTCTGGTGGCGGCGGTGGGATGCGGCGGGCTCCAGCGGAGGGAGGCCGAGGCTCGCCTCTTCCACTGTTGTCAGAGCACCTCGGTGGAGACGGTCACGGAGCTCACCGAGTTTGCCAAGGCCGTGCCCGGCTTCCAGAACCTGGATCTGAATGACCAGGTACTAATGTACCATCATTCTTATTTCAACCAAAAAAAATACTGGAGTTCCCTTCTATAGCGGCCGAGGGCGTTTATTTAATGAGCGTTAGGTTTATTTGAAGGAGGCATCAAGTTTAGAGGAGCAATGTACACAATGTAGACATATAAATAAAATATATACATTTGATAACATTTTTTTATTTTAGTTTATATTATTGAATTATTAATTTTATATTGTTAAATCATTATTGAATTTATATTAGGTTATTTATTTGATAACATGAAACTTTTAAAAATATTTGTAAATTAATTGTTTTTTGATATTACGATAAAAGTTCATTACATTTTAATGTATTTTATATTATTAAATCATTATTTATTTTATGTTATTAAATTATTATTTATTTAGTATTTTTATATATATTATAAATGTATTCTATACAATTTAATTGTTTTTTCATTAATTAATTCACTTCCCTCCACAATTTCTATTTAGCTTCATTTTTTCCCCCATTATTTATATATATATATATATATATATATATATATATATATATATATATATATATATATATATATATATATATATATATAATGGGAAAAAAAATATATATATATATATATATATATATATATATACATTTGTATATATATATATATATATGTATATATATATATATATATAATGGGGGGAAAAAAATATATATATATATATATACATTTGTGTATATATATATATATATATATATATATATATATATATATATATATATATATATATATATATATATATATATATATATGTATATATACGTATATATTATATTTAGGTTTGGTTGGTATCAACACTTCAGTCATCAACAATTGCATCATCAGAGAAATGGACATTGGAACAGTGTAGGACTGACTTGGTAGGAGATGTACAGCAAGTAGTGGACACAGAGAGAGAGATCAGAAAGTATAAGAAAAAGTATAAGAAAAAGTGTCTACATTTGATTATTTACAATCCGAAGAGGTATGCTGTGGAAGGGAGGGTATTAGTTTAGGGTTGAAGTTGCCTGGAGGTGTTCTTTTAGTGCGGTTTTGAAGGAGGATAGAGAAGTGTGTATATATATATATTTTTTTTTTTGGATAATTTAATCAAGACATATATATATATATATATATATATATATATATATATATATATATATATATATATATATATACACACATATATATATACACATATATATACATATACATAAGTATTTATATTGTTTTTTATCAGTTAAGGACTATTAGTGCAAAAATATTTTTTTATGTATTTATTAAAATATTACTATGGAAATGTTATTACATTTGCATTTATTTTATGTTATTACATTATTTTATATAATTAAATCTGTAAAATGTTATGTTGTTTTTTTCAATAATTATTTAATTCACTTTCGTCCACAAATCTTAGTTAGCTTCATCTTTTATTCCTAAAATATAATTTATTTTAGCCCTGATATATATTATTCCTTTTTTTAATCAGTTAAAGACTACCTATTAAGTACAAACATTTTATTTTATTTTATTGTTTTTCCACTTTATTTTATAATGTATTTTAAATCAATTGAGGTCACAGTGAATATTAAAGCATATTATAAACAAGTTGTTTTTTTCAAATATTACTATAGAAATTTGACGAAATTGTAATTGATTTTATATTATTAAATCATTATTTTGTATTAGGTTATTATTTATTTAATATTATTATACATTATAAATGTGTTATTTTCATTTGTTAATTCATTTACTTTCCTCCGCAAATCGTATTTAGCTTCACCCTTTACTTCTAAAACATCAAAATGTATTTTAAACATTGGTTAAGATGTGAGCCATACTGTATATACAGTCGTCCCTCGCGACATTGAGCTTCAAATATTTTAGGGATAATTTAAGCATATTTTACAATTTTTTTGGTCCTAAACTAATTTTTAAAGCATAAAATGTTGTAATAAACTACAAATATCAATACTACAGCGCTATACCAGAGCACGTGTTTCAGTTTTGTGGCAACTAATTGGCTTAAAAGAATCTAAAGGTGACTAAAATATGTTATTTTATGTCTGGAGGTGTCTAATAAAGTCGTGAACAAGCTTTTTATGCCGTAGCTATTAAAATATTTGATTTATAATTCATGATTCCTACTTTGCGGAAATGCATTTATGGCGGTTATGTCCGGAACCGATTAACAGCGATGAACAGGTACAACTAGGTCCATTCTGGCCATTAAACTTCTCCCGCTGACTTTTAGGTGACGCTCCTCAAGTACGGCGTCTACGAGGCCCTCTTCACGCTCCTGGCCTCGTGCATGAACAAAGATGGCCTCCTGGTGGCGCGCGGTGGCGGCTTCATCACCCGCGAGTTCCTCAAGAGCCTCCGTCGGCCCTTCAGCGACATGATGGAGCCCAAGTTCCAGTTCGCCACGCGCTTCAACGCCTTAGAGCTGGACGACAGCGACCTGGCCCTGTTCGTGGCCGCCATCATCTGCTGCGGCGGTGAGCTCGTCCGAGGTTTAACCCTCCTTCAGAGTCCTCACCTTCTTGTCCTTTTCCCAGACCGTCCAGGCCTGGTGGACGTCTCCCTGGTGGAGCAGCTCCAGGAAGGCATCGTGCAAGCCCTGCGGCTCCACCTGGTGGCCAACCACCCAGACGACGCCTTCCTGTTCCCGAGACTGTTGCAAAAACTGGCCGACCTCAGGGAGCTGGTCACCGAGCACGCTCAGTTGGTGCAAGAAATCGAGACGTCGGAGGACACCTCGCTGCATCCCCTCTTGCAGGAAATCTACAGGGACATGTACTAACTTCAATATCACTACTGAGTACACTTTTACTCATACTGCACAAGAAAACTTTGTTTTAGGGAAAACTACTGTACTGTGAAAAGGGGGCCATATTTTACATTGGAGACAGACTAAAGCAATCATATGTAAAATTAAATATATATATATATATATATATATTGCCTGAATAGTATAGTGGCCAGGTGGTGTCAAACTTATGTTACCTTGTATATTATTTAAAAAATGTGTGCTATTTTTTTTTGCATTTGAACAACCCTGCATGATGATTGAAATGTGACTTCTCAAACTACAAATGAGTCTTTCATAAATAAAATACAAAATACTGACTGCATCACTTGTTTGGACAAATACACACTTTTGAATGTACACACACAGAATGTATTTCACTTTTTTAATGTTGCCATGTCGATTATTGACAATCATAGTGAGGTTAATTTGTGTCTTGACTATGATTTTTTTTTTTTTACATTTTGTGAACATACTTTTTTTTTTATACACCAAATGAAAATGTCCTTGTATCAAAGTGTGTGTGTTCAAAAATTCAGTTTGTTAAAATGCAGTGTTTTAAAATTCAGTCTAAAAAAAATTCAGTGTAAAAAACTTAAAATGCAGAAATATTTCTTGCTTCAAAACTCAAGACTCACTGCCGTTTCAAAAAATCAGTGTGTAAAAATTCTGTGTAAAAACATTTAAAGTGTGTAAAAATTCAGTGTAAAACATTCAATGTTTAAGAAATCAGTGGAACAAAATATGGGTTGCTTTAAAACTCAAGACCCGCCTACATTAAATTAAAATTCAGTGTTAAAAAAAAATCAGTGTAAAAGAATTCAGTTTAGAAATATTTGTTGCTTCAAAACTCAAGACTCGTTACCTTTTAATTAAAAATTCAGTGTGTAAAAATTCCATGAAAAAAATTCAGCGTGTAAAATAATTCAGTGCAGAAATATTTGTGTCAAGTTTAAAGTCACGTGATTTTTATGCACTACATTTTTTTTACACTGAATTTTAAAACTTTGACAAAAAAAAAAAATTGTATTCAAATTTTGCTCAAATTGCTTTTATTTAATGAAATTGTCAGCATAATTTGATGTAAAAAAAAAAAATCCAGGTCACAAAATTTAAACGCAAAAAATGTTGTCTAAAAAATATTTCGTAATAAAGACACAAATTAACCTCATTATGCAATCAGTGCTGTTTTTAAATTGTTTCAATAGCCGGAAACAACAATAGATAGATAGATAGCACTTTATTGATTCCTTCAGGAGAGTTCCCTCAGGAACATTTAAATAATGATAATATAACAATAATGAATACATTTATTTTTTGTTAGTAGTCTTGAAGGTGATCTGTATTTTTTCTTAAAAATGACTATACAATGTATTATTGGCACTCAGCATCAAAGGTTGGAATTGGGGGTTAGATCACCATAAACATGATTCCCGGGCGCGGGCACCGCTGCTGCTCACTGCTCCCCTCACCTCCCAGGGGGTGATCAAGGGTGATGGGTCAAATGCAGAGAATAATTTCGCCACACCTAGTGTGCGTGTAACAATCATTGGTACTTTAACTTTAACTTTATTATTTTTGTGTTTTGTTGTTGTGAAGCTGTATCAATTCAGAGCATAATAATACGTGGACCCCGACTTAAACAAGTTTAAAAACGTATTCGGGTGTTACAATTTAGTGGTCGATTGTACGGAATATGTACTGAATTGTGCAATCTACTAATAAAAGTTTCAATCAATCAATCAATCAATCAAAAAGCAACGACAGGCGAGTGCTAATACTCCCCCGAGCCTGTAGGTGGCGGTGCAGGCCCATGTAACGACAAACAGGACGCGCTTCTCCATTTCCCTTTCTAGTATATAATGGAGCAAACTACAACAGAACCCCATATTAATACATTTACATGCCAACTTTGTGGTTTAAGTTGTCCTTTTACTTGCTTCGGGCAAAAGCCACCAAACACCAGAGCCATTGTGTGAGTTTAAAAAAAATGAAGCGGAACGTCGTGTTGCGAGTTGGATGTTAGCTAGCTAGGCTAATAGTTCGCTGCTACGTGCAGAGACGACACTTTTTTTTTTAAATGTCTAGTTTTCTGCTTTTGTCTTGTTTTATGGACCTGGCGTGAGTTTATATGTATGTTTATTTTGTTGTCTAGGTTGCTGGAGGAGTGTTTTGTGACTAAAGACCCCTTCAGTCCGGACAAGGAAAAGTTCCTTGTTTTGGGTTCAAAGTGCAACTTGTGCGATGCTACGGTTTGTGTTGGCGCGGTAAGATTTTTTTGTTAATGACGTTTATTTCATCCCATCTCCGTTCTAACGAGTGTTTGACCTTGCATTGCGTTGTGGCTTCAATGCTATCCTCATGTGACCTCGTATCAAGTGTCCTTAAAATGTACACGATGTGCTGAGTGAGCAATCTACTTGCGGCGCATTCATTAACGTGACAAACTTTTTTTTCGCTGACCTGGCAGGACTGCAGCCTTTTCTACACCAGGAGGTTCTGCATGCCTTGTGTCAACAAGAACTTGGACCAGTTCCCCCGGCAGATTCAGGCCGAGCTGGGCAAGAAGGGGCAGACGTCCATGGACACCAAGTGATAGGTTTTTAACATCAAGTCCTTTTTATTATATATATATATATGACAAAACACACCTCTCTGCATCATGGCAACACTTTTGTCAAAATATGTGGACATTTTCTTGTATTTTCAGGTTTACATTCCCTTTTAACAAGAGAAGGAGAAATATAAATGTAATTTATTGTATTTGTATGGAAGTACAACACTTAAAACAGTGGTTCTTAACCTTGTTGGAGGTACCGAACCCCACCAGTTTCATATGCGCATTCACCGAACCCTTTAGTGAAAAATAAAATGTTGTTTTCAATTCAAGACAAAGTTATATGTTTTTGGTAACAGTTTAGTATGGTGAACATATTCTAAGTAACAAAGACTTAATTTAGAGTTTTTTGGACACTAGGGGAACATATTCTAAGTAACAAAGACTTCATTTAGAGTTATTTGGTGAGGGTTAGGGCCAGGGTTAGGGTTATAATAAGGCCATGCCGAATAAGGCATTAATACGTACTTAATAATGACTAGTTAAGAGCCAATATGTTACTAATTTGCATGTTAATAAGCAACTAATTAATGGTGAATATGTTCCCCATACTAAAGTGTTACCGTGTTTTATTACTGGTGCACAAAATGAACCGTGCATGAACATCACCTTGTTCAAAGAACAAAACCAACACAGTCATAAACTCACAACAAATTACACACCTGCAAATCAGTGTGACTTCTGCTGTTGCCGTATCCGTAATACGCCGATAGGGAGAAGTTTTTATTTACACGATGAGTCGGGTGTGTCTTGACCTCCGCCGAACCCCTGAGCCCGACTCACCAAACCCCTAGGGTTCGATCGAACCCAGGTTAAGAACCACTGACTTAAAACCTTCAGTATATCAGTATGTAGAATTAAATTATGGCATGGATTAACCAAATAAATCAAACAACGTACTAATATAATCCAATTCAATAAACTATTTAAACTTAAAGTGTTTACAAAGTACAAAGAAGAACCATGATAAACCATCCATCCATTCATTTTCTAGATAATCTTATTCATCTCGCCAAATGAAATATAAATTACTTCACTACTTATTATTTATTTAATTGTATTGTTATTAGTTATGGAGCATATTGTGAATAAATTGAGAACATGAAGTGGACAAAAGTTTTAGCAACTGCTGTGTAAAGGAAAAGGGGTAGGATTAAATAAGCTCTGCTTCTTCCTACTCCTTTTCAAACATGTTGAATAGAGAAACTGGAAATTGTGATGTATCATGTTGTATGCACGCATGTTCGAAATAAACACAAACTCAACTCAACATGTACATTTTAATATAAATCGATATTTATTGCTAAGGTATGAATGTTAGATCACAAAATGGACATGTTGAAGTCGCTTGTAAAGCCCATAGTAATACAACTGTTTATTTGTCCAAAAAATTAATTGACAAAAAACCCTCTTGATTATTTAAAGTCTATGTAAACTTTTTATTTTACGACAGTCATCACAATATGTTTTGCGCTTACATTATCATATGCACTAGCTAGGATTAAAGGTTACATTTTTATTGTTCTTTTATTTCCTAAAGCTTCCACTGTGCAAAGTGCAGCGACACAGTGGCAAAGTCGAACAGCGATAGGCACCGAGCCAACTATGACGGCACCGCTCCCTCCTCGACACTGACGTCAGCACTTTCAAGAGGTTTGTGCTCTTGTTGTCCCTTTTATTTACCCTCTCAACCCGCCTGCAAACGTCACGTTGACCGTCCGTAACCTCGAGCCGCTGAGTGGATTTGCGGTGATTCAATCAAGTTGTGCCCTAAGTCGTTTATGGCCCGTCACAATCAGATCGAGCTCGCTGTCTTGTCACTTGATGGTTGTGATAGCGCAGCCACATGGCCATGCTTCAATCCATCTTACAGGTATGTTCTTATCTGATGACAATGAGCCTTTAAACTCTTTACAGCATGCAAGATAACAGTTATTGATATTAATGTCACCATCGTAAACCAATGAGGCTCTAATCTACACTGTAGATGGCAAATCCCTCCGAAATTGAGTTTAATGCCAAGTGATGCCAAAGATAAATACATGGTGAACTTTAGCGCTACTTAAAATTGTTTTAATACAAATACAAACAAAACATTATTTTTGAAGAATAATCTTTATTTTGGGTTTTATTGCCATGTTTTCTTTTTAAGTATCTGTGCATTTAATGGTCTTTGTTTATATAGTACTTTGCTATTACTGGAATGATACCTAAAGCGCATTACATTATACCAGTACATCACATTCACCCATCAATTGAGTGTTACATACAGTGTTATGTATGTATAAAATTATATAGACAAAAATATGTCACTATATATAGTTATATATTTTTATTTTTATTCATTTATTACATTTTATTCCCTTAAAATAGTTTTTGGATTTCTTCATGTCTTTTTTTAGATGTATTCATATTTATTTTTTATCAGTTGATTATTTTTAACTATTTTGTAATGTATATGTTATTTTAATTGAGGTCATAGTGAACATTAAACAATATTTGTAAATAATTAGGGTTTTTTTTTAAATAAAAAAAACATGTTTTAGACATAATTATTTTATGTAATAAAGGCTGTGGCTGACATATGTATTTTTTAAATTCAGATTTTTATGATTTGTAGTAGTTAACTCTCAAGGGACAAATGCTGACTTTGTCATTTCAGTAATTTTTTGCTGTATTTTGCCCATAATTGTTATACTCAAAGTGTTGAGAACTATTAAGTTAACACATTTTATTTTGTATAGTATTTAATTATTTTATAATATATATTAAATCAATTAAGGTCATAGTGAACATAAAAAAATATTTAAGTAGTTTTTTCAAAATAAAAATGTTCTAGACATATTTATTTTATGTAATGAAGATTGTCATGTATTTTTTTAAATATTTGTTTGATTTGTTGTAGATTAACCCTCTGGATGTTGTACACTAACCCTCTGGAGACAAAGGCTGAGTTTTTGTCATTTTATAACATTTTTGCTGTATTTTTGGCCATCGTTTTTGTTGTACTCCATAATTCTTCCTAAGAGGTTGGTTTTTTTTTTCATGTTAAATTTCAATGTCCAATTATTTCACAGGTGTACGCTACACTGTGTATATATAGACATAAAAGTCCTTAAAAAGTAGTTTTTTTTTTAAACTTACTTTGCTTAAATCTCACAAGCAACTTTATCCTTTAAAGGTTTTTGATCAAATTGTCACAGTTTTCGACTGATACACATTTGCATAACGAGTTATTTAAATAAATTAAACATGTGACAATCTGATCAAAAGGGCCAACATTTAAAAAACAAACAAAAAAACACTAAATGTTTGATAATTTTGTTTTGGACCAGAATTTATGGAGAAATCTAAGCAAAAAAAAAAAAAAAGTGAAAAAGTTGTTTGTATATATATATATATATATATATATATATATATATATATATATATATATATATATATATATATATATATATATATATATATATATATATATATATATATATATATTAATCAGTTGAGGACTATTAAGTACAAAAATATGTGGTATTTGTTATTTTTACTTTTATTTTTTAATATATATTAAATCAATTGAGGTCATAGTGAACATTATAAATATTTATGCATGTATATACATACATATATGTATGTATGTATATAATATATGTGTATATGTATGTAAATATATATTTATGTGTGCGTGTATATATGTTTGTTTGGTTCTGAAGTCATAGGGTTAAAGTAGAAATACATTGTAAAATGTAGAACACTTTATTATAAAGTATTCACAGTATTTTGGATGTCGCATTTACATGTTTATCCTATTTTATTAATTTTGACATAGCCAGTGAATTCACTTGCTAATCATCACATATCATAGCAGTCCCTTGTTACCAAGCAAACATGCCCTCTCGTGGCCTTGAGCGGCATGAACGTGAAAGGGAGCGATTTGATTGGTCGCTTCATGTGTCAAAGCCATGATACATTCCTGCTTTCTCCATCATGTTGCCTTTTATTGTCACACATTAAAAAAAAACCTAATTCTGAATACGACCGGCCGCTGTGTGGCTCTGAAATGACGTCATTCATGTCATGTGGTGAAATCCATGTTTTAAGCTGGTATTGAACAGGAGAGGTTGAGCATATGGCGTATTTGTTCAGCGTGAATGCATCACTATGTCAACAAATGCCGCAGTCAAACCATTAATGAGGCCATTACTGGTGTGTAGAGTTAATCCGATCTTCCGTAGTGGTGCTTTAAGGACGCTCAGTGGGCGGTCCAAAGGAGCGCGGAGCCAATGAATGGCCGTCTCTGTTTAAATAGACCTTGATGTCAACTTCTTCACTCACTGCAGCTCTAACGCCATATTGGCTGCTATGTCCTGACTTGTCTTGCAGCTTTACTACGCACCTGACAGGAGTCGCCCCAATCACCTCCCCCCCCTTGGATTCTTACCCACTTTTTCCTTTAATGGAGTATCCGCGCTGCGTTCCTGCCGCGACCACTTGGGAATAGGTTTTGTCAAAATGTCAGATGTTCGCCTTTCCGACGCGACCGTGGAGAGGGTGGACGCGCCGCCGCAGGACAACGGCAAGCCTCCGGTGCGCAGGGTCCTTTTTGGGACACCTGACCCGACAGAGATACGCGACTGTCTGACGGCTTCCATCGGGGAGGGCGTGCAGGCGTTTAAGGAGCGCTATAATTTCGACCCGAAGTCCGAGACGCCTCTTCCCGCGGGGAACTTCGTGTGGACGGTGGACCGCGGCGCACCGGATTTCTTCTCCAGGCCGCCTCACGGGAGGAGACCGTCGCCCGCAGGGGCTGAAGGAAACCAGGCGCAGGAAGCCAACAATCTCGCGGAGCAGTAAAGGTACTCCATAAACTCACTTTTTTCCCCCACACATCGTGTGTAGACGCAACATTGACAACAACAAAAATAATACACTTTACAACCGTGCATGTGCCATTGAAGGCATCGCCATTTAAACAGCACGTACACAGGTAATGTAGTTTTACAGCCTTGCATGTGCCATTGAACGCACCGCCATTTACGCCGCACGTACACTGGTCATGTCTTTCGGGTGCATCTTAAAACGCGAGAATGCCTCTTAAAACAGTATAGTTTACAACAGTGCTCGTGCCATTGAATGCATCACACTGCCCCCTACACAGGTAATACTACATAACCCGGCATGTGTTGTTGCACCCGTTATATAACGCCCCCCGCCCCAAGCTGCCTTTTAACAAATACAGTATAAAACCCGTACACGTCCCATTAAACGCATCATGCGATGCCCACAGTATGGAACTGTGCATGTGCCTTGGCTATAACGCCGCACGTACACCGGTATAATAACTGGGCATAACATCTTAACTATATACTTTATAACCAAGCGTGTGCCGTTGAATGCATCGTATGACATTAAAACCGCATTTTGAAAAAATATGTTATATTGTTAAACCGTGCATGTGTCATTGAACGTATCATATCACAGACAAACTGCCTTTTTAACAAATATATATGTAGCACATACAACCTTGCATGTGCCATCGAATGCATCACCCCGCCCCCAACATAACACCTAACGTACACAGGTTTTCTACTACCGACCATTAAGTGCCATTGAACGCATCTTATCAAAATGTCCTTTTATACAGTGTGTGCCTTGGAATGCATCACAGTGACCCCCACACAACACCGCACGTACACAGGTAATAAATAACATAGTTCACACCCGGGAATGCATCACAACGCCTCTCTAGACTGTAAGCACTGTACATAAGCAAATGATGCCGTTTAAGTGTGGTGCGTGTGCCATTAAATGCATCACAATGTCTCATTTATAATGTGAATACTGCAAAGAAACAAATGATGCACCTTACAGCCATGCATGTGCCATTGAATGCACCATAATGTGAACTCTGAACAATAAATGATAGTACATTTTACATCGTGAATGTGCCCATGAATGCATCATAAGGCATCTTGTATTGTGAACACTGCACATATAGTGTAGTGTTCAGCCGTGTCTGTACAATTGAATGCATCACAATGCCTCTTATTACTGTTCATTAAAGACGTCTTTTTGTTGTTGTTGCAGCCTATGTGAAGGGGAGCGCAGAGAGAAGAGACAGCACTCACAAGCAGGCTCTCCTATAGGAAGGCACGAGAGGCTGCACAAGCACTGAACATGTACACTATCAAGTTTTGGCACTCTTATTGATATTCTTTTTTTAATTCTTAAATTGCCTCAGAAGCAGCAGACAATGTAGCAAAAGTGTGCATATTGATGACCCTCCCTTCCCCATCGTTTGTGCTGTTTTTACTACCTATGTTTTTATATGTAGCACATAAAAAGCTAAATGCTTTTCATGCCTGTGTTTTTGGATAATATGTGTGAATTTTGACACGGGTGGTGGGGTGGTTTAGTTGCAGTGCAATTTCCACCTCCCCCCTAAAATATTTCAAGTGGTCATGTTATGTTGTAATTATTCAGGTCTTTTTTTTAAATGCAGATTTCAACAGTCATCAGGGTTGTATGGAAACTTAAATGTCTTCCTTTTTGTTCTGGCTCTTCCATGGGAACAGCCACAAGAGACAAAGTTTACATGAGAATCTCTATGTACCCCTTTTTATTTCATCCTGTTGTATTTTTTTTTTCCCCCAGAGATTTGCCAAAGTGTGCCTTTTTTGGTTTGGGGGATGGACAGTTGAGCAATATTCGACCAAATTTTCCAATAATAATCCTAAGAAATTGTATTATTTGAATGCACCCCTGAGTGATGAACAGTCCAGATTTAAAAGATAAATAAATAAAAAATCACTGGGCTACTTATGCAAATATGTGAAATTCATGTGGAACATGTAAATTGCACTATTATTATTCCTCATTTTTGTGTGGGCAGAACAACAAAAGCGCCCTCTCTGAAGTGGACCTGTGTGCCTATTTTTTTTTTTTTTTTTTTGGAAAAACACTGAAAAAAGTATACTAACTTATTTATGTTGTGCTTTGTGTGTGTGTGTATGGCTTTCCCAAAGCGACGTTTTTTGTAAATATATTTTAATCATTATTTGAAAAAGGTAAATAAACGGTTGTACATAATTGCGCTGGTGGTTTGTGGCTTATTTTTTTAATCGCAACTCAGCTGAAAACAACTGCATGATTTGTGTGCAAAAAGTATTTTGTGCTCATCTGGAGCAGGAAAAAAACAAACCGTTCCTCTTTGTAAGAGGTAACGAGAAGTGGCTTGCAGACTGTCCAATCAGAGAAAAGAGCAGAAAAGCACACCACTTGGAGGGAACCAATCAGGTAGCAGTGGGCGGGATGATGTGTACGGTACAGGCTGTTCTTTTCATAACGGGCACACACACACACCGCAATTAGTTTCATTGGCTGACTCTTTCCTGTTGATATCAGTGTGGAGGAGGCAAGTGTTTACGTGTGTGTGTGAGTGTGTGTGTGTGTGTTATTCCTGTAATACTTCACCCAGGCTGAGCTCATTATCTTGCCATACTGAGTGACATATCGTTTGGAAGTCTGCAGCCAATAGAAACGAGATAGTGCCTACATATTAATGATGACTATGAATTAGCATTAGTACAATAGCAATAATAATATAGTCGGAGCTATGTTGACCCCGGTAACGAGGTCATTACCGGTTCCTGTGTCTATACATTTGTGACACAAAATGGCCGATTCTGACTATGAATTGGTATTTTTCTTCTTAGTTGATGTTATGTTCGGCTAAGCTAGGTGGCTACATAATCACCATCATATTTATCTCAGCTGTGTCTCTTAAGCCACTTCTAAAACATAATTTCAATAAGTGGTAATATTTGTATTGGGTCAATACTCTTTTAGGCTTAAAATTACCCAAAATGGCTGATTCTGACAAAAAAAAAAGTGTCTTTCCTGCTTATTCTATGCTAGGCTAAGCTAGGGGGCTACATATTCATTATCGTTAGCCTATTTATCTCAGTCGCGTCTCTTTGGCCACCTTCAAAACATTATACCCATAGATTCGAATATTGTGTTGTGTAAATACTATTTTAGACTGGAAATTGCACAAAATGGCTGATTCTGACTAAAAAAGATGCATGTTTTTCCTGTTTACCCTATGCTAAGCTAAGCTAGGTGGCTACCGCTTTATATTACTTGTCATGTACAACAGTGGTCCCCAACCACCGGCCCGCGGCCCGGTCCGTGGATCAATTGGTACTTGGCCGCACAAGAATAAAAATAAAAATAAAAAAAATAATTATTATGATTTATTTTTTAAATTAAATCAACATAAAAAAACACAAAATACACTTACAATTAGTGCACCAACCCAAAAAACCTCCCTCCCCCATTTACACTCATTCACACTCATTCGCACAAAAGGGTTGTTTCTTTCTGTTATTAATATTTCTGGTTCCTACATTATATATCAATATAGATCAATACAGTCTGCAGGGATACAGTCCGTAAGCACACATGATTGTATTTTTTCATGACAAAAAAAAAAATCCACCCCCGGTCCGTGGGACAAATTTTCAAGCGTGGACCGGTCCGTAGTTACAAAAAGGTTGGGGACCACTGATGTACAAGACCGCAACAAAGTGGATATGAATAACTTTTCCACAATATATATATATATATATATATATATTAGGGGTGTGGGAAAAAATCGATTCGAATTCGAATCGCCATTCTCACGTTGTGCGATTCAGAATCGATTCTCATTTTTAAAAAATCGATTTAAAAAAAAAAAAATTTTTTATTTAAAAACAATTTTTTTTTAAATGTTTAAAATTTTTTGTATTAATCAATACAACAAAACAATACACAGCAATACCATAACAATGCAATCCAATTCCAAAACCAAACCCAACCCAGCAACACTCAGAACTGCAATAAACAGCAATTGAGAGGAGACACAAACACGACACAGAACAAACCAAAAGTAGTGGAACGAAAATTAATATTATCAACAACAGTATCAATATTAGTTACAATTTCAACATAGCAGTGATTAAAAATCCCTCATTGACATTATCATTAGACATTTATAAAAATAATAAAAAAAAGAACAATAGTGTCACAGTGGCTTACACTTGCATCGCATCCCATAAGCTTGACAACACACTGTGTCCAATATTTTTACAAAGATAAAATAAGCCATATTTTTGGTTCATTTAATAGTTAAAACAAATGTACATTATTGCAATCAGTTGATAAAACATTGTCCTTTACAATTATAAAAGCTTTTTACAAAAATCTACTACTCTGCTTGCATGTCAGCAGACTGGGGTAGATCCTGCTGAAATCCTATGTATTGAATGAATACAGAATCCTTTTGAATCGGGAAAAAAATCGTTTTTGAATCGAGAATCGTGTTGAATTGAAAAAAAAAAAATCGATTTTGAATCGAATCGTGACCCAAGAATCGATATTGAATCGAATCGTGGGACACCCAAAGATTCACAGCCCTATTATATATATATATATATATATATATATATATATATATATATATATATATATATATATATATATATATATATATATATATATATATATATATATATATATATATATATATATATATATATAACACATACTTCGCAATACTAGAACTGTATCCACTTTTCTAAAGTTAGTAGTAGGTCAGATGCTGTAATCAAGCAATCTGTTTAGTATAGGAATTGTAGTGTGCGTCATACTGAGAGCTCGTTCTCATATTTTGTCCTTCCAGTAGTTAAATAAGGATTAGAAACACCTCAGCTTTGTAATTGTAACAGTAATGATTGCTGCAGATAACATAACGGGCCATAAACGTTACAGGCTATGAATAGATATTCTCCAGAAGGCCTATAAAAGAAGCATGAGCTCACAAGTCGGCCATCTTTGCCAAGGAAGGAGTATTCCAAGCCCTTTTTTTTCTTCTTCTTTGAATATCTTGTTTTTTTAAATGTAATTACGACAGAGCTATGGTGGTTAAAACTTTTCCTAGCACAGGGTGTAAAAAAAAAAACAATACCAGTGTGAGCGTCTTTTTTACACATTTGCTTCCCCTCCGGTGACTCATGCAGCTTGGCGTAGTGACCTGTTTAACCTTTCACTTTGCTCTGCAGCACTGTGCACACACGAATATGTACATGAAGTGCGCACGTAGCTCCAAACAAAGTACTTTAGCACATGAGCGCGAAATAACAGCTATCTATCCAGCCTTGGATATACGTAATAAGGTAAGCGAAGTCATTTGGACAAAAACAACTACAACCAATACATTAAGGCAATAACTTAAGCAGAAGTCATTATTTCACTTAAAAATATTTTAAATGTTATTAGTATTTTTTACTTTTTTATTTTTTAATATATTAATAACCATAAAAAAACACTCCTTTTTTATTTTATTTTTAAAATTTCGGATCGTGCCTGCTCATCAATAACAATAATAATATTTAACAATATTCTGATTATTATATCAACTATTTAAAAATATAATTGCTAATAAAAAAATAATGTAATTGTATCGAAAAATAAAAGGAATAAGATACATTTTTATCTTGTTTAGAAAACATTTGGGGGAAATTTTTATTCTGCAGTTTATTTACAATTTACAAACAAAACTATTGAGCGTTTGAGAAACCTCATAATTAAATGGATCACTTCTTTACGAATGAATCAGCGTTTGTATTCTTCATTTTACTGAAAACATTTTGGACAATTCTATGCATTAAAATTAAAAAAAATAATAATTTAAAGAAGAGTGGAAGCTGTTCGGATAACTAATAATACATTTTAGAATGTAAATGATTAAAATACTAATATTATAAATAAATAATAGTAAATAATGGAACAAACTATAACTGACTGTTTAGATGCTGGTTTTGTGGTTTGTTTATTTCATTCATTTTATTATTCAAAACAATTATAAATGGTCTTAATCATATATGTTCATATTCTGCAAATATAATGTTAAACAGTTGTATTTTAATTGAAATATGTTTAGTATAATCTTTCATTGTAGATTCAATTTTTTTTTAAATTATTTATTGCATTTTAATTGATCTGAAATATTTGACATTATTTTTCGCTGATTTCATTTCATTGAAAATATCTTTTGTTTTTTCTAGCGTACGCGCGTGTGCCATCTGACAGAAGAATGACAAGATGGCATGAGCCGTGAGTCCTGTGGAAGACGCATCCAGCGAGGAGAGCTCCTCAGTTATTTGGGGTGAGCTTGCAACGAGATACACTGCAGGAGTGTATGAGGTATTTGAAAAAAGAAAAAAATACAATTGAGAACATTTTCCGCGCTGAGCGTCCACATATGGGCGATGCGTGCAGCCAGTGCCTTCTGTCCTCATTCCAAATGTTTTCACGTAAATCCAAGCTATAAATTAATATATGAGTTTGCCATATGTGAAAATGCAGCCGACGTTAGCTGCCAGCTTGTTTAAAAGTGCAGCCATTTTGTATTTCAGGGTCAGCAGTAGTCTTAAGGGTGTGGTTGCACTTGGACTATACAAACACATGTATACTATACACACACCTATGGTCCAAGCAAACTCAACATTGACTTTGTTATGCTTTTTAAGCTGCTTATGCTCACAAAAACATGGCATCTTTTAAACTTTTTTTTATAAGATGTCTACTTTTTGCAGTCTGACAGGACTATTTAATTGTTGGCATATACATTTCCCTGAAAAACAAAAATGATAAGGTTTTGCTTAGAGCTGACAACAGAGAAGTACAAGAGAACAAGAGAAGTATCCCACACTTCTCTTTTGTAAAGTACATTTTTACAGCCGATATGGGCATCTACATCAACAATATGATTTGCCTGAGAAGCTGCACAGGACCAAAAAAATTATATATATATATTTTCTTTTAAAGCAAAAATGGGATTTTTTTCGATTACTCCATTAATCGATCGGGATGTTCGATATAATACTCGATTACTAAACTATTCGATAGCTGCAGCTTTAGTTTTGTTGTCTTATGTCGTCATCCATGAACCAGGAAGTAGACTGCTAGCTAACAAGCTGACAACAAAAAAACCCCACTGTGTTCTAAGAGTTGTTTTACTTTTGTTACAGGAATTTATTTAGTCTTTTTTTTTCCATCCCCCCTGCCATGCAATTAAAAAAATGCTACATGAACCAGGAAGTGACCTGCTAGCATATGGAAGGCCCCACAAACATAAGACTACTTCTTTTTGGTATGGATTTTGCATTTTCATTTGGACATACACTGATGATGTGTAGAAAAATATCAATATTAAGCGACCACATAGCCTAAAAATAAGCTAAACGTTGTCTTGTGCCATCATCCATGAACCAGGAAGTAGCCTGCTTGCTAAGAAACACAAATAAAAACAGTGTTGTATGATTATTTTTCCACTTTTATTAGAGGGATTGATTTAGTATTTGTTCCATTTAAGCCATTTGATATATTCCCCCGCCCTACAATACATTTTTTTAAAAATAAATGCGGAAGGCCCAACAAATGTAAGACTATACTGTATTTCTTATGACCTAACACCAATTTTTGGTATGGGTTTTGCATTTTCATGTGGACATACAACATTATTGTGGACAAAAATACTATATTAAGTGATGACATAACTTAAAAAAACAGCTAAAAAGAAGGTAAAAGCTTTCTTGTGCCATCAACCATGTGTGAACCGCTAAGTAGCATGCTTGCTAACAAACGCGAAACAAAAAATGGTGTTGTATACTTCTTTTTTTCCACTTGCAGTAAATGTTTTTATTTAGTATTTTTTCTGTTTGAACTGCTATTGATGTGTTCCACCTGCCCTACAATAAAAAATGTTTGTAGCCCTATTGGGTTCCGTCATCATCCGTAAACCAGGAAGTGACCCACAACAAACTAGCTAAATGTCATTTTTTTTGGTTGGGTTTGACAGCCTATGGCTTACAACAAGGGTGTCCAAAGTGTGTCCCGTTGACCAATTGTGTCCCACGGTTAATTGTTTAAAAATACCATTAAAAAAGTGGAATAAAAAAGCAAACATGTGGAATGTAATGAGAAAAAGTGGTAATGTTGACTCTCATAACACAAAGCTGCCATGTAAGCTATCATTGCTCAAAACACAATAATGAATTACCGTATTTTTCGGAGTATAAGTCGTACCGGAGTATAAGTCGCACCTGCCGAAAATGCATAATAAAGAAGGAAAAAAACATATATAAGTCGCACTGGAGTATAAGTCGCATTTTTTGGGGAAATTTATTTAATAAAACCCAACACCAAGAATAGACATTTGAAAGGCAATTTAAAATAAATAAAGAATAGTGAACAACAGGCGGAATAAGTGTACGTTATATGACGCATAAATAACCAACTGAGAACGTGCCTGGTATGTTAACGTAACATATATACCAGGTGTGAATGAATGATGGGTTTTTAACATGTAAAGCGACTTTGGGTACTTAGAAAAGCGCTATATAAATTCCAGGTATTATTATTATTATATTATGGTAAGAGTCATTCAAATAACTATAACATATAGAACATGCTATACGTTTACCAAACAATCTGTCACTTCTAATCGCTAAATCCCATGAAATCTTATACGTCTAGTCTCTTACGTGAATGAGCTAAATAATATTATTTGATATTTTACGGTAATGTGTTAATAATTTCACACATAAGTCGCTCCTGAGTATAAGTCGCACCCCCGGCCAAACTATGAAAAAAACTGCGATTTATAGTCCGAAAAATACGGTAGAATAAATGTTGTTATGAAGGGAATAAGCGGTAAAAAATGGATAAATGGATGGATGAATAAAAAAAAATTGGGGGAAAAATATAGTGTTTTTGCCATAAACAGGTTTTTGACAAAAAGGCATAACATTTAAAAAATAGACACAAATAACTTCATATCGACAGACAGATATTTAAGACATATTTAAACGTTTACCACACAAATTAAAAAAAAAAATATATGACTTATTTTTTTAAATTGTTTATGATTGAGACTTTTTCAGGTCCCATGAACCAAAGTTTACGGGAGCACTAAAAGTAAAAAAAAATCTATATAATGTATTGATTTTGAAAATGAAAACTATCAAAATGGTTCCCACAAGCTTTGATTTTTCGGTGTGCGGCCCTCAGTAAAAAAAAAGTTTGGACACCCCTGGCTTACATTGAAGTGATGCAGTGTTGCGTTTGAATACAAAAGCAAGCGGCATGTTTGCTGCATTCACTGACTTGTAATTTCTCTATTTATTTCTCACTCTGGGCAACTTTGGGGCTTATCATGCACATATACAAAACATATTGGAGGAACTGATATTTGTTCCTTCCACTAATAAGCAAACTGGTCCAACTTGCCATTCAGCATCACTAGCTAAACTGTTTACCTGCAAAAAAATGGTGGTGCATACATTGGTGCTCAGCAGGCCAGGTACATTTCCAAACAAACTGGATGTACTTTTTCAAGCCAAGCGTAAAACCTGTTCATTACTGGAAATATGTGCCTCCCGAAATCTACAATACGTTTTGTTTTCACTGTAACCCCACATGATGCAAATAAACAAGTGTGTGTCTACATGGGTGTGTTCGCATACACGTCATTTGACCAACAATACAAGGAAGATGTGTCTTTTGTAACTAATAGTAGCAACAAAAATATTTGGAGGGCACTCGTGAATGCATGACCTTGAACCTGCATTAACCTCACAAAAAAAAAGCGAACTGGTCTAATCTTACTCATTAATGATAATAATACCCTACTAGTGCTATTTTCAGCCAACAGTGGTTGAAGTCAGAGTCATTTATAGCCTGCTAACTACTCTGTACTCTTTTTTTTTTTTTTTTTTAGTTTCTGAGGGAAAATAGATGAGTGCAGCGACCTCAGACCACAGCACGAAACGACGTCAGGCCCATTAAAGAAATGCCAGAAGTAAGTACAGAGTGCTCCCTTTGGAGGGGCATGAGCGTGTGTAACACACCGGTGTGGAATAATGCAAACTGAATATTCGTATTTTAGGGCCATTGAACCATCACACAGCGAATAATTGCAAAACCTCAGGTTGAGAGTAAGGTTAGGGTGGAGTTACAGGTAGGGTTAGGGAGAAAAATGACTGGAATTTAGAATTTTTTTAATAACGTGATAGACATGAAACTCCTGCATTACAAGTGTCGTTTTCCTACACGTGCAAGGGCGTTGTTTTTTTTTTTGTCATGTTTTTTTTTTTAACCATGCCCTGTCAGCTGACGAGACACACCCTTGGAAAAACACACTCAGGGAGGAGTAAACAAGCATGTTTCCACTGCGCGACTTGTATTTCATCACCCATCCCAGCTGATCCACCAAAAGACCGTCAAAAACGACATTCCTCCTCGAAAAAGTTCTTTAAAACTGTAAATACCATCAGCTTTTACAACATTATAAAGACTAAAAGACAATGAACTTAGAAGGGAGCCCTGTGGAACACAGCAATCACAATTACAGGCTGTGTTCCGGGCAAAGATATACAAACCCTAACCTTAAATCACATGAGAAGAATTCCATCTATTATCTCAATCCGGCAATTAAAATTGAAAGAGAGCCCAATAATAACTGTTATATAATCATTGTGGTATTATTATTAGAGTTACAACAGGCAAACAGTGTGGATTATGTAGGCGCAGCTTGGAGAAACACTGGTTATTTTCCCATTCATTCAGTTTCAGGTATGATTCCTCATGCACTTAACTCATTGTGTGGTAGTGCTTTCAGTATTGAGTCATCTATTTTTGCTTTGACTCACTTTAGCCCGACCCTGCTTTCTATAACTTATAATAAGGGATGGGTACCTTTCACATTTGAACCTAAACGATACCTGTATTTATCGATACCAATTTTCGGTACTTTTTGGTAAAATGTTATTTTTTTTAAACAATAAAATCAAATTTTTTTGATTAAAAAATAACAGTGAGATGATAATAAAGTGCTGTCCAGTGGTTATTCCTTATTTTCCCACACTTCCGAGTCTCATTTGTAAGTATGCGTCCATTTCAATTTGTCATGGGTTTTTTGCCATCGTCAGGAAGTAGTCTTTTTGCTGTAGGTCGAATGTGCCGGCCATGTCTTTTGTTGAGCCCTACAAAGTGTTTATACTGTAAGTATTGTATTTATGACACACCAGTTGTTTGATTGTGACGTGCATCTTCGTTGTACAAACTGTAGTGTTGATTGCCAAATTTGGAGATGTTGAAATTGCCATGTAAAATTGCTAATGATAATCACTAGCATGTATATGGTACATCCATCGAGCTAGCACATTTTGAAAAGTGGAGCATTACTTTCGAGCACTTTCTCTCAGGCATGCTTGTATTAATGGCATGGACAATTGCAACATCATCTATGTTAGTGGTTCCTAACCTTTTTGACCTCAGGGCCCAACTTTTCCATTGCGCAGGGGCCCCAGGCCCACTCAAATACTAACACTGAATTGGTAATCTTACTCTTGGTTTTAATTGTATTCAGTAATTATGGTTAAGGGCCTATGGTTAAGAAACACTAATTTAGATGCAGTTTCGCTTTGAATATGCCTGTCTGCCCGCCAAGTGCATGAGCCGGTGCCAAGTCTGCAATGACAAAGGTATCAAATTGGTACACCTTGATTTTAAGTGAATCGGTATAGGGTAGAACTAACGAAATTCGGTTGGTACCTAAAAATGTACCAAAGTCTTAACCATTCTGACTTATAATCGGTCTATTAAATGTTCAGATTCAATTAAATGCTGTTATTTTCTTCATTAAGGTCGTTTTGTAAGCTTGACAAACATCTCAGTATGATTATTGCCATTGTGTGCTCTTCTTGGCAGCATGTCAATTTCAATTATGAAACTCAACGATCAACATTGAATCAAAGACAAAAGAAGCATGGTTTTATTTCAAAGGCTCCTCCTTGAACTAAAAGATTCAAACAAGGACAGCAGACAGCGTGGAGCTCCATCACGGCAATTAACTTTTGCTACTTTTGATGCTTTTGTTATAAGGAAAAAAACTAAATTATTTGACCTTAAAACATCAGGTAACTTTTTAATTATTATTTAAAAAGTCAGCCAGTTGTCAATAACTCAAAAAAAACCAAAGTTAACAACAAAAAAAAAAAAGTACACCTAAATGGCACATCAGCAGCAAATGTAATATAAAACTTTAATATCCATCCATCCATCCATCCATTTTCTTTTGCTAATCTGAGGTCAGGAATCCCAGACTTCCTTCTCTTTGCTACTTTGTCCAACAACTACCATAGATCCCAAATCATTCAGAGACCAGCTGAGCAACATAGTCTCTCCAACGTGTCCTGGGTCTTCCTTGTGGCCTCCTGTAGGTCGTACGTACCCATAACACTTTCTCTGGGAGGTGTCTGGGGGACATCCTGACCAGATGCCTAGGCCACTTCATCTGGCTCCTTTGGATGTGGGGAAGCAGATGCTTTACTCCAAGCTCAGAATGAGTTTCTCTAAGGGAGAACCTCGCCAACCAATCGAGGAAACTCATTTCAGCCGCAATCTTGTCCTTTCGTTCACCATCCAAAGCTCATGACCATCGTTAAGGGCAGGAACGTTGATCAATCTGTAAATTGAGAGCTTTTCAATACAGCGCAGACACCTCTCTGAGCCGCCTGTCGATCCATTCTTCCATCACTTGTGAGCATGACCTCAAGATACCTGGACTCCTCCATTTAAGACAATATCTCAACTCCAACCTGCAGATAACACGCCACCCTGTAAGAACTTTTGACCCGGATTTGAACATTCTGATTCTCGTCCCAGTCACTTCATACTTTGTCCAATGAAAGCTGAGGATCACAGCCCGATGAAACCAGCAAGACCACATCATCTGCAAAAAACAGAGATCTAATCCTGCTGCCACCAAAGCAGATCCTCTCAGCGCCCTGACTGCTCTTAGAAATTCTGTTCAAAAGAACAGAATCAGTGACAAAGGTCAGTGCTGGGATAGTTCAAACCTCACTGGAAATGGGCTGGCAATGCGGACAAAGCTCTGATACAATTATACAGGGATTTCTTCCTAATCTCGCCTCTTCGCGTGAGTGTTAAATCCCCCAGCATAACAAGGGAATCACCAGAGGGAGAAAACTTTAATATTTTATTATGTAAAATACAAAACAAATAAAATAATGAATACTATTCATATTTATAAAAATTTTGCTAATAATTGATATTAGTTGCAGTATTTTATATCAACAGGTGTCAATACGGATGCCTGAATGTTTATTTTGTTTGGTTTGATATCAACCTCTGTCTTAAAACTATTTTCCTTACTTTTAAACTATATATATATATATATATATATATATATATATATATATATATACATATATACAGTATATATATATATATATATATATATATATATATATATATATATATATATATATATATATATATATATATATATATATATATATATACAGTATATATATATATATATATATATATATATACAGTATATATATATATATATATATATATATATATATATATATATATATATATATATATATATATATATATATATATATATATATCACATACAGTCGTGGTCAAAATTTTACATACACTTGTGAAGGACATAATGTCATGGCTGTCTTGAGTTTTCAATAATTTCTAAAACTCTTATTATTTTGTGATAAGTGATTGGAGCACATACTTGTTTGTCACAAAAAACTTTCATGAAATTTGGTTCTTTTATGAATTTATTGTGGGTCTACTAATCAATTTTGGTGATGTAGAAAAGTTACAATCAAATCAAATTAGCTTCATGGCATGGCCTCTTAACTTCATGTTAGTGATTATGATTGATGACACCTGTTGCAATTCTCTGAGCCCATTTAATAAGGCTTATATGATGCACTCATTAGACTCGGTTACAAACGTGACAATGGGTAAGTCGAGGGAACTCAGCACAGATCTGAAAAAACGAATCATTGACTTGAACAAGTCAGGAAAGTCACTTGGAGCCATTTCAAAGCAGCTTAAGGTCCCAAGAGCAACTGTGCATACAATTGTTCGTAAGTATAAAGTGCATAGCACAGTTTTGTCACTGCCACGATCAGGAAGAAAATGCAAGCAATCACCTGCTGCTGAGAGAAAATTGGTCAGGAAGATTAAGAGTCAACCGAGAACCACCAAAAAGCAGGTCTGCAATGAATTGGAAGCTGCTGGAACACAGGTGTCAGTGTCCACAGTCAAGCGTGTTTTGCATCGCCATGGACTGAGAGGCTACCATGCAAGAAGGAAGCCCTTGCTCCAGAAGCGACACCTTAAGGCTCATCTAAAGTTTGCTGTTGATCACATGGACAAAGATAAGACCTTCTGGAGGAAAGTTCTGTGGTCAGATGAAACAAAAATGTAGCCGTTTGGCCACAATACCCAGCAATATGTTTGGAGGAGAAAAGGTGAGGCCTTTAATCCCAGGAACACAATTCCCACCGTCAAGCATGGTGGTGGTAGTATTATGCTCTGGGCCTTTTTTGCTGCCAATGGAACTGGTGCTTAAAATGGGACAATGAAAAATGAGGATTACCTCGAAATTCTTCTGGACAACCAAAAATCATCAGCCCGGAGGTTGGGTCTTGGGCGCAGTTGGGTTTTCCAACAGGACAATGACCCCAAACACACGTCAAAAGTGGTAAAGGAATGGCTAAATCAGGCTAGCATTAAGGTTTTAGAATGACCTTCCCAAAGTCCTGACTTAAACCCCATTGAAAACATGTGGACAATGCTGAAGAAACAAGTCCATGTGAGAATACCAACAAATTTAGCTGAACTGCACCAATTTTGTCAAAGTAGAGTGGTCAAAAATTCAACCAGAAGCTTTCCAGAAGCTTGTGGATGGCTACCAAAAGCGCCTTATTGCAGTGAAACATGCCAAGGGACATGTAACCGATTGCTGTATGTATACTTTTGACCCAGCAGATTTGGTCACATTTTCAGTAGACCCATAATACATGAATTAAAGAACCAAACTTCATGAATGTTTTTTGTGACAAACAAGTATGTACTCCAATCACTCTATCACAAAAAAATAGGAGTTGTAGAAATTATTGGAAACTAAAGACAGCCATGACTTTCCTTTCTGTCCTTCACAAGTGTATGTACACTTTTGACCACAACTGTGCATCAAGACTACATTAGATGAAGTAATAAATAAATAATAATGAATGACAAATTTAATATGAATACAAAGCGTGTCTCACCTGAACGACTACGGGGGGAGCTGTGGAGGAAATGAATGTTTCCATTTCATAATGGTACTTTTTAATGGTTCATAATTATTGATGGGTATTTTACTGAAATTAGTACAGTCGTCATCATGTTTAGCTTGCTATAGTTGAGCTGCGGCACTAAAATTACTTTTATGTTTGTAGTGAGGTGATGATCACGCGTTCCATTTGAAGTTTTTATAAATAATTTATCTTAGCTCATCCTGGGGCTCCCATCAACTTTGAACAAACCTCACTTGTTGTCACACAGCTAAAAATAAAATATTGGTGGGAGAAAAAGTCATTCAAATGTCCGAAGGGGCTTTTACGGCCGGTGATAAAAAAAATAAACAAGCATGCTGTCATGGCTGCTAAAGCCAGGCAATTAAAAAAGTGCTGATAGTAGCAGTAGACATCGCCAGCCCTCCATATGTGCGAGAATGAACTCACAGCCGAGGTCACGGCGAGGAGCAGCACACGTGGTGGATGACACGGCAATACTGTACTGGAGCTTGCATGCACAGTGCCATGCCAGTTAACAAAGACGACTTAATTACTGGTGGAAGATTACACAGTGAAACATTAAGACGGTGTGAGCAGGGGGCCACATTGTTGTCACAACAAATGGCGTCTCACACACTTACACATGCTGCCTTTGTTGACCTGTGGCGTGCGAGCAGGCTTAAGTACTCAATCACTCCTAAACACTAGCGACAGGCTACACACACATACACGCACATATGCATTAACACTCTAAACGTCACACAGACTTCTCAAATATGCGGCAACCTTTCCCAGGAAAGGAAGATTTACACGTCTTTATTCTGCAGCCAGGGTGGCGCAACACCCGCCATCAACAAGAAGAGGAAATTCTACACATTTTTGTGTACTGTGTTTGTTTCCCGCCACTGTGCTTGAAGTTAAAATAGCTTGGGAAACGCTACACGTGACTAGTCTTGTCTGGCTTGTAAAAATAATAATAAATACATAAAACTATTGAAATATGTTTAATATAAAATACATTAAAATGTATACATCAATTGCAATGTACTATGACATATTTAAAAAGTAATAATTCATAAAATAATGATTGTGAATAATAAAAATAATAAATACGGAGACATATTTTTCAATTAGTTTGCTAAAAATCAGGCCACTATTTTACACAGAGTATTTATTAACACCATTTATTTTTGGTGCATAAAGTTATTATCTACTTTATTTAGATTAGGGATTTGAATCTTACATTAACTCATAATTCAAATCGATTCTCATTCTAGGAGTGACGATTCAATGCAGAATAATTTATGGATTGAAGATTATTCTCGATTTCAAACCGATTCAAGCAGTATGTTATTTGGTATATCAATTATAATAAAACCTTTTTGAACAGGTTACAGGTTACAAAAGCTTCTCTTGGCTGTTGACGAATGACAGCGGCGTCAAAAAAGTATTTTTAAATATCTATTTTTTCAAATTGATAATCGATTTAGAATCGTAATAAATAAGGATCCCGATTTGTATTTGAATTCATTTTTTCTGGCACCCCTAATTAGAATAATGCATTCAGCCCCACTAAATTCGAATATAAATTAGTTAAAAAATGTTAATAAATAAATAAAATAAGTAACACTCTTTTATACGTTCTTCCAATAAATAATAAATAGATTTCTTTAGTTTTTATATTAATATATATATTATATATACATTATATTGTATTAAATAAAATATCAATACAAATGACACATTCCTTAATTAGTTAGTAAATTAAACAAAAAAAAACAGAATGCTTATGTTTTAAAGAATACATTATTACTGAGGTTGCTTGCAATTATATATTTTTTTGCTATTTTACAGTATCTTTACAATTATTCTGCATTGCTTAGATAATGCATACAGTACCACTGTATTTAATTTTTTAAAATTGATTAGATATATTTTTTTAATTCAAAAGAGTAAAAAATGTGCATCATTAAAATAATAAATTGTGAAATAATTATGAATTAAATTATAAATCATAAGATACAGATTTAGATCTGATCCAAAGCCATCCGAACACTAAACTCACTCCATGCTCTGCCCCTTTACTGTATACTTCCCCACAACACTACAGGACGTACAGCAGAATAGCTATTCCAATTGTATTTATTACTATTTATGTACAGTTGTATTCCTGTTGTCTTGTTCTCGTACTTGTCACTTCTTGCACTAAATGAGAAACATAATGGTATTCACTGTATGTATACCTATAGCAAATGTTTAAACTAAAGAAACTGCTGTTCTAAATGTGGCCACTGGATGTTGCAATAGCAAGTCTGTTAGGCAAGCAAATAGTTTATACCGAGGAGAGCAAGCATGCCAAGCAAGAGGTACACGGTAAAGCAAGGCTGCGACTCCTCCCTCTCGACCCAACGTAAAACAAACAGGAGTAAAATAAACAATTGGTAACCCAACTTAAAATGCTGCACGAGACACTACACATTGATATAGCTCTCTGAAAATTATTGTCTTCTGTGCAAATTTAAAGAAAGTGAACAATGGAAATGCAAATGAGGTAGTTGATGCATAGAAGCGTTTTTGTTTATGCTTTACTGTTTTTATTGTTCAACCCTAGATGGGCTGTGACTTAAAGTTGAATTGCTTTGTAGATGCACTGAGATTAAGTTTGAAGTTCATTGTGTTTTTGAAACTGCACCAATTTTTTCCTCAGAATTTTCAACTCATTTGAAGTGTTTTGTCCAGAGGATTATTTGTAATATGTACATTTTCAGAATGTGCTTGTTCTATTTTGTTGTTGTAGTTGTAATTTAAAGTTATTTTGCCATGATTTTACCCATCCGGCCCGCGTGAGAAAAGATTTACCTCCACGCGGCCCTTGAGCTAAAAATATGTTTGACACCCCTGCCTTAGATAGTACAGCACTTGGAATTCTATTTTATTCTTCTACCTACTGGCCCAAAAACCTTTTTTTTTACTGTACAATTCTAGATATTACTCTGCATCGTTTATATCATACAACACTACTGTATGTTATCTTTCATAAATGTTCTAATATATCTTATTTTGTTCATAACACGACAATTTATAAAATACTCGTGATTTGTAAATAAATCCAATTTGAACACTGATGCATTATTATCTGAAAGGTTCGCTTAGGTTGCTTGTACACACAGGCAACAAGTCACAAGTGTGTAGCCTGCAGCAGCACTGTGTACTGTGTACTTGGAAGGGATCTTAACCACCAGGAAAAATCCCCCCAAAACATATTTGTACTTTGGCTAAATACACGTTTATTCCGGAATATAATCTCATAATTGTTTTCAGCCAGCTGAAGACAAAATAGAAGGGAACATTTGACTCTTAAAGCTAAATCCACACACACTCATACATCCCATCTGTTGTGCTGAGACACGTCTGCATTTGAGTGCCTTGGGCAATGTGTGCGTGTGTGTCCGTGTGTGTGTGTGTGAGTTTTAGTGGGGAGTTCATGTCTTTGTCTTTATGTGTGTGCTTCTTTAACGTGTCATAGCTGCAGGCTGGACACGCGACTTCTACTCGTACAATAATGCCTCCGGATCAGCAACAGGTGCTTTAGGAGTCCAGCCAGGCTTTTTTCTCCTCGGAAAGAACACACCCTACAAAATATGTCAGTTGAGCGACACACTAACAAGCTGATGAATGATGCTCGTTTTATCACTGTTATGTCTGTATAGCAGAACTTCGTCATTATTGACTCATGCCACGATGTGTCATGTGCGATGTCTGAATGAACAACAGGTGAAGGTCAAAACTGCAGACGTTAACTCACATGGAAGTGCCAGAGGGTGAAGCTCTGTATTTGTTTGTCGCTATGGAGAAACCATTAGTTTTTCCTTAAAATGATTGAGAAAAAAATCATTACATAATAACATGGTTATTTACGACCAATATATTGATGCTTTTGTTTACTATCGTCACCGACAACACTACAAATTCAGCCGAAGGGTGTGATACTGTACTTTGCTCTGGACCAAAAACTTCAACAAAGACTCTTTTACAATGCTATTTTTAGTTATATTGCAAGCATTTGGTCTGTAGCGTGGTTTTTGAGTCACTTGCTGCAACCAGTGATGTGCAATACTACTGATTTTCTTTCTGATCCAATGCCGAGTAAAAATCAGGCTGGTATCGGCCATACCGATCCGATACCAATACTTGGTGTAAATATACTTATTGTGTCTGGTAAAATGTCAAATGTAGTGTATTTTAAATGTTGCGGCTCTTGGTAAATCATCTTCAAACGATTAAAAGGGAGTTATTTTGCACTGAATGCCTTATCTCATTTATATTCAACTCTGTATGTAGTGTCTCCAAATAGCCTACAACACAAGGATACACACGCCTCTGTTTTAGAATACTGAGTAAATCATCTTAATTTCCAGTAATTGTCTTAAATAAACACCACTTGCAATGGCTGTTTTATTGCAGTTGCTATGTATAACTAAATGACACATATATTATGAATTATTTAGGAAACTTTACCTAAGTAAATCTATGATTTTTTTTTTGGACTGGATGAGATTTGTTTTTGTCATGACGTGGACTGTGGTGTGGTTTGTTTTCCCGGAATGCAAAGGAACTGGACCGGACATGGCGTGAAGGTAAAGACATGTTTAATTAATCACTCAAAAATGGTACAAACAAAAAGCGCGGACAAGTCGGAGACACTAACTTGGCAAAGGAAACAAAAAACAACCCGTAGGCGAGCGTGCCTGACGCACGTAAAAGCAAAAGCGCAAAACTTAGGACATGAAACATGAACTAAAAAAACTCACTTAACTGTGGCTTGAATACACAAAACTTACGTGGCAAGAAAAAGGCAGCATGGACTATGACAGCCTATCATTAATGTATATATATTAATGATAGGTTTAATACATCCAAAGTACTGAAATTTATACTATTTGCAGACGACACAAATATATTCTACAGTAGTGATGACTATAATAAGCTCATAAATACAGTAAACACAGAACTAAACATAGTAAAAAAATGGATGGACACAAATAAATGATCTTTGAATATAAATAAAACTAAGATAGTGATGTTTGGAAATCGCAACATAATGTCTGAACAGAAAATAAGTATTGATGGTACCCAAATTGAAATCGTAAATGAGAATACATTTTTGGGAGTAATAATTGATAGTAAACTATCATGGAAACCTCATGTCAGACACATTAAAACAAAAATCTCCAAAAGCCTCTCAATTATAAACAAAGCAAAACTATACCTCAATGAAAATGCACTCCGTACTCTATACTGCACCTTGGTACTCCCATACCTTACATACTGTGTTGAAGTATGGGGGAATACTTACCACAACACAATTCATCCTCTGATCATATTACAGAAAAGAGCAGTGCGGATCATTCACAACGTTGGTTATTTAGAACATACTCATAATCTGTTTATGCAATCAAAGTTGCTCAAATTTGATGACCTTGTTAAATATAATACGTCAATAATCTTATATAAAGCATTTAACAAATTATTGCAGCCTAATCTACAATGTTTTTTTATAAGACGAGTGCAGGCTCATAACTTGAGAGGCTTTGGATATTTCTTATTGCCGAGAGCTCAAACCACTCGTAAACGTTTTTGTGTGTCTGTATGCGGAGTAAAACTATGGAACAAACTGGACTTACAACACAAGCAATGCCAAACTATTAATCGATTTAAACTATTATACAAACATGGGGTCTGGTTCAAATATAGAGATGAGGGTCTTTAATTTGACCTGCTGCTATACTCTGTCTCAAAGTGTTAACATGTGCTCAATGTTTCCTTACCATTATTGCTATGTTGTCTATTACCATTATTGCTATGTTGTCTATTACCATTGTTGGTATATTCATTATTCCTACATTGTTGATACAAATTATTGTTACAGTGTAATAATTATTGTTACCTGTGGTAATGCCACTATGATACAACATCTGTATTATAATCATTGAACAAAGTAAGAGTGAAACTCATGTGAGTAATCACTGAATGGAGAACTGGGGGTGGGATTAAATAAGTTATCTTCTTCCCACTCCCTTTCAGGCAAAACTGGACAATCATGCATTACATACTATACATTACCTTTTGCACTATATTAATTTATATTATTATGTGTTGTCAACTTTGTAATTTTTTATGTCATTGCCTAAAATAAATAAATAAATGAAAAAAAAAGAAAAGAAAACTATGACATGAGCAGAGTGAAGTACGCCAGAACGGAGTGTAGAATAATACATAACCAGAGTGTTGAGTAGCATAAACAGAGTGTCAGGGGTATTGTCGCCAGGCCGACTACCTGGCAACTACATGGCAACTACATGCTTAAATAATAGTGTCTTGATGATTAAAAACAGGTGCGTGAGTCCAAATGAGTCAGGTGAAACCAATGAGTTGTCAAGGAAACAAAACAAGGGAGTGAAAAAACAGGAACTAAAAGTGTCCAAAAACCAACAGAACATAGCCAAACAAAACATGATCAAAAGACAATTTTTCCCCTTTAATAATGTTTTCATGTAGACAAGATCTCAATAATTTAGTTACATTACAATGCGTTCCTGTTACATCTCACACTGTAAAAATAAATTATGTAAAAAAACGGTCATCTACTGGCAGCTACGGCTGCCAAACGAAAACCATAAAATTAAAATAAAACATTGTAAACCAAATAATGATCAAAAACATTATATTTACAGACATTTTCATGAAACGTTTTGCGGAAAAATATCGTAATTTTACAGATTTTTACTAAATTATTAAGATCAACCACTTTTAATAAAGTGACGATGCAAACAGTTCTGCAGAAAAATACTTTTATTCTACAGAGTTTTTCCAAATTATTACGATCAAGCACCTTTAATGAAGTGACAATGCTGGCAGTTCCACAGAAAAATACCATTATTTTACAGATTTTTTCTGAATTGTTAAGATCAACCACCTTTAATAAAGTGACGATGCAAACAGTTCTGCAGAAAAATACCTTTATTCTACAGCATGGGTGTCAAACTCTGGCCCGCCAGCCAGCCAGTGCGGCTTCTGCATGCACACACAAATGAATGCAACGCATACTTCATCCCAGCGATACAGGTCACACTGAGGGTAGCCGAATAAAAAACTTTAACACTGTTAGAAATATACGCCACACTGTGAATCCACACCAAACAAGAATGACAAACACATTTCGGGAGAACATCCGCACCGTAACACAACATAAACACAACAGAACAAATACCCAGAACCCTTTGCAACACTAACTCTTCCGGGACGCTACAAGGTGTGTGTGTGTGGGGTGTGTGTAGGTGAAGACATGAAAATCCACGGCCATTCTGCTGAGTGTGAACATGGTCCTAGTGGTCGCCACAAGTGGAACCAATCACATAAAATATAAACTTTTTACTATATTACATGCTGTAAAGGTCGTCAGTGACACGCCATGTGTGTTGTTATTCGTCTCAGCGCAAGTGAACCGAATGGTAATGCTACCAGTTTAACGCTAAATCTGATGTATTTATGTCATCACCGTGTGATGAACACTGACATTCATTATTTATATATTGTTATTTACTGTTGATATTGACCATAAGGGCTCACCTGACCCTCAAGAATTCCACATTTACTAAGGAGAGACTCCCTGAATCCTGACAGTTGGACATTGCGGACAAAAACCTGACTTTTTTTTTTTTTTTTAATTGGTACACTTTGTTTTTAAATTATATTGTTTTGTACATTATTGCTTTGTATTTCATTAACTTACACTGTATAGGAAATATAACCTAATATCGTCTGTTTATTTACATGGTATTAAAAGCCTACTGAAAGCCACTACTAGCGACCACGCAGTCTGATAGTTTATATATCAATGATGAAATCTTAACATTGCAACACATGCCAATACGGCCGGGTTAACTTATAAAGTGACATTTAAAACTTCCCGGGAAATATCCGGCTGAAACATCGCGGTATGATGACGTTTGCGCGTGACGAAGTCCGAGTAACGGAAGTTATGGTACCCCGTAGAATCCTATACAAAAAGCTCTGTTTTCATTTCATAATTCCACAGTATTCTGGACATATTTTGCAATTTTTTTTAATGAACAATGAAGGCTGCAAAGAAGACAGTTGTAGGTGGGATCAGTGTATTAGCAGCGGACTACAGCAACACAACCAGGAGGACTTTGTTGGAGCGCTAGCCGCGCTAGCCGCCGACCTCACCATGACTTCCTACGTCTCCGGGCCGCCAAACGCATCGGGTGAAGTCCTTCGTCCTTCTGCCGATCGCTGGAACGCAGGTGAGCACGGGTGTTGATGAGCAAATGAGGGCTGGCTGGCGTAGGTGGAGAGCTAATGTTTTTAGCATAGCTCTGTGCAGTCCGGTTGCTAAGTTAGCTTCAATGGCGTCATTAGCACAGCATTGTTAAGCTTCGCCAGCCTGGAAAGCATTAACCGTGTATTTACATGTCCACGGTTTAATAGTATTGTTGATTTTCTATCTATCCTTCCAGTCAGGGGTTTATTTCTTTTGTTTCTATCTGCAGTTAAAGCACGATGCTATCACGTTAGCTCGTAGCTAAAGCATTTCGCCGATGTATTGTCGTGGAGATAAAAGGCACTGAATGTCCATTTCGCGTTCTCGACTCTCATTTTCAAGAGGATATAGTATCCGAGGTGGTTTAAAATACAAATCTGTGATCTACAATAGAAAAAGGAGAGAGTGTGGAATCCAATGAGCCAGCTTGTACCTAAGTTACGGTCAGAGCGAAAAAAGATACGTCCATCGCTGCCTCTCTGTCATTCACTGTAACGTTCCTCATCTACGAATCTTTCATCCTCGCTCAAATTAATGGGGTAATCATCACTTTCTCGGTCCGAATCTCTCTCGCTCCATTGTAAACAACGGGGAATTGTGAGGAATACTAGCTCCTGTGACGTCACGCTACTTCCGCTACAGGCAAGGCTTTTTTTTATCAGCGAGCAAAAGTTGCGAACTTTATCGTCGATTTTCTCTACTAAATCCTTTCAGCAAAAATATGGCAATATTGCGAAATGATCAAGTATGACACATAGAATGGATCTGCTATTCCCGTTTAAATTTAAAAAAATCATTTCAGTAGGTCTTTAAATATACTGTACCACTCATCCGCCTGATTTGTAAAAATTACCCTGAACTGTGAAATGCGGTGGAAACACAAACGACACACGTCTACAGAAACTAAAGGTTCTAGGAACTTAAAGTTCCTGAACTTTTGGTGGAAAAAGCCTATTGTCAAGGTCGTATTTCAGTGGTAAGCAAAGGTAAACGGGTTCAGTGATGAGATAAAAGCCATCGGAAGACCTCGTGACATTTTCTATTAGTCACTTTGAATGTTTTGCCCCATTTGTTAGATATTTTGTGGCCATGTTCTGACCTCTCAGAGTCCTGACATTGGCAGTGGTGGAAATGGAGGTGGAGGGAGTGAAAACGGGCGTGCATGTGCTTTAGTTGGAGGCCAACCAGCACTCTTTGAGAAAGAGAAAACAGGGGTTGGAGCTGCTGCTTGCACACACTTCACATTTTATCCACCCCAGGACATGCACACTGCTGATCCTGACGCTGAACAGCAATGTGGAACTTGGCAAACGTGGAGAGAAAAAAGTGAACATTTTGTGCCTCCTTTAAGTTTGTTTTGAGGTTTCAGTTGTGTAAGAATGTTCTTTCATTCCTTCATTGGCCTTTTTAGGCTCCACTGTTCCCAATGTTTTTACTTTTGGGACAGCTTTGCCTGCATGGGTTAAAGGAAAACTTCAGAAATGAAAGCTTAGCACCAATCAAACAACCCCATATAACCATAATGTACTTTTGATATATACCGGAACCCCACCATGTTGTTGGTCATGTTGTAAAATAAGTCAACTAAATATATAACTAAAGCCTGCAGAGAATACTGTACATTTTGAGGCATTTCTCCCACCCAATCAGTGGACAAATAAAATAACAATAAAGATGTATAATCGAATATGAAGCCACAATAGTTATTAACCAATTTGATGATAAAGTATTTTTAAGCCAAAAAAATATGGTATTTTCTTTACATAACAGTTGTTTTATAGTAATAAAAGAAACAGGGATATTATTAGATAGAAATAAATAGGTATAACAATTTGTAATTTATATTTCTATATTTTATATTGTATCAACATACAGCATACAAATAAAAAACTGTATAGCAACAATTACAAGTATTGTTGTTTATATTATAGTAGATAGTATTGAATGTAGTGTTGTAACGATACCAATATTTTGGTACCGGTACCGGTAAAAATTGCATTATTGGCTTTATTTTAACAAAAAATCTCACGGTACATTAAACATGTTTATTATTACAGTTAAGTCCTTAAATAGAGTAGTGAACATACTAGACAACTTGTCTTTTATTAGTAAGTAAACAAACAAAGGCTCCTAATTAGTCTGCTGATGTATGCAGTAACAAATTGTATCATTTATCATTTTATTATTTTGTCAACATTATTAAGGACAAGTGGTAGAAAATGTATTATTAATCTACTTGTTCATTTTCTGTTAATATCTGCTTACTTTCTCTTTTAACATGTTCTGTCACACTTCTGTTAAAATGTAATAATCACTTATTCTTCTGTTTGATACTTTACATTAGTTTTGGATGATGCCACAAATTTGGGTATCAATCCGATACCAAGTAGTTACAGGATCATACATTGGTCATATTCAAAGTCCTCATGTGTCCAGGGACATATTTCATAGTTTATAAATATAATATACATTTTAAAAAAACGAAAGAAGATGTGATGCCAAAAAATATCGACGTAATCATAGTAGTATCGACTAGATACGCTCCTGTACTTGGTATCATTACAGTGGATGTTAGGTGTAGATCCACCCATGGTGTTAGTTTACGTTTTGACGCCGGTGAGCTACGGTGTGTAGTGAAGCATGTTTATCTATTCCTCGTCTTGCAGGGATGATACTTGTAAGAAACGTACTTTATTTGTCGCCATGAAGGCGAGGATTAGTGATTTAGAAGTCGCTAAAACACTGCAGACGGCGGATGGACGTTAGCCGCTAGCTAGCTAGCCAAGTCTTAAAGCATCTCTTCCTGAGGGCGTTTCAGTGTTATAACTTCACCTTTATCTTTAGTTTTAAGCCAAAATGCGTCTGTTCTCCCTTTCCTGTCTACACACTGTGTTTGCTTGTAAGTACTCTGTGACTGGGCGCTGCCGAACATGCTCGTCTGCTCGTAAAGTAAACCAGCAATGTCACGATGTGACTTCGACGCGGGCGCGGAGGGTGTGTGGGACCGGTACTTTTCAGAGGCAGTATAGAACCGAAAATGATTAATTAGTATCGCGGTACTATACTAATACCGGTATACCATACAACCCTAATTGAATGTATATCATAGTAAACTTTTTTTTTTTTTTTACAATTTTAAATAATATAAGTAACATATACAAAATGTAGTATTAGTAGTAATAAAATAGATTTTGTATTCCATATTATATTTTTTTATTAATACAGATCAATATACTGTCTTATGCTATACAATATACATGGAATGCTATACAATAACAGTAAAATAATAATATTAGCAAATTGTTTTTTAAACAGTATATTAATCTTTATATTACTGTATATAAGAATAATACACTATTGATCCATCCACCGTTTTTTTCGCTGAGAAAAAAGTCTTAGATGTGTGTCACTGTGGTAAACTGTAAAATGATTTAAAAAAAAAAAAAATATATATATATATATATATATATATAAAATTATTTTAAATATATATATATATATATATATGATATGATATGTATATATATATATGATATGTATATATATATATATATATATGATAAAGATATATATATATATATATATATATATATATATATATATATATATATATATATATATATATATATATATATATATATATATATATATATATATATATATATATATATATATATATATATATATATATATATATATATATATATATATATTCATATATACTATATATATATATATATATATATATTCATATATACTATATACATATAGTATATATATATATACCGGTATATACATATATATGTATACAGTGTATATATATATATATATATATATATATATATATATATATGCACACACAGAAAAAAGTCTTAGATGTGTGTCACTGTGGTAAACTGTAAAATGATTTTAAATATATATATATATATATATATATATATATATATATATATATATATATATATATATATATATATATATATATATATATATATATATAAAATTATTTTAAATATATATATATATATATATATATATGATATGATATGTATATATATATATGATATGTATATATATATATATATATATATGATAAAGAGATATATATATATATATATATATATATATATATATATATATATATATATATATATATATATATATATATATATATATATATATATATATATATATTCATATATACTATATATATATATATATATATATATTCATATATACTATATACATATAGTATATATCAGAGGTGGGACCAAGTCATTGCTTTGCAAGTCACAAGTAAGTCTCAAGTCTTTGCCCTCAAGTCTCGAGTCAAGTCCCGAGTCAAGACAGGCAAGTCCCGAGTCAAGTCCAAAGTCAAGACTGGAAAGTCTCAAGTCGAGTCCCAAGTCCTGCATTTTGAGTTTCGAGTCCTTTCAAGTCCTTTTAACCACAGACTAATATTTTTACACAGATTGTGTATGCTTTTAAAACGCTGTATTTATTTATTAAAACAAGTGCATTTGAAATTGCAAGAAAAAAAATAGTGCTGACATTGCAATTCATAATAGCACTATTAACAGTAATTTTAATAGTTTAAGCAATTTTAAACATTTAACTCACTCCTTTACAGAATAAACACATTTGCAAAAACAAACATTAACATACTATTGGTTGTATTTTATGAAAATAACATTACCACAGAGTTGAGAAGGAGCAAAGATCTTCAATATTTGTATGTGAAAATCACAAATAAATCTTCTGGGGGAGGATGACGCCCCTACAGGGGTTTGTTTACAAACTTTCAGCCCCACCTAAAACAAAATTCACCAGCCGCCACTGATTATGATGCATTCTCATTTTAGGCAAAATATAAGACAATACTTTCTTAACAGTATAATTGTAACCAGGAATAAGTCTTCAAGTAACAATATTCAAATACTAACATTGTTGGGTAAAACAGCATTTGGTTTTATTCTGAATCCAGTGAAACAAATTGGTGGTTTTAGCTGATATGAAGACTTTCAGGTGTTTATATAAGTTTAAGTATTTGGCAGACGCTTTTATCCAAAGCGACATACATAAAAAATACATACATAACAATCACTGTAAACATTATCATTTAAGGGAAGAATGTAATACAAAATATCAATACAAAGTGTCAAGACAGAATAAACTCTCTGCTGCTGCAGCAACAGAGATACAGTCTATAGGTCCCTAAGATATATAGATATCTAATGTATTCATACATTGTTTATGTAGGATATACGCATGTATATATAACCTAATCATATTGTTTCTTCAATTTAAAAATAGTTTACCGTTTTTTCCCCCTTCTCTGGGATTATATTCCCAGTTTTGATCTCGGACGTCTGGTCACTTATAGCGTATAAGAATATTCTATTACTGTTAAGCAAACTATGAATAATAAAACTTGCCAAAACATGTGTCCGTTATCATAGCTACACGTATGACAAAAAAGCGCGTGAAAATCAGTGGTATTCAGTGAGGTAAAATGAATTAAATGCGCTGACAGTTCATTGCTCCTGACAAATGAATTGCACTGAGTGGAGCGGATCACCACTCCAAGATGGCGGCCCCGCGTCTCGTCTGCGCCAGTAAGCAGTAGCGCTCGATGCTGCGTACCCTTAAAACATGTCTATGGTTATAACGTTAGCAGTGAGTTTACAGCCTCACTGATTTAACTACACAGCAAATAAAAGTCATGTTACTTAGCCAATAAACGTTATCTTACATTCAAAACTTACCCTTCTTTGGGCAACTTCAAATGTCGAACGAAGTTGGAAGTTGTTGCGTCTCCGTCTGTAATATTCCAACTGCGTGATTTGCATACGCAATTCGTTTTTTGTTGACCAAGTCGTAGTTTTTATACCCGAACGAAACCAACTTTGGCATAATTGTTTCTCACTGCCGCATTGTTTGACAACTCTTGTTCGGTGGTTGTCCTGCAATTTGATTGGATGAATGCTGTGTGATGAAAACAACGTAAAACTAATTTGATTGGCTGTTGTACTGAGAGCACACCAGCTGACAAGCAGCACACACACTGATAGACAGACAGACACGTACAAAATGAAAGATACGGAGCGCTCCCAAATAACTTTTTAAGCTTTGGGATTTGGGGAAAGTAGCAAGTCATGTCAAGTCAAAAGGCTCAAGTCCAAGTGAAGTCACAAGTCATTGATGTTAAAGTCTAAGTCGAGTTGCAAGTCTCTTTACATTTTGTCAAGTCGAGTCTAAAGTCATCAAATTCATGACTCGAGTCTGACTCGAGTCCAAGTCATGTGACTCGAGTCCACACCTCTGGTATATATATATATACCGGTATATACATATATATGTATACAGTGTATATATATATATATATATATATATATATATATATATATATATATATATATATATATATGCACACATATATGTATATATACACATATATGTATATATATATATATATATATATATATATATATATATATATATATATATATATATATATATATATATATATATATATATATATATATATATATATATATATATATATATATATATATGTTGTTTTTTTGAACTTATTGGAATTTAAGTGTAAACACTGCCAGTTAGAGATGCCCCTGCCTATACGCAGATCACTCACTCACTGTGCTTAGGGCCCAAGTTGAAAAACTTTTCGGGTGTTACCATTTAGTGGTCAATTGTACGGAATATGTACTGTACTGTGCAATCTACTAATAAAAGTCTCAATCAATCAATCGAAGCAGCGCATCTAAGATGTCAATATAATGAATCACAAGGCATTTCATATGAAATTTCAGAGCTAATTTATCCCTAGCCCCTTCCTGCTGCGTCACTGATAGGTATTTAATGGCACATTTCCTCTGATATTCCCGTTTTCCTCAGTGCTGCACACCATTGGTGCTGTTTTTGGGTTCTAATCCTGGTCAACGATATGTCAGAAACATTTGCAAATGCACTGTATGTTTTAATTAGGTTTAGTTTGTTATTTTGCACAAGAAAAATATTTATGAAACATTGTATTTCCCAATGAATTTGTTTATTACAGAATATGCAATTCAAGGTTGATTAAAAAAGTATCCCATTAATAACAAAGTGTGAAGACATTTTTGAGGAAGGGAGGCTTAAAAGAAGATTCTGCTGAGAGCCCCAATTAAGCTGCCAGTGACTCGGGAAGGCTTTCAGTAACATTCAATGTGGGACATTTTCTGTGGACACCTGATAAAAGACATTTGCTATCTTTTGCCAAGTGGCCAGTGCTTCATCTTCGTCATTATTTGTGATTGACAAACCAACATGTGCAATAAAAAAAAGTGTTTGGTTTGGTTGATTGAGTTGTGGCGGGTTTAAAAGTGAGAGAAAAAAAGTCTCACGTGAGCTTCTCGTCCTCCACTGTCTCTGCGTGGGCTCACACACTGAGGACACCGCCCTGTCTGGCCTGTGCGGCCATGCTGGGGCCAAACTCTGATTGGCCGACACTCCTCCCCGTGGGGGAGGGTTGAGGCGAGAGAGAGGCCGGCGAGGCGTAGCGTGTCTGGGACAAAAACACAGGGCGAACTGCCAGCTGCTGTCCCTGAAGGGGTGATTGCTGGGAGGCCTGGGAGAATCATGGAGAGAAGGCAGGCTCTTGTCCCAGCTTATTTTGCTCCTACCATGTCTTTAGCAACAATGGTGTGTTTAGTGGTCAGTGTGTTGTAAATAATGGTTGACTGTGAAGTGAGTCATTTTAAACACGGCTATGGTTGGGACGTGGTATCCATGGTTACAGCCATCGCAATAACTCTGCTAGTCTCCTGCTACAATATCCACTTTGAAAAGCAACAATAAAAAGTCAAACACATGACATTTAGTCTTTTCGAGTATTATTTTTAATGAATAGAAAAATTTGCTTTTTGGTTCGTCAACTCAAACTATTTAGTATCCATAGCTAGTTGGGATGGGTACGGAATTCAGTCAGTACCACCGGTACTTGGCGGGCAAACAAGCACTCAAGCAGCGCTCAATTTTTAATGCCAACTAAGCATGTATGCTTGATAGAAAACAGTCGAACATACAGTGAAGCTCCACTGTTCAAAGGGTGTTAGCTTGATGCTCATTTATCTTGGATTTACATTATACATGCTACTAATTAGCATTAGCAATTTTACATGCCGATTTCAACACCTCAAAATTTGGTAATGAAAACCACAACTGAGATGGTGTGTAATAGGTACAACACAGTGGCGTGCGGTGAGGTTAATGTCTGGTGAGGCACGACTGCATCATCACAGTCAGATTTACAAACATATGAACCCTAAATAGTATCTTATTCACCATGTGATTGGCAGCAGTTAACGGGTTATGTTTAAAAGCTCATACCAGCATTCTTTACACAACTGTAGCACACAAAAAAGCACATTTAATAAAAAAAAACATTATTATGGTCTTACCTTTCTTGCTGGACATCCACACAGCCAGCCTTTGTGTGTGTACCACGCCGTTTGAAAAGAACGGGTCTTCTGTCCCAAAGTCAAAAGCGTTGGTCTACCTTTAATTATTACCTCCTGCTTCGATTGAAAGTCCAGTTTAGAAAACTGTTTTATTTTACATATGTAATCCTCCATGTTTTTAATAAAAGTCCAGGCGAGAGGAAATAAACAATCGCTGCACTATGACTTGCAAACTTTTTTTTTCTTTTTTTTTCTGATCTCTGGGATCACTACCGCCCTCTACCAACAGGAGGCCGGATTACTGCGAGCCTCAGACAGTACGTCTTTTCCAGCAGTTTTATGAATGCTCAGCACAAGAAATACGTTACACACATACAGTTGTTGACAAAATACACTGTACATTATATACCTCAGCTAACTAAACTATGCCATAGTTTAGTTAGCTGATATAATTCATATAGCAGTACAGTCTCACTGCACAGCAGCTCAGCAGTTAGCCGAGTCATTGTGCACAATCCATGTTGAGGCACAAATCAGTGACGTGCCTCAACTGGCTGCTGATCACCGCACCGTCTCTTCTCAGTATTTGAACGGCAAATGTAAAAATAAAAATAATCTAAAACTGGTGAAGTTAAATGGAAAATAACTTTAGTATAATCACTGGATACATATAACAATTTAATAATTTTTTTTCTCTTTTTACATTTTTTCTCTTTCCATGATGGCAGGTGAGGCACCGCCTCCCCTGCCTCTAGTGACTGCACGCCACTGGTACAACACTACAACACTAATTGCAAAGACTACTCCCTGACTAGGCAACACACTGTAGCTTACTGCCACATAATGTCTTGGAATCGCAACTGTATGCAATGACTTCCAAATGGACTCAGAAGTGTAAAGAAAACAAGATGTATCAAATGGACAGCACCGTTAATATTATCAGCTCTCTGTTAAGTGTTAAATAAACAAAATAAATGTTATTATTAAACCAATAATGTTTATTAAGACTTGAACACACAAAGAAGTACCGAAAATTGGTACTGTTGAGTACGATTTTAAGGTACCGGGATTTGGTACCGTATCCCTATATGCTAGTACTAATAACAGGTCATTTATACTTGTTAATTCTTTCAAATGAATTAATTTAAAAGAGACATGCTCCACGGTTTATTGTAAAATGTGTCTAGAAAAAGTAAACAACCTATTTTTTGACATAAAACACCGTATAGTCTATTTACTATATATTAGCCACTTGCCAGACTAACTTGGCAAGTATGTTAGTAAACTAAGCTAAGCTACAGAAAATCATCCATTTAGGTGGCCTGTTAAAGTTGACCCACAATTATTCAATTTAATGACTACTTTCAAAATAATTTGTGAAAGTGACGTATGTTTTGCAGAATTGTTGTAAAATGTGTCTAGAAATAGTAAAAAAGCAGCCTCTTTGTTGTTAAAAACACAACGTTGTCTCTTGGAATAGTTATGTGTTATGCTAGATCCCTACAATTAATAGATTACAAGTGCATTGTGAGATGCTTTTAGTGAATGTAGCCTTTGCCAGGGGGAGTTGTTCGTCAGGCGGTACCCATCGTTCACTGGGTGTTTCGACACTTACCACTACACCCTCCCAATGGCGGGCCACCAATGATGGCTAAGCCACTGCCCATCTCCTCCTCCTGGCTTCCATCTGAACTCCTCTATCCTATTCCATAACCAGCAAGAGGCTCTCTCTGCTTCCTCCCTCCATCCTGCACTGCTGTCTTTCTTGTCTTACCTGTGACTCCAATGGCTGTAAGCATTCTCCACACTGACTGTGTAGGAAATCCTCTACAGCCGACCTCGACCGGAAACAGCCCCATCTGCCATCCTTTCTCCCTGCATTCATGCAAGAGGTCTTGATATTTGGCACTCTTTATTTCTAAGGCCTGTTCAGTGAATAGGCCTTAGAAATAAAGAGTTGTTTTGCAAGTCACAAGTAAGTCTCAAGTCTTTGCCCTCAAGTCTCGAGTCAAGACAGGCAAGTCCAAAATCAAGACTGGAAAGTCTCAAGTCAAGTCCCAAGTCCTGCATTTTGAGTTTTGAGTCCTTTCAAGTCCTTTTAACCACAGACTAATATATTTACACAGATTGGGTATGCATTTAAAACGCTGTATTTATTTATTAAAACAAGTGCATTTGAAATTGCAGGGAAAAAAATAGTGCTGACATTGCACTTCATAATAGCACTATTAACCAGTCATTTTAAACATTTAACTCATTCCTTTACAGAGTAAACACATTTGAAAAAACAAGTGCAACTGTACTTATTTGCACAAAAGTGTTAACATTGTATTTCCATGGCATATTGCATTGTAACTAGTTCCACAGCAGTTTCTATCCTGTTTTTACCTTACCTTATCTCATTGATCTCATCTCATACTGTATTGTTTATGTGTGCGTACACATGAAAAACATAACAAATACATGAACATAACAATGAACAGAGTTGTACTTTTCAGATGTCAGGGCCCTATGCAATATGTACACATATTCTTAATATAGTATACATTTTAACTGACCTTTATTTGACTATGTTTGTCTTTTTGTAGGTGGCTAAAATACGAAGTGCTGCTGACCGCCGTCTAACGTTACGTTACTGTGTGTGATACATTGACTAACGTAACGTTATGTGTAGGTACCTCATGAAACCCTGCTTAAAAAAATCACTTGACAAAAAGTATGAATAAGGTAGCGAACTGCAGTGGACGCAACAGAATGCCGTGTTTGCAATGATGTTATAACCATAGACATCTTATAAGTAGACGCAGCATTGGCTGCTGTGACGCGAGAAATTCGGCCGCCATCTTGAAGTGGTGATGAGGAGCCGGCGAGCAGCCTAAACTGACAGTTGACAGGTAGAAAACAAAGATGCCGGACTGTTGAAAATAGGAATCGGGGGATTACTTTTCACTAGTAAGATTTAACATTAACGTACTATTGGTTGTATTTTGTGGAAATAATATTACCACAGAGTTGAGAAGGAGCAAAGATCTTCAATATTTGTATGCGAAAATCACAAATAAATCTTCTGGGGGAGGATGACCCCCCTACAGGGGTTTGGTTTACAAACTTTCAGCCCCACCTAAAACAAAATTCACCAGCCGCCACTGATTATGATGCATTCTCATTTTAGGCAAAGTATAAGACAATAGTGAATTAGTGAAGTGAATTATATTTATATAGCGCTTTTCTCTAGTGACTCAAAGCGCTTTACATAGTGAAAACCCAATATCTAAGTTACATTTAAACCAGTGTGGGTGGCACTGAGAGCAGGTGGGTAAAGTGTCTTGCCCAAGGACACAACGGCAGTCACTAGGATGGCGGAAGCGGGAATCGAACCTGCAACCTCAGGTTGATGGCACGGCCACTCTACCAACCGAGCTATACTTTCTTAACAGTATAATTGTAACCAGGAATACGTCTTTAAGTAACAATATTCAAATACTAACATTGTTGGGTAAGACAGAATTTGGTTTTATTCTGAATCCAGTGAAACAAATTGGTGGTTTTAGCTGATATAAAGACTTTCAGGTGTTTATATATGTTTATGTTTAAGTATTTGGCATACGCTTTTATCCAAAGCGACATGCATAAAAAATACATATAAAAGAATCACTGTAAACATGATCATTTAAGGGAAGAATGTAATACAAAATATCAATACAAAGTGTCAAGACAGAATAAACTCTCTGCTGCTGCAGCAACCGAGATACAGTCTATAGGACCTAAGATATATAGATATCTAATGTATTCATACATTGTTTATGTAGAATATACGTATGTTTATATAACCTAATCATATTGTTTCTTGAATTTAAAAATAGCTGACCGTTTTTTCTCCCTTCTCTGGGATTATATTCCCAGTTTTGATCTCGGACGTCTAGTCACTTATAGCATATAAGAATATTCTATTACTGTTAAGCAAACTATGAATAATAAAACATGTGTCCTTTATCATCGCTACACGTATGACAAAAAAACGCGTGAAAATCAGTGGTATTCAGTGAGGTAAGATGAATTAAATGCGCTGACAGTTCATTGCTCCTGCCAAATGAATTGCACTGAGTGGAGCGGATCACCACTCCAAGATGGCGCCCCCGCGTCTCGTCAGCGGCAGTAGGCAGTAGCGGTCGATGCTGTGTTTCCTTATAAGATGTCTATGGTTATAATATTAGCAGTGAGTATACAGCCTCACTGATTTAACTGAGACTTTTTTTTATTAGTACATTGCACAGTACAGTACATATTCCGTACAATTGACCACTAAATGGTAACACCCGAATAAGTTTTTCAACTTGTTTAAGTCGGGGTCCACTTAAATCAATTCACTGGTATCACAACTACACAGCAAATAAAAGTTACGTTACTTAGCCAATAAACGTTAGCTTGCATTCAAAACTTACCGTTCTGTGTGCAACTTCAAATGTCGAACGAAGTTGGAAGTTGTTGCAATTAGTTTTTTGTTGACCAAGTCGTAGTTTTAATACCCGAACAAAACTATCTTTGCCGTCATTTTTCCTCACTGGCGCGTTGTTTGAGAGCTATTCTTCGTTGGTTGTTCTGCAATTTGATTGGATGAATGCTGTGGGACGAAAACAATGTGGATCTAATTTGATTGGCTGTTGTACTGACAGGCAGCAAAAACGCTGACAGAGCGCACACTCCCTGACAGACACACACACTTACACATTGGAAGATATGGAGCGCTCCTGAATAACTTTTTAATCTTTGGGTTTTGTGGAAAGTAGCAAGTCATGTCAAGTCAAAAGGCTAAAGTCCAAGTGAAGTCACAAGTCATTGATGTTAAAGTCCAAGTCAAGTTGCAAGTCTCTTTACATTTTGTCAAGTCGAGTCTATAGTCATCAAATTCATGACTCGAGTCTGACTCGAGTCCAAGTCATGTGACTCGAGTCCACACCTCTGCTGTTCACACCCCTCTTCCCATGGAACTGTAAATTCTATTAGAATGATCTTTTTTACTTAATCCGACCACTGCACCACATCCGGCCTAAGGGCTGTCTGGACAATCTGGGGGAACTGCAGCCTTCCTCCCTGATCAACCTTCATTTCCCACGATTGAGCCTTTTGTAGCAGATTGGTTGTTATTGTTGTTGTTGGTGTTAGCTTTTGTGTCTCCCCTACAACTTGGATTGCTATTTTCCAAAGGGACTGGCATGTCTACCTTCTTTCCTGGTGTTAGCAAGTGTCACGAGCACCTTGTCATGGCGTTATCTGTACCTTCCTTGTATGCAAGCTGTTTTACATTCGGACAAGATGTGTGCCATGGTGCCCCTCTTGCCACAAAGCTTGCGCAATGGGTTTTCACTCATACCCCACTTGTGCAAGTTTGTTGGAGTTGGAAGTGTGTCATACACTGATCTTAGCAGGAAAGAAATGCTGAACAGCTACAGCCTCCATAGGTCCGACCAGGTAATCTTCTTCTGGGGTAGGTCCCACTTGGTCCAGGCTCTTTGTGAACTTATCTCCAATGCCCATGAGCGATGTCTCCTCCAGTTTATGTACTTCCTCCTGGATCATGGCTCTTCTGTCACTAGCTCCTGCTTTTCTCCAATGTTGGAAATGAGAAGATCCAAGACTCCGTCTTCCAATGCATGGGGCTCCAATGATGTCATGTAGCTTCAGGATGTTTTCGGCCTGAGCAACATATGTATCAGCTGCCCACTTGTGTCCTGACCTTGGGGTGACACTTGCACGTCTGACTAGCTCATCCTGGGGGTCTATGTATGTCATTACGACTTTGTACAAAGCTACCTTGAATTCCTCTACCATAGATGAAAGAGGAAGTTGGAGTTTCCCTGATCTTAAATAGAGACCTACTGCAGTGAAGCTTGGAGGTATTCCCAACTACTTATAAATATATACTTACTGATGTTCCTCTCCCCTCCTTGTACGCCTGTCATTGGAACCTCATACACAGTCGGCATCCACAAGAGTCTTGGCAGAAGTCCGTGTTGATAAAGCCATGCTTTAAACTTCCCCGGGATCCCTAATTTTTCGATCCTCTTTAGCCATTCTTGTGTCTGCTTCTCTGTTTTAGTAATATTGTTCTTGTCAGTAAGTGAGTCATCATATCACTTCCAGAGGCACTTGATTGGATTCTTCTCCATTGTTAGAATCACTTCCACTTGCACGTGCAACTTGAACCTGTTAATCAGTTTCCCGTTCCTGATCACCATGCTCCTAGATTTATTTGGCTTGAACTTCATTCTGGCCCCCGATGCTTGTGGTCCAAAACAGTCAGCACCCACCTCGCCTCTACATGGGTTGTTGTTGTCACGGTAAGGGCATCCATGTAACCTCTTATTGGGAGTTGTCTGATGCCCATGTTCATTTTGGGGCCCCGGGCTTCTTTCTCCGCAGCTGTTATTAGGAGGTTCATTCCCATGACGAATAGAATGGGGGAGATTGTGCAGCAGTTACGATGCCCTTTACCAGACTTTGCCACTGAGTCGTAAAATTGGCTGTGTTGAATTGTAACTGGATTCCACTGAAGTAGCTGCTGATGATTAATTTGATGCGCTAAGGGATGTGGTAGCATTCTAATGCTGCTAGAGCATGAGGGACTGATCCGTAGACATTGGCCAAATCCAACCAGACAACAGTCAGATTTCCTTTGGTGATTTTGGCTTCCCGAATAATCTGACTGAGACAGCAGTGTCGATGTACCCATTCTCTGTCATGTACGAGGTCATCCTCTTGGCCAGCACAGAAAATTAGAGTTTGCCTTCTACACTAAGCAGTGAGATTGTTCTGAACTCTTCAGTAGTTGTGGAGTTCTCTTCCTTTAGTATTAAGCAGCCTTCTGCCTTTTTCCAGTATGATGGAACGGTGCCCTTACTCAGTCCGAAACAGCTTCCGTAGCCTCCGCAAAATTGTCTCTTCTTTCCTTTTGGAGTTGTTCAATCATAAATATGATTACTTTTACAATAGGTTTCCTCATTCTTTTCTCTGATACATCTCACACATTTGAGTTGGCCTCAGCATTAACACTTTACATTTAATTCGTTTGAACAGGTGTATTGCCGCTTTAAGAGAAGTGCTGCGCTGTGTTTTAATAGCCTTTACATGGGGCACAGCCATTCAAAAGTTCCACAAACATGAACACGCTCACACAGTCACTGAATGGCCGCAAAAAATTAATAGATGTGTTTCAGGCTTGTGTCACTTCCAGGGAGAGGCTTGATCCAAGCGCATCCCAGGGGATCTAAAGTGTCTATTAAATATAACGGAATGATTGCACTCATAGGAGATGTCTTGTTGGAAGTGGTGCGTCAAATACATTTACTGATCTCACTGAAGACATTGATGGATTTTGGACATGTAGCTCCGTGCGCTGTCGAGTAGGTAATCAGCTGCAGGTGTCAGACGCCAACCTTTCACAGTAGTTGCCCAAAAGATGTCCTTAACGTTCACCAAATGTTTACTTGTGTCCTTTTCTCAATTAATCCAGGTTATTGTTTTCTTTTTTCTTCTTACTTGTCTTTTCCAGGCGATAGAGGTTTTTACTTGTGTACATCCTAATGACATTGTACTTCCTAATGACGTGAAATGTTACAAAACATGACTGTACTGGTAAGAGAAATAAACAACTGCCCCTAAAAAACAAAAGAGGTTAAAGTGCGTATGTGTGTGCAGAGCTAGGAAAAAAGACCTAATTTCTAATAAAGATGTGACGTTCACGAACAAATCGAGTCTTTTTAACGATAAGGAACTGATTAGCAGTTTTCAGTCATAGTCTAAGACAGGGGTTGGCAACCCAAAATGTTGAAAGAGCCATATTGGAGCAAAAATACAAAAACAAATTCGTCTGGAGCCGCAACAAAATAAAAGCCATATTACATAGTGTCTTGAGATATACATTGAATTGAGATGACTTACAGGAAACTAAATGAGCTCAAAAATAGCTACAAATGAGGCATAATGGTGCAATATGTACATATAGCTAGCCTAAATAGCATGTTAGCATCGATTAGCTTGCAGTCATGCAGTGACCAAATATGTCTGATTAGCACTCCACACAAGTCAATAACATCAACAAAACTCACCTTTGTGCATTCACGCACAACGTTAAAAGTTTGGTGGACAAAATGAGACAGAAAAAGAAGACGTCCTAGAAAGTTGGAGAAAGTTATATATGTAAACAAACTAAGGTGAGTTCAAGGACCGCCAAAATTAGTAGGACAAAACGGCGCTTGCCAAATACTCGAATCAGTGAAGCATGTTTAATGTACAGTGTGCTTTATAACAAACAATTAGGGAGGTTTGTGTCATGTTTGTCCTCCTACAAAAACCATATTAAAACAAAAAATATATATTTTTTCCCCTCATCTATTTCCATTTTTCATACATTTTTTAAAAAGCTTCAGAGAGCCACTAGGGCGGTGCTAAAGAGCCGCATGCGGCTCTAGAGCCGCGGGTTGCCGACCCCTGGTCTAAGAAAACATAGCAGCATTTGGATGAATTTAAAAAAAACATTTTTACTTTTAAATGTTTTTTTTTTGGTATCCACTTGTCTGGTTAATTATTTTGATATGTAAAGTAATACAAGTGTACACGTGCTAGGTAGTATTGTATACAATTTTGTATTCACACTTTTATTATGTCAATTTTTATTGTAGTTTTATTATTACTTTTATATACATGTATACATTTAATTCTTAGTTGTGTAAATGTAAATTATTCTGTTCCACATCTTATTGTGTAAGTGTTACCAGCGATTGCTTCCTTGATATAAAAACAAAAAAGAAAAGTAAAAAAACTAAATAATTTAAGGAATAAAAATAATAACGAGACAGTTTTTTGACAAGTTCTTTGAAAGAAACGGCTCTTCAAAATCCCATCTCTAATTCTAAATTCCTGACATATGTGCTTATGTAACCAATATTATACTGCCGCCCATAGACACCTGACGCAGTAATGTGGCTCCTATACGACGAGATAATATTTTTGTTGCAATGAAAAAACAAGAATTAGCCCCCACATTATACAAAATCGAACACAACATTTCTTGCTTTGAACAAAGAGAGCATCATCTACCAAGTCAAATTCCTTGTGTGTTAAACCTACTTGGCCAATTAAGCTGATTATGATTTTAAGTGTCCCGTTGCATTCTGGGTTATTTGCTAAACAGATCTCTGACTCAAAATAGTCATACATTTAGCTGCCCTTCCATGCCGTCTGCACTTCCAAGTTGTTTTATTACCACTACATGCGTGACCTTGTAAAATCATAATTCTCTTTCAACTGTGATAATAAAATTTTATAGGATTTAATTGGAGTGAGCTGCTTTTATTTATTTTTTCTAAATGTGGTCTTGTTTTTAAACTGTACACAGTTTATATATTTTACCAACATTGACATTGGATTTATTATGCAACTCTAGTTTTAACAATACTACATATAATACTATATACAGTATATACAGAGCATCCGGAAAGTATTCACAGCGCTTCACTTTTTCCACATTTTGTTATCCTACAGCCTTTTTCCAAAATGGAACAGATTCATTTTTGTACTCAATACCACATAATGAAATTTTTTTTAAATACATTTTGCAAATTTATTTAAAATTAAAAACAAACAAAAAATCACACGTCCATAAGTATTCACAGCCTTTGCTCAATACTTTGTTGATGCACCTTTGGCAGCAATTAAAGCCTCAAGTCTTTTTGAATGCGATGCCTCAAGCTTGGCACACCTATCTTTGGGCAGTTTTGCCTCCACTAGCTGCCTGTGTCTTTTAGAGTCCATTTTAAAATTATCTTACTTGTTTTTAAATCCTTACATGGTCTTGCCCCACCTTACCTCTCTGAGCTGCTCCACCTCTATGCCCCCACCCGGTCCCTCAGGTCAGCTGATCAGCTGATCCTGGAGGTACCCAAATCCAAGCGTAAGCTCAGGGGGGACAGAGCCTTCTCTGTTGCGGGCCCCAAACTCTGGAATGATCTTCCACTTCATGTGAGACAGACCCCTTCTTTGGCTATTTTTAAGACCCTTCTTAAAACCCATTTTTATTCACTGGCTTTTAACCCAGCGTGAGACTTTAAACTGTTTTTAACTTTTAACTTTTTTAACTGCTTTTTATCTAACAAAATTGTTCTTAGGGTAATTTTGTATTTGCTTTTTTAATGTGTATTTTACTTCTGTTTTAAATTTTATTTTTTAGTCTGTCCTTTGCCTTTATTTCTTTGTGGTGTACAGCCCTTTGTTTTTCAACTGTGGTTGTTTTTAAAGGGCTTTATAAATAAAGTTGGTATGGTATGGTATGGTATGGTATTCCTCTTTGCGGCATCTCCCAAGCTCCATCAGGTTGGATCACATCAAAGTTTGGCGCCATGCCACACCCACATCCTATAGCATAGGCCAGTGGTTCTTAACCTGGGTTCGATCGAAACCTAGGGGTTCGGTGAGTCGGCCTCAGGGGTTCGGCGGAGCCTCTGCCGCGGAGATCAAGACACACCCAACTCATCGTGAAAATAAAAACTTCTCCCTATCGGCGTATTATGGATACCCCCAAACAATGTTCCCTCTAATTTTCCATCTGATTTGCAGGTGTGTAATTTCTTGTGAGTTCATGCACTGTGTTGGTTTTGTTCTTTGAACAAGGTGATGCTCATGCACGGTTCATTTTGTGCACCAGTAAAAAAAAAGCATGTAACTTTTGTCTTGAATTTGAAAAAAAAAACATTTTATTTTTCACTAAAGAAGGGTTCGGTGAATGCGCATATGAAACTGGTGGGGTTCGGTACCTCCAACAAGGTTAAGAACCACTGGCATAGGCAAAATGTAGTCGTATTTTAATCATAGACCATCAGTTTAGTATCTGTCTGATCATCTAAAGTGATGTAATGACAGTTTGACTGGTGATGGCGAGGAGCAGTTTTTGCAACTATGAATGGTTACGGACAGGTACTGACCCATACGGCACTTCAATATGTCATCACCGTCATTTGTACCAATTATGATTAAGATCTGAATTTGTCAAGCCAATTATTCAAGTTTTGTGTTGTTTAAAATTTGAAAAAGTTTGGCTCCATGCCATGCCAACATCCTATGACAGTGTTTCTCAAAGTGTGGGGCGCGCCCCACTGGTGGGGAATAGAGACATGACGGTGGGGCGTGAGGAACGGGAGGAAATTTCACTTTTGATTTTTTTAATTTTTTTATTATTATATTCTTTGATTTTTTTTTTTTACTACGCTTTCATTTTCTATACACACTGTAAATCACTTTGTGATTATGTCTGTGAAATCCGCTATATAGATAAATGTAAATTACTTATTTTTCCTGTAGGCTTCTAGGTAGGAGCGAAAGTTTACTGACATAGCAACAGTAACTAATGGGGGCGGGGCTAAGCGGAAGCTTTGTGAATGGCGAGTCACTGTGCGAGGATTTGCTGTTTTGCAAATACATAAAAAATAGAGCCACTGCTGATGAGCTGTTCAAGATAATGGACAGTTTCCTCAAAGAACACGACCTTAAATGGGAAAACTGTGTGGGCTTTTGCTCTGATGGCGCGCATGGCAAAGTCAAGAAACGGGCTGCAGGCTCTAATAAAGAGGGTTGCGCCAAATGCGCATTGGACACAATGTGTCATTCACCGGGAAACACTCGCGTCAAGGCAGCTCAGCCCCGAATTCAATGAGGTTTTAACAGTGGCAGTGTCAAGCCTGCAACCCCCATTTGAAAAGCTGTGCAGTGCAAAACAGGCTCATTGCAGCCACTAATGCTGGAGTACTGTAAAACTCATGTTCACTTGCCCTGTCCTCCTTTTTTTGGCAAAGATTGCAAAGTGGCACTTTTATTTTCATTTATTATTGAACTTGATGCAAGTTATTTGATTTATTATTGAACTTGATGCAAGTTATAACACTTTTATTTGATTTATTATTGAACTTGATGCAAGTTATAACACTTTTTTTGATTTATTATTGAACTTGATGCAAGTTATAACACTTTTTTTGATTTATTATTGAACTTGATGCAAGTTATAACACTTTTTTTGATTTATTATTGAACTTGATGCAAGTTATAACACTTTTGTTTTATTTATTATTGAATTGATGCAAGTTATTTTATTTGATATTGAACTTGATGCAAGTTATACCACAGCTGCACAGTTATTTTATTTATTATTGAACTTGATTTTATTTTATGTTATTGAGTTTGAATGTACAAAACTTGATGTTACTTGATGTTCGATAAATTTGAAAATGTTAAGCTTGGCATTAGCGTTCTGTTGGGGCGATGGGGGCAGGTGGGGCTTGAAAACTCCCCCTTGTCCAAAGTGGGGGATGACAAAAAAAGTTTGAGAACCACTGTCCTATGACGTAGGCAAATTCGCCCATCTGTCTAGTTTCTTTCATTTTAACTGCAGCTCATTTGGTGTAAGTCTCTCAGAGGAATTTGTTCAAATGCGACTCCTCTTTTTAGCCTAAAACTGGTCGACGCAAGCCAAGACAGTTGACTTCCTGTTTATTTTCAAATATGGCGTCTTGAGACTTTTACGTGCTTCTTCTCATGATAGACGTCGCCATTGATTTTTGTGATGATACGTGCATCTGGTAGCAGGGGTTTTTTTTAATCACATTTTTAAGGGGGCACTTCTGAGTCAAATTTAAAACTTAGTGTTCGGGCCCACAAATATTTCAAATTTTTCGCCAGATATTCCCCATTGGTGAGTTTTCATGCATGTTAAAGGCCTACTGAAAGCCACTACTACCGACCACGCAGTCTGATAGTTTATATATCAATGATGAAATCTTAACATTGCAACACATGCCAATACGGCCGGGTTAACTTATAAAGTGCAATTTTAAATTTCCCGCTAAACTTCCGGTTGAAAACGCCTTTGGATGATGACGTATGCGCGTGACGTAGCCAGTGAAACAGGAGTATCGGTAGCCCATTGAAGCCAATACAAAAAGCTCTGTTTTCATTTCATAATTCCACAGTATTCTGGACATCTGTGTTGGTGAATCTTTTGCAATTTGTTTAATGAACAATGGAGATTGCAAAGAAGAAAGTTGTAGGTGGGATCGGTGTATTAGCGGCTGGCTGTAGCAACACAACAAGAAGGACTTACTTGGATAGCAGACGCGCCAGCCGATGCTAGCCGCCAACCGCATCTGTGTTGGGGTGAAGTCCTTTGTCGCGCCGTCGATCGCTGGAACGCAGGTGAGCACAGGTGTTGATGAGCAGATGAGGGCTGGCTGGTGTAGGTGGAGCGCTAATGTTTTTATCATAGCTCTGTGAGGTCCGGTTGCTAAGTTGCTAAGTTAGCCTTAGCGTCATTAGCAACAGCATTGTTAAGCTTTGCCAGGCTGAGAATTATTAACCGTGTAGTTACATGTCCATGGTTTAATAGTATTGTTGATCTTCTGTCTATCTTTCCAGTCAGGGATTTATTTATTTTGTTTCTATCTGCATTTGAGACAGATGCTATCACGTTAGCTCAGTAGCTAAAGAGCTTCGTCGATGTACTGTTGTGGAGATAAAAGTCACTGTGAATGTCCATTTCGCGTTCTCGACTCTCATTTTCAAGAGGATATAGTATCCCAGGTGGTTTAAAATACAAATCCGTGATCCACAATAGAAAAAAGAGAGAGAGTGTGGAATCCAATGAGCCAGCTTGTACCTAAGTTACGGTCAGAGCGAAAAAAGATATGTCTTTCACTGCATTCTAGTCCGTCACTCTAACGTTCCTCATCCACGAATCTTTCATCCTCGCTCAAATTAATGGGGTAATCGTCGCTTTCTCTGTCCGAATCGCTCTAGCTGCGTTGAAAACAATAGGAAAATATGAGGAAGTGAACAACTGACAACGTCACGCTACTTCCGGTAGGGGCAAGGCTTTTTTTTTATCAGAGACCAAAAGTTGCGAACTTTATCGTCGTTGTTCTATACTAAATCCTTTCAGAAAAAATATGGCAATATCGCAAAATGATCAAGTATGACACATAGAATGGATCTGCTATCCCCAATTAAATAAAAAAAAATCATTTCAGTAGGCCTTTAAGAGCCTCATAAATGCAATTGAAGTGGGAGGATAATAATGAACAAAGCAATTTCAATAGAAACTTTGCAGCTTTTTGCTGCTCTGGCCCTAAATATAACTAGCCAAAAATCTTTTCTTATCTTGATTTCTTTAGTAGTAAAGCCATAAATTAGCTTTTGCATCATATTGATCATTACTAAGAGTTTGTTTCTCTTAAGGTAGCTAAAGGCAGTTTTTGGTCCGCCTGATGTCATGATGTCACCAGAAAGCAATGACGGGGGGAACTTTTCAACATTCCTTCAAAAGGAATGTGCGGACCGTCAGCTATTTTCACCTTGGCTATTACGCCGCTGTACCGCTAAACACAGACATCCATCTTTGTGTCTGCTGTAGGAATGCTGCTATCCTGTGGGATGCATTGTGCTTGTCTACAGCAATTCTTGGCAACTTAATGGAAAGAGTGACCAAATGCATGACTCACAAGCAAATATACGCCTCTCTAAGGTCCTCTTCCCACTTCTTTGTTCTAATTTTAAAAAGCTGACAGTGACAAATAAATCGGCTCTCCTTGAGCGTTTAAATGAGACAGCAGAAGCCTTTCATCACTCCGCCATGTATCACCGAGTTCACTCGTGTGGAATTGGAGACAAGGGAGTTTGCCCTTTAACCCCTCGGCCAGGCTCTGCAACCTCTCATGCCTTGTGATGTAACGTTTAAACACTGCCAGGCCTGACGGACATCTGAGTGCCGCGTGTGACCCTTTGACTTTTTTATTTTTATCTGATGGTGAGAAAAACATCCATCTTAGTCGAGTTAAAGATTTGACATTGAGTTTGAGTTTATTTCGAACATGCAAGCATACAACATGATACATCACAATTTCCAGTTTCTCTTTTCAACATGTTCGAAAAGGAGCAGGAAGAAGCAGAGCTTATTTAATCCTACCCCTTTTCTTTACATAACAGTTGCTGAAACTTTTTTATTCACTTCCTGTTCTCAATTTATTCACAATAAACTCCATAAGTAATCACAATAAAAATAAATAAATAAATAATAGTAAGAATTTAATAATAATAATTGGTGAAGAAAGTCATATTTCATATGATGAGATAAGTAAGATTACTTTAAGAATGAATGAATGAATGGATGAAATAAATTGAAAATGTTTGTCATGGTTCTTCTTCTTTGTACTTTGTAAACACTTTAAGTTTGAAGAGTTTCTTGAAGTGTATCATATTAGTACATTGTTTGATTGCTTTGCTTAATCCATTCCATCATTTAATTCCACATACTGATATACTGAAGGTCTTAAGTGTTGTACGTGCGTACAAATGTTTTAAATTACATTTTTCTCTAAGATTATATTTCTCCTCTTTTTTTGAGAAGAATTGTTGTATATTCTTGGGTAGCAGGTTATAGTTTGCTTTGTGCATAATTTTAGCTGTTTGCAAATTCACTATGTCGTGGAATTTCAGTATTTTTGATTCAATGAATAAAGGGTTTGTATGTTCTCTATATCCAACATTATGTATTATTCTAACTGATCTTTTTTGTAACACCGTTAATGAATGAAGTGTACTTTTGTAATTATTTCCCCATATTTCTACACAGTAGCTCAGATATGGTAACACTAGTGAGCAGTAGAGAATATGAAGTGATTTTTTGTCTAGAACATGTTTTGCTTTATTCATTATTGACGTGTTTCTTGCTACTTTATGTTGTATATTTTTACGTGAGATTTCCAGTTCAATTTATCATCAATCATTATACCTAGAAATTTGGTTTCATTTACTCTTTCAATTTCTATTCCGTCTATTTGTATTTGTGTTTGACTTTCTCTTCTACTATTACCAAATAGCATTATTTTAGTTTTACTAAGATTCAACGATAGTCTGTTTTTGTCAAACCATCTTTTTAATTTGTTAATTTCTTCTGTTATTATTTGTATTATCTCCTGTGTGTTCTCTCCTGAACAAAACGCTGTTGTATCATCCGCAAATAATACTAACTTTAAATCTTTTGTAACTTTACAAATGTCATTTATATAGAGATTGAATAATTTAGGTCCTAATATTGATCCCTGAGGTACACCACAGGATATATTTAGCGTTGTAGACGTGTGTTCGCCTAGCTTCACGTATTGTTTCCTGTTTGTTAGATAACTTCTTATCCAGTTTAAGACTAACCCTCTGATGCCATATCGTTCTAGTTTTTTGATTAAAATATTGTGATTAATTGTGTCAAATGCTTTAGTTAGATCCATAAAAACTGCTGCTGCACATTTTTTTACTGTCTATTGCATTGGTAATTTCTTCTGTAATTTCAATTAAAGCCATTGAAGTTGAGACATTAGCTCTGTATCCATATTGGTTCTCTTCGAGTATTCTATTTTTATTTATGAAACTCTCTAATCTGTTATTAAACAGTTTTTCAATGATTTTAGAAAATTGTGGAAGTAAAGAAACAGGTCTATAATTTGTAAATTGATGTTTATCTCCAGTCTTATAAATTGGTGCAACTTTAGCTATTTTCATTTTGTTTGGGAATGTACCTGTTTGAAATGATAGGTTACTAATATACATTAATGGTCCTGAGATCTCTTCAATAACCTTTTTTATCGTTTCCATATCAATTCCATTACAATCAGTTGAAGTCTTAGATTTACATTTTTTCACGATTGTAACTATTTCCTCCTGTGTCACATTACTGAGGAACATGGAGTTGGGATTTGGCTCTATGGTATCATTATAGTCCTCAATTGGAACTGGGTCTGGAATCCTTTCTTCCAATTTTGGTCCAATATTTACAAAATAATTATTGAAGCTTTCAACTACTTCCTTTATGTTGTCATTGTTTTTATTTCCGTCTAAAAAGTATTGAGGGTAGTCCCTCTTTGTGCCATTTTTAATAATGCTATTGAGGATGCCCCATGTTGCTCTCATATTATTTTTGTTCCTGTCCAATAATTCACTGTAATATTCTTTTCTATATGATCGTAGTATTTCTGTTAACTTGTTTTTATACTTTTTGTACTTAATTTCTGCCTCTATAGTTCTTTGTGCTATAAATTCTCTATATAGTGTATTCTTCTTCTTACAAGCATTTTTTAATCCTTTTGTCATCCATGGTTGATTATTCTTTCTCTGTTTATTACGGGGGGAACTTTTCAACATTCCTTGTATACCTTTTTTTACATTCCTTGTATACCTTTTTTTCTTTAAGATCATGACAACAAAATACATATGCATCACATGCTGACGCTCATTAGCAATCATGTTGTTTAGTAGTGAAGAAAGGGATGCTTCTCGCAGAATGCTAGGAGAATATCCTTCAAGTTAGCTCACATAGCAACAAGCTGTTGTCGAAAGCAGGGGTGAAAAATCAAAAGAAAAAACGATTTGTGTTAATATTAGTATCACAATTCAAGCCTTATCAAAGTGCAACATATAGGACATATTTAGGATTTGTAAATTAGCTATGCTAGCAATGGCGACATCCAGTTATCAATTTAGCTGTACGGGTGAAGTTTACCATCATACTATAATGAGCAAAATGTATTAAAACGTATAATACATTATAGTTTACATACCATATTTTGTATTGTTTAGTATCCCAATCTATGGTTTAATAATTATTTGGATCCATTCAACAAGTAAACCCTGTTAGCAAAGCGCGCTAACAGCTCGGCCACAGAAAGTTAGCTATTGAGCAAAAGCAAAATTAAATCCATTTAGACAAATATAGCAAACAGAAGTCAATTTGTTGTAAAAAAAAAAAACAAAAAACAAAAAAACTTTGGGTCACTCTGAAATAGAAAATAGTTTAACTAATGTTTACACTATTGTATGTAGAAGAAATAAGTTGAGTAGACATTTTGTATCTGTTGTTTACAAACGTATGTTGGAACAGTATGTACAGTATATCTCATAGTGTTAACAACGTGCCGAATAATAATACAGATACAATTCTGATTATTGTTATAAATTATAAACTTTCTCACGTAAGGATGTTATTTTCCTAATTATACATTTCAGTAAAATCATCGAAAATAGTCTAACACTAACTACCCTGAACAAAGATGTTTGTCTACAAGAAATAGTTTTTTTTTTCTCTTGTTTATTAGCTTGATCAAGTGAGCATGTTGGCAACAGGAAGTTAGCTCATTTATTTTAAACTTTTTAAATATCGCAAACAGCCTATTTGTTGCCAAAAACGCCTTGTATCGTCATTAAATAAGGCTTAGGGATGTGTTAGAAATAGGTTGAGTAGACATTTCGTATGTGTTGCTTATTAGCTACACCAAGTTAGCAAAATGGCAGCTACAGTAAGTTAGCCATTTAGAAATAGCAGTAACCAAATTTTTCATGTAAAAAAACAACTGATAGTCATGTGTTAGTAAATAGACAAGTAAAGAAACAACTGATAATCATGTGTTAGTAAAGAGAGATGTAAAGTTACAAAGGACTTAAAAGTTAGTACTATTTGCAGATGACACGACTGCATTTTGTTCACGATAGAACACACATAAGCTAACACAAATAATAACAGAAGAAATGAACAAATACAAAAAAATGGTTTGACAAAAATAGACTATCTTTAAAACTCAGTAAAATTAAAATAATGTTATTTGGTAACAGTAGAAGGGAAAAGTCAAACACAAATACAGCCAGATGGAGTAGATATTGAAAGAGTTAAATAAATATTGTAATATTAGATGATAAAGTGAACTAGAAATTTCATGTAAAAAATATGCAACATAATAGCAATAAAAACGTCAATAATGAATAAAGCAAAATAAGTTCTGGACCAATAATCACTCCATATTCTCTACTGCTCGCTAGTGTTACCCATATCTGAGTTATTGAGCAGAAATATGGGGAAACAACTACATGGCGTGGTGGGTAGAGCAGCCGTGCCTGAGGGTTGCAGGTTCGCTCCCCACCTCTTGCCATCCAAATCACTGCCATTGTGTCCTTGGGCAAGACACTTCACCCTTGCCCCCAGTGCCGCTCACACTGGTGAATGAACGATGAATGATGGGTGGTTTTGGGAGGGGCGAACTGGCAGCCACGCTTTCGTCAGTCTACAGCTGTGGCTACAAATGTAGCTTACCGCCACCAGGTGTGAATGAATGATGGGTTCTCACTTCTCTGTGAAGTGCTTTGAGTGTCTAGAAAAGCGGTATATCAATCTAATCCATTATTATTATTATTATTATTATTAAGTTACTAACGGTGTTACAAAAAAGATCCAATAGAATAATGCATAATGTTGGATATAGAGAACATGCAAACCCTATATTGAATCAAAAATATTAAAATTCAACAATTCGGTGCATTTGCAAACAGCTAAAATGATGTACAAAGCAAACTATAACCTACTACCCAATAATGTTCAACAATTGTTCTCAACAAAAGAGGAGAAATATAACCTTAGAGGACAATTTAATTTAAATACATTTGTATGCACGTACAACACTTAATACCTTTAGCATACCAATATGTGGAATTAAATAATGGAATGGGTTAAGAGAGGAAATCAAACAAATTACTAATATGATTTAGTTGGAGAAACGGTTCAAACAAGTGTTCACAAAGTACAAAGAAGAAGAATTATGATAAACATCTTGAACCTTTTTTTCCTGCATGGTGCTTCTTGTATGACTATTTTTTTTATTGTAATATTTCTGCAGTCTTTCATATGACGTGCAATTGGAGAATTGGGAAATAAATATGCACACGGTGCATACTCACAGTGTATGGTCATATTGTGAATTTGACCCACCTATTTTCATAAACAAATGCACGTCATTGACGTTTTGCAGCCACATTAGCTGCTTTGCATGGCGCCTATGCTATGATAGTCAGATAGACTGTTGATAACCGCTGTCTGGTGGAGCAAACCGCACAGGCCCATGAAACTACTGTTGAGGTTTGAATAATGAGGAACTATAACCGTCATGTCCAGACCCCCACCCCCATACGCACAGAATACCAACAACTACAGCACATGTGAAAGGACTCATGTAGCTACAACTGGGGACAAGCGTCCTATTAAAAGTGGCTCCGCAATAGACATGTGGCGAAAGCACCGTGCGCGGGGAGAATGGATGCCAAGGCTAACGGGTTTCCCCGCTTTACCACACCTTCCTGCCGTGCTTCTTCGCCTCCTCCTCTTTACCACACGCTAACGGTTTGAGTCACAGAGAGCTTATGAAAGTCACATGTGTCGCATCGACCCACGCTCAACACAGATTTTAAAAAGTGAGATTTTAATGTCTAAGCTTGTGGCATTGTTTGCACACATTTTAAGGCTTCCAACTGTGTTAAAAAAACCAAAAAAAACCCAATAAGATTAATAAAAAATAAAATACATGTAATATAATACAATACATAATATGTAAATAATGATATATATAATATAAATATAATATATAAAAAAAAACAAATAATATACTATGATAGGCTCCAGCACTCGAGAGGGACAATATTTAATGATGTAATGATAATAATAATAATATATGTATATATATATATATATATATATATATATATATATATATATATATATATATATATATATATATATATATATATATATATATATATATATATATATATATATATATACACACTACCGTTCAAAAGTTTGGGGTCACATTAAAATGTCCTTATTTTCAATGAAGATAACTTTAAACTAGTCTTAACTTTAAAGAAATACACTCTATACATTGCTAATGTGGTAAATGACTATTCTAGCAGCAAATGTCTGGTTTTTGGTGCAATATCTACATAGGTGTATAGAGGCCCATTTCCAGCAACTATCACTCCAGTGTTCTAATGGTACAATATGTTTGCTCATTGGCTCAGAAGGCTAATTGATGATTAGAAAACCCTTGTGCAATCATGTTCACACATCTGAAAACAGTTTAGCTCGTTACAGAAGCTACAAAACTGACCTTCCTTTGAGCAGATTGAGTTTCTGGAGCATCACATTTGTGGGGTCAATTAAACGCTCAAAATGGCCAGAAAAAGAGAACTTTCATCTGAAACTCGACAGTCTATTCTTGTTCTTAGAAATGAAGGCTATTCCACAAAATTGTTTGGGTGACCCCAAACTTTTGAACGGTAGTGTATATATATGGTAACACGTTAGTATGGGGAACATATTCTAAGTTACAAAGATTTAATTTAGAGTTATTTGATTAGGGTAAGGGTTAGAGGGTTGAAATTGGGATTAAGGTTATGGCTAGGGCCATGCAGAATAAGGCATTAATAAGTACTTAATAATGACTAATTAAGAGCCAAAATGTTACTAATTTGCATGTTAATAAGCAGCTAATTAATGGTGAATATGTTCCCCATACTAATGTGTTACCATATATATATATATATATATATACTGTATATATACCGTATATATATATATTTATATACTGTATATATATATATATATATATATATACACGGATTAGTTCTCCATCAATGCAGGATGCCTTAATAGTCTGTAATGATTTTACGAGGTAACTGAGGTCAAAGGTCGGGGGTTTATATGTCAGCGCTAACATGTTTAAGGTGGTTGAGGTCATAGGTCAGCTCAGGACATATGCATTCATTTTCAACACTTTCAAATAAAATAAGACCTCATCAATTTGACCTTCTAAATATGCTGACATAATAATAACGAGAATTGCCCCAACGGCGCGGGGACAGATTAAGAAGTAAAATAAAAATACGAAGGAACACAAAGTGAAACAAATTTATATCAAATAAAAGTTTCATGTATAGATCTACTTTTACTGTAGTTAATATTAAATCATGTTTAAGTCAATAAAATTATTAATAATTAAAATAAAAACAATTACAATCACCACAATTGCGACAGTTTTAGAAATAAATCTGAACAAAATAAAAGCAATTATTAAGCAAAAAATAATTGATTTTCTACTACCAACAATAACAAGTTAAAGGCCTACTGAAAGCCACTACTACCGACCACGCAGTCTGATAGTTTATATATCAATGATGAAATCTTAACATTGCAACACATGCCAATACGGCCGGGTTAACTTATAAAGTGCAGTTTTAAATTTCCCGCTAAACTTCCGGTTCAAAAAGCCTTTGGAGGATGACGTATGCGCGTGACGTAGCCAGGGGAACAGAGGTATGCCTTCCCCATTGAATACAATACAAAAAAGCTCTGTTTTCATCTCATAATTCCACAGTATTCTGGACATCTGTGTTGGTGAATCTTTTGCAATTTGTTTAATGAACAATGAAGACTGCAAAGAAGAAAGTTGTAGGTGGGATCGGTGTATTAGCGGCTGGCTGCAGCAACACAACAAGGAGGACTTACTTGGATAGCAGACGCGCTAGCCGATGCTAGCCGCCCACCGCACGGATGATCGGGTGAAGTCCTTCGTCGCGCCGTCGATCGCTGGAACGCAGGTGAGCACGGGTGTTGATGAGCAGATGAGGGCTGGCTGGCGTAGGTGGAGCGCTAATGTTTTTATCATAGCTCTGTGAGGTCCAGTTGCTAAGTTGCTAAGTTAGCCTTAGCGTCGTTAGCAACAGCATTGTTAAGCTTTGCCAGGCTGAGATCTATTAACCGTGTAGTTACATGTCCATGGTTTAATAGTATTGTTGATCTTCTGTCTATCCTTCCAGTCAGGGATTTATTTATTTTGTTTCTATATGCATTTGAGACAGATGCTATCACGTTAGCTCAGTAGCTAAAGAGCTTCGTCGATGTATTGTCGTGGAGATAAAAGGCACTGTGAATGTCCATTTCGCGTTCTCGACTCTCATTTTCAAGAGGATATAGTATCCCAGGTGGTTTAAAATACAAATCTGTGATCCACAATAGAAAAAGGAGAAAGTGTGGAATCCAATGAGCCAGCTTGTACCTAAGTTACGGTCAGAGCGAAACAAAATATGTATTTCCCTGCATTCATCCACAAATCTTTCATCCTCGCTCAAATTAATGGGGTAATCGTCGCTTTCTCGGTCCGAATCGCTCTAGCTGCGTTGAAAACAATAGGAAAATATGAGGGAGTGAACAACTGACAACGTCACGCTACTTCCGGTACAGGCAAGGGTTTTTTTTTTATCAGAGACCAAAAGTTGCGAACTTCATCGATGTTGTTCTCTACTAAATCCTTTCAGCAAAAATATGGCAATATCGCAAAATGATCAAGTATGACACATAGAATGGATCTGCTATCCCCGTTTAAATAAAAAAAATTCATTTCAGTAGGCCTTTAAGTGCAACAATCCAATTCAACTTAATGTAAAATAACATAAGTAAGAAAAAATCCTATTGTTTTTAACAGATAAATTATCTGAAGTGAATTATATTTGTATAGCACTTTTTCTCTAGTGACTCAAAACCCTTTACATTGAGAACCCCACTATCTAAATTTACCGCTTTACCGTCTGAACCGCGCCGCCCTATTAATATGAATAAAATATATTTTTAAAACTCTATAAATAATAATGGTATTGATTATGTACATATTGTACATAAACCAGATACAGTTAAAAAAAATTGCAGAATAGCCCCACTTAAGAACTTTCATTTTGGTTGATTTTGGTGGCGCCAGTGAACCAAAGCGGTAGTGTTTTGTTAGAAGGAAGACATTTCCCATGAGGACGAGTGCATATAGCGTCAAGCGGACACGATAATACCACAATGATTCAGTACGACTGATATTTCCACAGTAGGAACCTACATATTTTACTCAAACTTTACATTTGCCGTTTGCAATCATTGCATTGTTTACATTACAGTATTTTTGAGTTTGTTGTGTGGCTGGTTTTGATTGATTGATTGAGACTTTTATTAGTAGGTTGCACAGTGAAGTACATATTCCGTACAATTGACCACTAAATGGTAACACCCGAATACGTTTTTCAACTTGTTTAAGTCGGGGTCCACTTAAATTGATTCATGATACAGATATATACTATCATATATACTATCATCATAATACAGTCATCACACAAGATAATCACATTGAATTATTTACATTATTTACAATCAGGGGTGTGGAGGGGGGGGGGTAGGATATGGACAGCAAGTAGTGGACATAGAGAGAGAGAGAGAGAGAGAGAGAGAGAGAGAGAGAGAGAGAGAGAGAGAGAGAGAGTTCAGAAGGCATAAGAAAAAGTATCTGCATTTGATTGTTTACATTTGATTATTAGCAATCCGGGGAGGGTGTTAGTTTAGGGTTGTAGCTGCCTGGAGGTGAACTTTTATTGCGGTTTTGAAGGAGGATAGAGATGCCCTTTCTTTTATACCTGTTGGGAGCGCATTCCACATTGATGTGGCATGTCCTGTCAGTGTTGACCTGCGAACTATCACGCTGGTGGCTATTTGTTGCTACCACGCACATTTCAGATAGCTAACCTTAGCATTATCATTTTGATTTAAGCCTCGAAAGTCATTTACTAGTTTAGCCCGAACAGAGCCAAGGCAGCATCGACTGAAAATCCCTCCTCATCTCTGAGCTTACGTCCGCGAGTGGAAACCGGGCCAATATTGATCCTCCCTTTTTCTTTTTTTTTGTCTCCTCAGACAAAACTTTTCGTTTCTTTGGTTGTTTTGTAGCTTCTGCCATAATAGCAGTAATTGCACGTGGGCGTTCTTCTTCTTCTTTTAGTTTTCTGGTGGCACGTATTAGTTTGCATCGTGTTCCGTCTTTTTAACGAATGGGGAAAGGAAGAGTGACGTATGCCGTGAAGCAAGTTAGCACACTTATATTTTTTTGTTTGGCAGGGTTACTGTTGTTTAGTGCCAGTGACAGCGACACAGACATGACAGAGGTGTCATTCCACTAGTTGTAAATCCATATATCATCCCAAAAGTTATGAAAATATTTTATGAATGTTGAAAAGTTAATTAATGTGGCTTTAAGTGTATATATTTAATTCATAATTTTAATTAGCTTAATAATTTGTCTTTTATTACGCTTTCATTTGCAGCTCTGTCTTAAACTGTCTTCTACTACGTTTTTTTGCAAGTGGTGTTTTATGCGCGTAAACATGAACATTCATTTCAATGAAATGATTGCAGTATTACAAAACCAAATCTTTATAGTCCCTTTGTATTCAAAAGAGATATGCTTTTAACACCCACATTGACCTTTTTGTGTGTCGGCAATATGCTAATGTCTCACATGAGAAAGGTTGAATAGAGCAGTGTTTTTCAACCTTTTTTGAGCCAAGGCACATTTTTTGCGTTGAAAAAATGCGGAGGCACACCACCAGCAGAAATCATTAAAAAACGAAACTCAGTTGACGGTAAAAAGTCGTTGTCGCAATTGTTGAATATGACTTTAAACCATAACCAAATATGTATCAATATAGCTCTTGTCTCAAAGTACATGTCACCACTTGTCACATCACACCCTGAATTATTTAGACTTTTTTGCTGTTTTAGTTCTTGTCTTGCGCTCCTATTTTGGTGGCTTTTTCTCTATTTTTGGTATTTTCCTGTCGCAGTTTCATGTCTTCCTTTGAGCGATATTTCCCGCATCTACTTTGTTTTAGCAGTCAAGAATATTTCAGTTGTTTTTATCCTTCTTTGTGGGGACATTGTTGATTGTCATGTCATGTATGGATGTACTTTGTGGACGCCGTCTGCTCCACATGCTGTAAGTCTTTGCTGTCGTCCAGCATTCTGTTTTTGTTTACTTTGTAGCCAGTTCAGTTTTAGTTTTGTTCTGCATAGTGTAGTGGATTGTCCGAAGCTTAAACAGGCAACAAAAGTAGTTTAGTACAACAAATTTATTTACCCATTATCAGAAGTGCAGGTTGAATTAAGTTGGCCGTGCAGACAGACCACATGTTACTCCGGAGCAAACAAGACACACACAAGCCAAAATCACTGTCGAGTTCCGGTCTTCTGCCATTTTTTATATGTCTCTTGTGCGTCATTGTTTGTTATCTAATGCGTCAATGTCTTTTATCTTTTCCCTATCTGTTCCATAACAACTCGAATCCTTTAGACAGTCAACACATTCTGTAGACAGGTTGGCACGACTTAACATTCACTTTTGTCCCACTGGCACAGAATAGGAAAGAAATCAAATGAGCGTACATTCCCATTAGACATGCAATATAGGTCAAAGGTCAGAAATTCTACTACAATAGCCTTCCCTAAGCTTACAATACCTTTTCTTAGGGGCACTCACCTTTTGTTTATTTTTGGTTTAAGCATTAGATACCTTTTTACCTGTACACTGCCTCCCGCTGTTTCTGACATCTACAAAGTAATTAGCTACCGGCTGCCACCTACTGATATGGAAGAGTATTACACGGTTACTCTGCCGAGCTCTAGACAGCACCGACACTCAAAACAACACATCATTTGCACACTATAATTACTGGTTTGCAAAACATATTTTTAACCCAAATAGGTGGAACTAGATAATCTCCCACGGCACACCAGACTGTATCTCACGGCACCTAGTGTGCCGCGGCACAGTGGTTGAAAAACACTGGAATAGAGTACACGCAAATTGAGTGTTTTGTACAGTGTAAAGGTCAATAGCAAATTAGCAATGCACACAAAACAAAACAACGAAAATGGCCGTCAAATCTAAACAAACAGTGCACTTTAGGGGATGAAACAACACTATTACTCTTGTTACTGTAAAGTTTTATGACCCTCTACATTAAGATTAAAAGATTAAAGATTAAAGTACCAATGATTGTCACACACACACTAGATGTGGTGAAATTTGTCACATTCCCTTCTGACTGCGATTACACATCTGATAAGTTATTCATGTCACACCCCAGGCTGATTCTTTGTGTTGCATCGAGGCAACAAATTGTATTATGTCAATGTAACACACTTCGATTTACTGCAGAGAGCCAAAGGCGACATGCAGGATGAGGCGTTTACTGACCACCATTCTGGAATTGGATCAGCTCTGCTTCTTTCTACTTCCTTTCGGACAAGCGTAATTTTCAATTAACAAGTGTGGTTCTTCGCACAAATGAAGTGTGCAAATGCCCATCCATTAAATTTCCCTGTTCTCCCTGACACTTCCTCACACACATTTAGCATGAGATGACGAAGAGGCCTTTAAAGCTGTAGGGTCATCACGCATCAAGAGGAAGTAGAAGCGAAACCAACATGTTAAAGCGTTGCAAACACACATGACGCACGTTTTCATGCTGGGTTTCCACATAAAGATCACTAAAAAGTCATTTGTCAGGCACCAATGTCGATGATGTGGAAAAACAAAAAAACGATGCTTCCCGTTTTTAAGAAACGTTTGGATTGAAATAAAAGATGGACACTTACAATGTTCCTTAAAAAATAAATTATATATTTATGTATATATATATATATATATACATATATATATATATATATATATATATATATATATATATATATATATATATATATATATATATATATATATATATATATATATATATGTATACTGTATATATATGTATATATACTGTGTATATATATATATATATGCTGTATATGTATGTATATATATATACACAGTATATATATATATATGCTGTATATGTATGTATATATATATACACAGTATATATACATATATATATATGCTGTATATGTATGTGTATATATATATATATATATATATATATATATATATATATATATATATATATATATATATATATATATATATATATATATATATATATATATATATATATATACTACCGTTCAAAAGTTTGGGGTCACCCAAACAATTTTGTGGAATAGCCTTCATTTCTAAGAACAAGAATAGACTGTCGAGTTTCAGATGAAAGTTCTCTTTTTCTGGCCATTTTGAGCGTTTAATTGACCCCACAAATGTGATGCTCCAGAAACTCAATCCGCTCAAAGGAAGGTCAGTTTTGTAGCTTCTGTAACGAGCTAAACTGTTTACAGATGTGCGAACATGATTGCACAAGGGTTTTCTATTCATCAATTAGCCTTCTGAGCCAATGAGCAAACACATTGTACCATTAGAACACTGGAGTGATAGTTGCTGGAAATGGGCCTCTATACACCTATGTAGATATTGCACCAAAAAGCAGACATTTGCAGCTAGAATAGTCATTTACCACATTAGCAATGTATAGAGTGTATTTCTTTAAAGTTAAGACTAGTTTAAAGTTATCTTCATTGAAAAGTACAGTGCTTTTCCTTCAAAAATAAGGACATTTCAATGTGACCCCAAACTTTTGAACGGTAGTGTATATATATATATATATATATATATATATATATATATATATATATATATATATATATATATATATATATATATATATATATATATATATATATATATATATATATATATATATATATATATATATATATATATATATTCATATATATATATATATATATATGCTGTATATAAATATATGTGTTGCACATATGCACATGTTATTAGTTCTTACATACAAGAAAGAGTTCTGGGCTAGCTCTCAGTATAGTTTATCTCAAACTTATGTTGATTTTTAAAGATACAAAAAAATTTAAACACGTGATTCACAGTTAATATACAGTAAAGGCTTTTCTCTCTGGTAGTCCATAGATTTGCATACTTTTAACTGATTGATGTAAAATCAACAGGCCCTTCTGGAACTGCCACCATTAAATTAAAACTCAAATAAATGAGGAATGACAACATAAATGCTTTACTTTTATTAATGATGGAACTTTGAAAGGCTTTTAAACAGTAATGTTTGAGTAAATTCTAAAAAAAAACTACCAAAAAACACAATCTTTACAACAACAAGCTTTATAACAGATTTAGAGGTTTTTATGGACTGTACATTCACATTATTAACCGTATCCACTCAGCATCCATTGCACCGGTCCCTACCAAGTTTTCTCATTGTGCGCATTGGTTGAGTTTTTTCTTGCCCTGATGTGGGATCTGATGTTGTTGTGGCTTGTGCAGCCCTTTGAGACACTTTTGATTAAGGGATATATAAGTAAACTTTGATTGATTGATTGATTTAGTCTTGTGACAGTTAGGGCCTGATCTACTAAAGGTTTGCGTGTACTAAAACACGTGCAAACGTGATAGCACACGCAGAGCTGATCTAAAAAGACTGTGCTCAGAGGATTGCGTCTCTTAAGTGAGCACAATAAGGAGCGCAAACCATTTTGTGTGCCCGTCTTCATGAACATGCAGAATATATGTTGATAATCACAACGCCCACAGAACTGCGGGGAGAAGATACAAATGTAACTATTTAGTATACACAGCGTGATCTATCAAGTCTACAACTCAACAGAGAGCACTATTTTGCATCTTTATTTAGCACGTTTGAAAAGTAAGTGCAAACTGAAAAAGGAGGCGTTAGCGCAGCATCTCAGTCCTATGTGTGCTTGTCAACATATACAGACAGTCAAAAATATAAATATCAGAAATATGGTCTCTTCAGCAATATCATTTTATAATTGTATAGCTGCTGGATGACTTAAAGGGCAATTACAAATTAATTGCGGTGTTGTGTCTGCTGGTGTTTTTTTTTTTCTTACTTTAGTTTTTTCATATAATGTAGAACAACGTTTCTTAACCCATTGTTGGGCCGCGAGCACGCCCTAAAAGTGCCGCCAAAAATGTACTTTTTCTCAGTTGTGGTCTGTATGGGCCGCAGCGGTTCTCAGTTGTAATACATTCTTACACCACTTGTGGCAGTTATGACAATGTCAAACAAATAGAAGAAGTCTGGAGCGAAAGTCATAGAGAAGTTTCTTAAGCACAAAAATTATGACTAAAGTGGTGAGTCTGTATATTCATTTGCACTTTATTTTATTGACAGTTTAGTTAAGAAACCTATTCATTATTAATTTAGTTTGATTTTTTTGTACAAAATAATTGTATGTACATTTCTTCATTGTCAGTTATTCATGAGGCCATTAGTATGCACTATATTTGATTAGTACTTGTTTTTTTAATCAGCCTGACCTAAGCCTAAGGTTTATGTGTTGAATAAATAATATTTCTGATAAACACATGGTTTCATATCATTTGACAAGGTTGTAAAGCAGGGGTCACCAACCTTTTTGAAAGCAAGAGCTACTTCTTGGGTAGTGATTAATGCGAAGGGCAACCAGTTTGATACACACTTCAATAAATTGCCAGAAATAGCCAATTTGCTCAATTTACCTTTAACTGTATGTTATTATTAATAATGAATGATATTTACACTTAATTGAACGGTTTAAAAGAGGAGAAAACACGAAAAAAATGACAATTACATTTTGAAACATAGTTTATCTTCAATTTCGACTCTTTAAAATTAGAAATTCAACCGAAAAAAAGAAGAGAAAAACTAGCTAATTCGAATATTTTTGAAAAAATTAAAAAAAGAATTTATGGAACATCATTAGTAATTTTTCCTGGTTAAGATTAATTTTACAATTTTGATGACATGTTTTGAATAGGTTAAAATCCAATCCACACTTTGTTACAATATATAACAAATTGGACCAAGCTATATTTCTAACAAAGACAAAGCATTATTTCTTCTAGATTTTCCAGAACAAAAATTTTAAAAGAAATTCAAAAGGCTTTGAAATAAGATTTAAATTTTATTCTACAGATTTTCTAGATTTGCCAGAATTTTTTTTTTGAATTTTAATCATAATAAGTTTGAAGAAATATTTCACAAATATTCTTCGTCGAAAAAAAAAGAAGCTAAAATGAAGAATTAAATGAACATTTATTTATTATTCTTTACAATAAAAACGATTAATTTACTTGAACATTGATTTAAATTGTCAGGAAAGAAGAGGAAGGAATTCAAAAGGTAAAAAGGTATATGTGTTTAAAAATCCTAAAATCATTTTTAAGGTTGTATTTTTTCTCTAAAATTGTCTTTCTGAAAGTTATAAAAATCAAAGTAAAAAAATTAATGAATTTATTTAAACAAGTCTTTCAAGTTTCAAGTTTATTATTCTTCGGTCAATCGTCAACAAAATAAACAAACAGTTGTACATTCTTAAATTGAAAATGAAAATGTTGCAGACCGAAAGGGTTTAGGCTGAAGTTGAACACTTATTGCACCTAACCCTATAAACAATGTCAAGTACAAAATAAACTTCCGAAAATTATTGAATGTCCATTGTACAACATATTATAAATACACATTATACATAACATAAACACAATTCAATTATATACACAGTAAAGGCATGTGAAATATCCTTGTAGACATGTTAAACCTTTGTACCAATTTATATACTATATACAAACAATTGTACTTCCATTATTATTTATAACCCACATTTAGTATTTGAATTAACATTGATCATAGTATTAACTACTGTGTTGATTCAAGAGTGGGGTGTAGGGGGGTGGGTAGAGATAGCACCCTTGTTGATTGGCAGCTGCTCCCTACTCGTAGGGAGGCCACGCTTCACCGGTTCTCATCCATCCCCTAAATCTCTCACGTGCTGGCTCCAAGCGCCACACCCCGGTACACTGCCTCAGCTGGCAGACCAAACCACGTGAGGGGGTGGTGTGTACACTGCACCACTAGGCGGAGGAGCTGCACCAGTCAGCCAACGGCTAGGGCGGAGGAAGACCACATAGGACTCAACGGCCAAGTGTAAAGGAGTAAACCTTACAAATCCGGAGTGGAGCCCCGAAGGCGGATAGGTGCTCGCAAGACAACACCCTTCCGGCAACTCCTGCAGCAAAGCTGGTGCCAAACGTCATGCTCCGCATTCCTTTGGATCCCGTCAGCCAAGCCAAGAGGGGGATTCTGACGACTGGGCAACCCAAAGTCCCCATACCTTATGCCCAGGCTTGCGCCATGGAGGTCACAAAAACTGGAGAGGTCACTCCAGCCTCGCTCGCAAGAGTGAGGACACAACACGGAAGCTGGCAGTTTACGGGTTATAAGTCCCATCTGATTGGCGTAAGTATGGGGCGCCACGGGTCAGCTTCGACGGTGGGAGGGATCATAGTGTCCCAGTGGACGACTACTGCCCGCCTCAAACCGGGCAGCCCCCGGTCAGTAGGGTGTCGGCCCGCCAACGTTTGCCTGCTTCAGTGGGTGCCTGGAGCTTAGTGTACTGTAAAGGCACGATGAGCAGACGGTAAATCTTTGCACCAAACAATAAGAAAATTAAAAAGAAGACTCCAGCTCTTCTATTTGGTAGCTGGAACGTGCGCACTATGCGCACAGGCATCTCAGATGACCTCAGAGTGGTGGAAGACACCAGAAAGACAGCCATCATTGACAGAGAGCTCACCAGACTCAACGTCAGCATAGCTGCCCTCCAAGAAACCCGGCTCCCTTCCAGCGGCTCCCTCAGAGAGGAGAACTACACCTTCTTCTGGAAGGGCAGAGAACCCGAAGAGCCCCGCCAGCATGGTGTTGGCTTTGCCATCAAAAACACCCTCCTGGCTGCAGTGGAGCCTCCCTCAGGTGGCACCGAGCGCCTTTTGTCCATCCGCCTCGCCACTGCTGCTGGTCATGTCAACATCCTCAGTGTGTACGCTCCCACTCTCACCTCATCGGAAGACACAAAAGACCAGTTCTATGGGCAGCTTGATGAACTGATAAAGGGCCTCCCAAAAGATGAGCCCTTATTCCTCCTTGGCGACTTCAATGCCAGAGTAGGTGCAGATCACAAGTCATGGCCCTCCTGCCTTGGACGTCATGGCACAGGGAAGGTAAATGAGAATGGTCAAAGGCTGCTGGAACTGTGCTCCTACCATGACCTCTGCATTACAAACACCTTCTTCGAGTGTAAACCATCACACAGAGTGTCGTGGAGGCATCCGCGGTCCCAACGCTGGCACCAACTCGACCTTGCCATCACCAGGCGCTCTGCCTTAAACAATGTCCTCATCACCAGAAGCTACCATAGTGCAGACTGTGACACTGACCATGCCCTTGTGTGCAGCAACGTGCGTCTCCAGCCACGCAAGCTACATCACTCCAAACCAAAAAGCCGCCCCCGGATCAACACAGTACACATGTCAGATCCCCTTAAGGTGGACGCATATGTAACCAACCTGGATGAAGCCCTACAGGACCTGCCAGATCATGACGCCAGAGGAAAGTGGAATGCCATGAGGGACAAAATTTACAACACGGCCATGTCCTCGTTTGGCAAGAAAGAACATCCCTGCCAGGATTGGTTCAAAGCCCACCTTCCAAGGATGAAACCAGAAATAGAGGCTAAACGTGCAGCCTTCTTAGCACACAAGGAATGCCCAAATGAACAGACACTCACAGCACTCAGAAGGGCTCGGAACACCACCCAGCGTGTTGCTAGACAGTGTGCCAATGAATATTGGCAACAACTGTGTAAGGAAATACAGAGCTGTGCCGAGTCCGGAAACACACGCGGCATGTACAACGGCATCAAAAAGGCCCTTGGCCCTGCAGTAAAAGGAATTGCCCCCCTGAAATCTCTGTCAGGGGAGAAGATCACTAACCGGGAGGAACAGATGACCAGATGGGTGGAACACTACTCAGAACTGTACTCCCGTGAAACATCAGTTTCCAATGCTGCCCTTAGTGGTACGAAGGATCTGCCCATCATGGAGGAGCTAGATGAAGTGCCCACTATGGAAGAGCTCAGCAAAGCCATTGATGCCCTCCCAAACGACAAAGCACCAGGTAGCGATAACATCCCACCTGAAGCCATCAAGCACGGGAAACCTGCCCTGCTTCAGCCTCTGTATGAGTTGCTCTGCATGTGCTGGGAGGAAGGTGCAGTCCCACAAGACATGCGTGACGCCACCATTGTGACACTGTATAAAAACAAAGGTGACCGCAGTGACTGCAACAACTACAGAGGGATCTCCCTTCTCAGCATTGTCGGCAAAGTGTATGCACGCATCCTCCTCAACAGGCTGCAGAGACTCGCGGATCGTGTCTATCCAGAATCCCAATGTGGCTTCAGAGCAGGCAGGTCGACAACTGACATGATCTTTTCCCTTCGACAGCTCCAGGAAAAGAGTAGAGAGCAAGGCCAGCCACTCTACATGATGTTCATAGACCTCACCAAGGCCTTCGATCTGGTCAGCAGGGAAGGCCTATTCCAGCTCCTTGAGAAGATTGGCTGCCCCCCAAAGCTCGGCAGCATGGTGACCTCCTTCCATGTCAACATGAAGGGCACAGTCCTGTATGACGGATCATCCTCAGAACCATTCTGTATCAACAGTGGTGTCAAGCAGGGCTGTGTACTTGCACCAACCCTTTTCGGGATTTTCTTTTCCCTGCTCCTGTCTTACGCCTTCGACTCCTCCACTGATGGTGTATACCTGCACACCCGGTCTGATGGGAGATTGTTTAACCTGGCGCGACTGCGTTCTAAGACCAAGGTCAGGACAGTTCTCATCAGGGAAATGTTGTTTGCTGATGATGCAGCCCTCATGACTCACACAGAGGATGCCCTTCAGAGTTTGGCTGACCGCTTTGCCGATGCTTGTAAGCAGTTTGGGCTCACAATAAGCCTGAAGAAGACCAACATCAGTGCACAAGACATCAGTACTGCCCCCTCCATCACAGTTGATAACATCAGACTGGACACTGTGGACGAGTTCACCTACTTGGGATCAACAATCAGCAACAACCTCTCACTGGACATCGAACTGGACAGGCGTCTCGGAAAGGCAAATACCATCATGGCTAGACTGACCAAGAGAGTGTGGGAGAACGGAGCGCTGTCAGAACACACCAAGATCCGTGTATATCAGGCCTGCGTTCTCAGCACCCTTCTCTATGGAAGTGAATCCTGGACCACCTATATGAAGCAAGAACGTCGGCTCAACACCTTCCACATGCGGTGCCTCAGGCGCATCCTCAACATCAGCTGGCAGGACCACATCCCATACACCAACATCCTGCAGCGCGCCAAGATCCCCAGCATGTACTCCCTGCTGAGTCAACGCCGTCTCCGCTGGCTCGGCCATGTCCGACGGATGGAGGATGGAAGACTACCTAAGGACATCATGTATGGACAACTGACCATTGGCACCAGACGAGCTGGTCGCCCCCTACTACGCTTCAAGGACGTCTGCAAAAGAGACATGAAAGCATGCAACATCTCTCCTGACAGCTGGGAGGTACAGGCCATGGACAGAAATGCTTGGCGTCAGACTGTCCACAAGGGCAGTGCAGAAGCTGAGGTGGCAAGAGATCGACTTGCAGCAGAGAAGAGGAGACGCAGGAAGTGCACTGCAGCAACCCCTCAAACCCAGGCCACCTTATTCATTTGCACAAACTGCAATAAAGACTGTCACTCACAGATCGGACTGCGCAGCCATAGCAGACGATGCCAAACAACATGACAAGACTCCAGACGCGCATCAGTATGGTCTCTCGAGACTGAGCTGCCGATGATGATGATGATTCAAGAGTGATATATTTTTTCAAGACATTAGTCTTAAAGTGTTTTTCAAATGACATCTTTAAAATATTTTCTTGGATTTTCAAATTCTATTTGAGTTTTGTCTCTCTTAGAATTAAAAATGTCGAGCAAAGCGAGACCAGCTTGCTAGTAAATAAATAAAATTAAAAAAATAGAGGCAGCTCACTGGTAAGTGCTGCTATTTGAGCTATTTTTTAGAACAGGCCAGCGGGCTACTCATCTGGGGCCGTACTTATCAAGCTTCTTAGAGTGCCATTTTACACTTAAGTCCTGAGAATTTGCGAAATTTAGTCCTACTCTCAAACTTAAGAATAAAAGCTTTTTATCAACGTTCTTAAGTCTAAGAATCACTCCTACTCTCCACGATATTTAAGAGACCTTCAGAGGTGTCTTAAGTGGTTAGGAGTTGCCAGCAGGGGATGGCACTGAGGCGAGAGAGACGTGCGCCAACGTTCAGGGAACGGAACAATGTTTTGGTTTTTTTTGATGACGAGCAGCTGATCAAACGGTATCATTTAGACAGAGCGGATATTATTTTTGTCACAGATTTAATACTTTTCGATTCCTTGTTGATTTCTGCATGTGTCTGCAGTGGGCTAGTATATATAGAGCCACCCACACCAGTTTCAAATTAGTTGCCTAATTAATGAATTGGAAAGAAAATGTTATGACAGTAGCGTATGTGTGTGGCCGTGAGGTGAGTGACGTCAGTGAGTGTGTGGGCGAGAGAAGAGAGGGAGCGGTAGCGTGAGTGCCGGCGGGGACTAGTTTGTTTTGTATTATTTTGTAGTTTATTGTCAAAATATACACTCCCATTGTCCACTTAAATATTTCCAAGATATTTCTTTATTCTTAGACAAGGGATTCCCTTCCGTGATTGGTCATTTCTATGGACACAGAAATGACGTCACCTAAAATTGCGTTTACGGCACATAGTAATGTCGTAATTCAGCTCTGAGTGTGACACTTAAGATTCAGTCCTACACTTCGCTGAAAGTGTGAGTAAGACGCTTGATAACTAACTTTTAAGTGCAGCTTTCAGCGAAGAATTTATTTACTCTTAAGTCAACTCTTAGCAGACTTCTTAGGAGTAATTCCAAGAAGCTTGATAAGTACGGCCCCTGGTCCTTATGGGCTACCTGGTGCCCGCGGGCAACGCGTTGGTGACCCCTGTTGTAAACTGTAAGTAGGATAGATAGAATTATTGAGTATGATTAAAATCAAGCGTAAAATTACTAATTCAGTGTTAATATTTGAGTAAGCCCGTCTGTATTGGAAAAGTTGGGCCCTGAGGTCAAAACGGTTAAGAACCCCTGTTGTAGAAAATATATTTATAACATATCTACTACGTGGAAACAACTTTTCTTGCATCTGGAGCGCATACTCGCAGTTAGTCCCAGCCTCTCCCTTTAGTGCACCTTCAAGCACACTAAAGAAAAAAGTGTTTCCATTGTAGATGCACTGCAGGGCTACTTCCAAAACAGTAAATGAACAAGTAGATTAGTAATCCAACCATTTTATACAGTTTGTTCCTCATAAATTTGACATAACACAATGGGAAATGACAAAATATGTCACTGCAGGGAATCTCAGACTCTGGTACGTGTACCACTAGTGGTACGTGGGATCCATTTAGTGGTACGCCAAAGAATCACTTGATTAAAGTCCAATGTTTTATTTTCCTATATTCAAACACATTGTTACTGTTCAAACCAGGGGTGTCCAAAGTGCGGGCCATTTGCGGCCCGCAGCTAATTCTGGAAATGCTATTGCAAAAAATAAAAAAGAACATTAAAAAAAGTGGAATGAGGTGAAATCTAACGAGAAAAAGTTGCAATGTTGACACAAAGCTGCCATGCAGGCTGTTTTTTTTTCTTTTGTCTTTCTTTATTTTTCTTTTTTTGCCACTGCCCAAAAAAATACAAAAAATACATGTTATAATTAATTATTTTCAAAGCTCCAATTAGTTCACATTTTTCACTTTAAAATGTTTTATGTGGTAAATATTGCATATATTGTGTAGTTGCCATATAAAAACAAAGTTTTCTTTGACAAAAGAGCATAAAACAAACAAAAATAATAGTTCAAACGTAAAATCGACAGATATATCTGAAGTTGGTCTCGTAACTTAAGTGATGAAAGTAAAAAAAAAAAAAAAAACTAATAAAAATGTATCACTATGAGTGGGGCACCTTTTGGATACCAAATATATTTAGTGGTATTTTATTTATCTTTTCACTGTGATGACTCAAAAATATTAAATCATTAAAATCAATGGTGTCCTGCATTATTTATATTTTAGGGCTCTAATTACTACATACTGCATATTTCAGTTTTACTATAAAAAACAAAATTTTTTTTACAGAAAAGCCATAAAACCTTTTTTTTTTTAAATTGATATAGAGATTTACTGTAAGCGTTAAATAAAAAATAATAATGCAAATTAGACTTATTTTTAACATTTTAATAACTGAGACCCTGTATGGTCCCCGGGACCCCTAAAGGTAAAATAAATACAAAAAATCCATATATTTTGTTATGGTTTGAAATGAAAAATATCAAAATGGCCCCCACATGCTTTAATTCTTCCATTTGTGGAAAAGGTTTGGACACCCCTGGTTCAAACTGTGTATAATGATACAGTGCCCCAAAATATTAAATATACTTGATAAATCAAACTTAGGCCTACTACGCTACTGTATTTTATTAGTGTTCAGTATAGTTTTGTGGTCGTCTTTATTTTAAAAGTATCGAAATACATTTGGTACCAAAATTTGTATCCGGTGAACCCTATATGATAGTCAACACTCGGAGATTGCTGCAGGAATTTAGTATTTAAAGTGATGACTGGAATAATCGTATTCTTATTTTGTGTGACTTTTTTTTCACGAGTTGTTATTCAAGTCGTAAACATCAGTAGGGATGATGTTTGATAAGGAATTATCGAGTTCGAGCCTATTATCGAATCCTCTTATCGAATCCTCTTATCGAACCGATTGTGACGATCGGTCACTTCGTTTCTGTTTGTCTCCTTGGTTTTTGTATTACTTCCGGTCAGTGCTCTTATTTTGTTAAATTTCCTGTTCCGCGGAGCACTGTTTTCTCTTCACCTGCCGTTGATTGGCAGCCGGTCCACACCTGCTGCCAATCAGCATATGTCTATTTATGTTTTCTCTCGAGCACTCCTCAGTGCTCGATGATAGACTTCTATGTTTGGAACAATTCTGCAAGACTGCTTTATTTTCTGTTTATGTTAATTAAAATCATCTTACCTGCACATCCTCCTCCTGGTTCTTGCATCTTGGGGACACACAAACTGCAGCCATGCGAGTTCCTAACACCGATTCCTTATCGATTCTCTTATGGAGTCCAGATAGGTTGTTGTATATGGAAAAAAAACCACAATATTCGGTTTAACAAAAGCTCACTTTTATTATATAATAAAAAAATAAAATCTAATAAATAAATAAATATTGACTGTTACCCACCTAAAAAAATAAAATAAAATAAAATAAATAAATATTGACTGTTGTTACCCAAAGTATATTAAGTGGGATATTTCAGAGAAACAAATATATACAGTAACACAAAAACAAGCTGTCTCTGTGGTCACTATAGGTGTATAAATAATAATATAGTGTTAAATAAAATCAGTCCCTTGGGCACAAAACTGAAAATAATACAGCTCTCCAAAAAGTGCACTTCTGCTGCTATTTGACATAACTGTTTGTTATGATGCTTTGACATGTTTGCACTTTATTTCTTTATTGAAAGAACATTCTATGAAGAGAAAAGTTGTTTGCAAATGTGGTTACAATGCTAAAAAATGAAAAGTTAAAGCTAAAAAAAGAAATACACTTTATTGAGTTAACATTATTTCTTTATAGGGGGAAAGATGTTATGAGCGAGAGAATATAACAACTACACTACCCAGCATGCAACGGGAGTTACGAGCATGCGCGGTAGCCCCGAAAAGTGTTGCATGTTGCCACGCTGTGAAAGTAAACGTCAAGAACTCAGCCAACACGCCTCGTCTGCATTATTTATAATTAGACAGACAACACATGTACAGTGTGATTTTGTTTTGTTTACAAGGAAAGAAAAACAAAAGTTAAAAAAGGTAGATATGTTGTATATATATGTATGTGCTGCGGTTGTTTTAAGAACGTTGCGACAGCTGCCGTAAAGGAGGTGCGTTGCTAGCCTGGTTGCTATGTTTCCGGTTGGTCGTAAAAGTGTTCGTCATGTGTTTTTACCCTGCTCAAGTCTCTCAGTAAAGTTATTCGATGGATTATAGCTTTTGTTTTGAACTTTATTACACCTTGGAACGCTTTTTCCCGTCCATTGTTTTCCTGCTTTCGCTATCTGCGCCTAATGACTGAGCTACGTGACGTCATTTCTTGTGATGTCCCACGGAGCATTTCTGGTCGGGACGGGATTCGAATAAAGAATCAACTCTTTTCCTTTACTATAGTGGTCTCGATAACGGGTACCGGTTCTCAAAAAGGGATTCGAGTCCGAGGACTCGGTTCTTTTCTTATCAAACAACCGGGAAAACCGGTTTCGAGTATCATCCCTAAACGTCAGTCAGACGTTAGACTCAAACATTGATTAAGAAAAGCTCTCAACACCCTGCAGGCTGTACTTTGTGTTTCATTTATCCACTGTGGAGCAATAAAAGTATTGGACTCCTCTTAAAAACCATTGAGGAAGTTCCTCCAGGATAAACTTCCATTAAATATGTCATTCTCTCCCCTAATAAACCACACCCTTGTCTGGTGGAACATCTCCAGATGTCTACAACCGCCGTCTTAAAGGGCAAACTCTTCCTCGTGCATATTAGGGCAACAATGAAATAAGGTTCCCTGTTGCTACTCCCGCCACCGAACGTGACCTGTAAATCTTCAGGGATATTGTTATTACAGCTGAATCAAAGCGGCAGTGGCACAGACGGGAAAGGAAAGCGAAGAGGGAGGGAACAGACAGGCAGGCAAGCAGGCCCGAGGCTATGAACCGCAGACGGCAACTTTAAACAGATATGTCTCCATCAAGCGGTCAGGCATCCTCTTATTAAGAGAGCCTGGATTTCACCCTTATCTTAAAGCGGGCTGCGTTTTAAACACGAAGGATGAGTCAGTTGGCACGAGTCCACCCGGTGCCAAAACAGCCAAGACAGCAGTAAGGATCCAGATGTTACAGTACATCGTGCTGATTGACTCACTTATTCACGCAACAAACCTGCAGGCTTTGCAATCAAAATGTTTAATTTGTACAATATGCGGAGGGTCGCTTGCAAATTAGTAGCGCTTGAGGACATTTTCCATCCATACATGGTGATGTTATCTTAAAAATCTCCCCGTAACTTGATTCTAAGTCGAAGGTTCCATTTTGGACATTTTTTGCAACCATTTTGAATAGCGGCCCCATAATAGTGTTTTAGTTACATTGATTTAGTCAGTGTAAAAGACCCATGGCAACTGGTCTGTAGCTTTAATGCTAATGCTAACCAGTGTTAAGAAAATCGGCGTTATATACACTACCGTTCAAAAGTTTGGGGTCACATTGAAATGTCCTTATTTTTGAAGGAAAAGCACTGTACTTTTCAATGAAGATAACTTTAAACTAGTCTTAACTTTAAAGAAATACACTCTATACATTGCTAATGTGGTAAATGACTATTCTAGCTGCAAATGTCTGCTTTTTGGTGCAATATCTACATAGGTGTATTTCCAGCAACTATCACTCCAGTGTTCTAATGGTACAATGTGTTTGCTCATTGGCTCAGAAGGCTAATTGATGATTAGAAAACCCTTGTGCAATCATGTTCACACATCTGAAAACAGTTTAGCTCGTTACAGAAGCTACAAAACTGACCTTCCTTTGAGCAGATTGAGTTTCTGGAGCATCACATTTGTGGGGTCAATTAAACGCTCAAAATGGCCAGAAAAAGAGAACTTTCATCTGAAACTCGACAGTCTATTCTTGTTCTTAGAAATGAAGGCTATTCCACAAAATTGTTTGGGTGACCCCAAACTTTTGAACGGTAGTGTAATAACTGCGTTACTAATTTTAATTACTTTTACGTACGCTACAACCCCCTTTACTAATACGTTTATGTAAGGTAACACGCTACTTGTGATGTGGTTGTATGTCAACAAGACAGCATCAGAAGCACAGCAAGGTCAATGCAGTAATTAAGTAACTTTTTACTAATGAAAGTAACAACCAGCACCACACTAAAATGAACTTGATATCGAATAGGAAGAGGCAACGTTCATTATACAAACATACAAATACTGTACATATACATTAACTGTACAAACATACCTATACACATACTGTACATATACATTCACTGTACAAACATATACACATACTATACATATACATTCACTGTACAAACACAGATATACACATACTGTACATGTACAAGTACATATGCACACATACACTCATGCACATAATCACGTTTCATCAAACATATATTAATGTTGTTGCCCTAGGGCAGGAGTCACCAACCTTTTTGAAAGCAAGAGCTACTTCTTGGGTAGTGATTAATGCGAAGGGCTACCAGTTTGATACACACTTCAATAAATTGCCAGAAATTGCCAATTTGCTCAGTTTACCTTTAACTCTATGTTATTATTAATAATTAATGATATTTACACTTAATTGAACGGTTTAAAAGAGGAGAAAACACGAAAAAAAATGACAATTAAATTTTGAAACATAGTTTATCTTCAATTTCGACTCTTTAAAATTCAAAATTCAACCGAAAAAAAGAAGACAAAAACTAGCTAATTCGAATCTTTTGGAAAAAATTAAAAAAAGAATTTATGGAACATCATTAGTGATTTTTCCTGGTTAAAATTAATTTTAGAATTTTGATGACATGTTTTAAATAGGTTAAAATCCAATCTGCACTTTGTTAGAATATATAACAAATTGGACCAAGCTATATTTCTAACAAAGACAAATCATTATTTCTTCTTGATTTTCCAGAACAAACATTTTAAAAGAAATTCAAAATAATTTGAAATAAGATTTAAATTTGATTCTACAGATTTTCTAGATTTGCCAGAATAATTTTTTTGAATTTTAATCATAATAAGTTTGAAGAAATATTTCACAAATATTCTTCGTCGAAAAAACAGAAGCTAAAATAAAGAATTAAATTAAAATGTATTTATTATTCTTTACAATTAAAAAAAATACATTTACGTGAACATTGATTTAAATTGTCAGGAAAGAAGAGGAAGGAATTTAAAAGGTAAAAAGGTATATGTGTTTAAAAATCCTAAAATCATTTTTAAGGTTGTATTTTTTCTCTAAAATTGTCTTTCTGAAAGTTATAAGAAGCAAAGTAAAAAAATGTATGAATTTATTTAAACAAGTGAAGACCAAGTCTTTAAAATATTTTCTTCGATTTTCAAATTCTATTTGAGTTTTGTCTCTCTTAGAATTAAAAATGTCGGTCAAAGCGAGACCAGCTTGCTAGTAAATAAATACAATTTAAAAAATAGAGGCAGCTCACTGGTAAGTGCTGCTATTTGAGCTATTTTTAGAACAGGCCAGCGGGCTACTCATCTGGTCCTTACGGGCTACCTGGTGCCCGCGGGCACCGCGTTGGTGACCCCTGCCCTAGGGTAAACTGGGTATAACACATGGCACTCTGACAAAGCTTAACCTATTGTTACTATAACAATCTACAAGGTTAATGTAGGTTGCTTCTCTTTCTTCCCCTCCATTTTTCTGCATTCTTTCGTATCTCAAGTTATCATTACGTATATGTATTGTTGCATTTGAACAACTGTATTGTTGATAATAAAGGTAAAGTATTGGTATTGTTCATTATCAATAGCGCTATTTCTATTGGTATTCATATTGCTCCATTTTTAGTGTAATAATGCTCATTGTCATTTCTGTATTATTTTTTTATTTTCGCTAACTGCTTATTTGCTATTACTTTTACTATCATATTTGTACATGTCGTATTTGCTGGTGTTGCTCTATTGTTGTTGTTGTTGTTGTTTGCTGTTGTTGTTTTTGTCTCTCTGTCTGGTCCCCCTCTTGTCCCCACAATTACCCCCTCTGTCTTCCTTTTTTTCTCTTTCTATCCCCTCCTGCTCCGGCCCGGCTGCACCAAATGATAATATAAATATATTTAATAAAGTCAAATACAAATAAGGCAACAAGAGAAGTAAGTAAAGTAAGTCTGAACAGCCGATATGGGCATCTGCATCAACTATATGATTTGCCTGAGAAGCTGGACAGGACAAAAAAAAAAAGAAAGGAAGAGGCAACATCACACAGAAAACAACATGTAGGCTAAGTACACACTCTTACTACTACTACTACGAGGAAATAATGAACAACAAATCAATGATTGATGTGAAAAGCTATTGATCCTACCATTCCCCGTTTGTGGACAAAGCCATTTAAAAGATTCAACAGAGCTGCCGCTGCTAAGCTAACAAACACAGCTGAGCTAAAAGGCTGCTCCGTCATTTGGCTACAGGCACCGCCTTTTAAAGGCACACACACACACTCTGCTCTCATAAAACGTCGATATTTAAAGTTGTTGTTTTTTACAGTAACTCATTGATTACTTTCCCTAGTAATATAATTGCATTTATTAAGAGTAATTATGTTAGTGATTCAGTTCATTTTTTTAATGAAGCAACATGCAACTATTATTAATTACTTTTTAAAAGTAATTTTCAGAACACTGATGCTAATTGTGTTTGTCCACTTGCGTGAATAAGCGCATGTAAAATGTCAATTATTAAATGATAGGGCGCTTCATATGAAATATTATAATATTTAATTTTTTATAATGTATTTCTGGCCCCTTCCTGCTCTGTTACTGAAAACAATAAAGTGGCAAATTTACCTGAATAATTTGCAATGCCCCAAGGTGGTGCGTAGCGTTAGTGCTGGGCTGGTAAACAATCCCACTGGGCCTGAATCCCGGCCGGTGACGTGCCAGGAACATACGCAAATTTATGTTAAATTAGCACACAACGAATGTATCATTTATTTCCAACAAATTTGTGTTAGTACAAAACATGCATCAAATTGAATACAAGTGTAATTTAAAAAAGTATAAACATAATTTCAGATGAATAAAAAAAGTGTTGACATTTTTTGTCACAAAGTGGTCTCAAAATGTTGAGTGTGTGTCTTTAAATTGTGTTACATACACACTGCTAATTCAGGACACGTATTGCTGTCAGAACATGCATCATGGTGAACCTTTTAAATTCAATAACCTTGCACTCACCATTTGATAAGTTTCAGTACATAAAAGTGATACAAAAGTGTGATTGTCTTCAATCCCCATATGAGTTATACTGCTCTAACTCATCCTGGCCTTGAACCACTATTTTTTTCCCGTGTCACACAGGCACGTCTGCAGCAAAAAGGTATTTCCTCTGTCATTATTACAGTTGTGAATAATAGCTCTTTACATAGGAACCTGGCAGGGACCCCCAGCCATTTTGCGCCATTCCTTGCATTTTTACAGGCAAGCTGTTTACACAGCTGCGTATATTTCGGAGCGAGGTTTTTAGTGTCTAATGTGACGTTGGCAGATGTTTGGGCATCATCTGGCGGCTCTGGAACGACACGTTTCAGGATATATACACTACCGTTCAAAAGTTTGGGGTCACCCAAACAATTTTGTGGAATAGCCTTCATTTCTAAGAACAAGAATAGACTGTCGAGTTTCAGATGAAAGTTCTCTTTTTCTGGCCATTTTGAGCGTTTAATTGACCCCACAAATGTGATGCTCCAGAAACTCAATCTGCTCAAAGGAAGGTCAGTTTTGTAGCTTCTGTAACGAGCTATACTGTTTTCAGATGTGTGAACATGATTGCACAAGGGTTTTCTAATCATCAATTAGCCTTCTGAGCCAATGAGCAAACACATTGTACCATTAGAACACTGGAGTGATAGTTGCTGGAAATACACCTATGTAGATATTGCACCAAAAAGCAGACATTTGCAGCTAGAATAGTCATTTACCACATTAGCAATGTATAGAGTGTATTTCTTTAAAGTTAAGACTAGTTTAAAGTTATCTTCATTGAAAAGTACAGTGCTTTTCCTTCAAAAATAAGGACATTTCCATGTGACCCCAAACTTTTGAACGGTAATGTACTTTTGAATAATGTTATACCAGTAATATGTTTCTCTAGTGTCTGTTCGTGAGCACCAAACGTGGGGAAAATCTTTTTAAATTAGGCTTCACAACACATCTTTAATTCAGCTCTGCCAACTATCAAGCTCCTGATAGCATGTTGACACTAAAATGGTACAGTGATTTAATAAAATCCATCCATTTTCTACCGCATGTCCCAATTGCCGAATCATGTAACATTAGCTTAATGCTAAAAAGCCAGGTTACTATCACATTCTGTAACAGACAAATAATTTCATGTAGGCTAACGTTACCTACCTGCTACCTCTGTCTTTTTCTCGTTTCTCCTCTTCTTTTCTCTTTTTTCTTCCCTGGGCACCTGACAGTTTTGGCCGTTTTGACATCTTGTGTTGATTTTTTTACGTGGTGACGTCCAAAAAGAGTCATGATACAGGAAGGGAGGGGGCGCACCGTGCCGAGGGAGGGGGGGCGTAATGTTGTAACAAATAATATTTCTATTAAATAGGCTTTACTTTGCATTTTAATTAACGTGGGATTATTTTATGTATTTAGAAATAATAGTACCAACTTTTTTTATTTTTATTTTATTTTTTTCCCTCCAACATTTGTGGCACTGGCGTGGCGCCCCCTGATGGACGGCGCCCTTAGCATTTGCCTATACGGCCTATGCCACGGGCCGGCCCTGGGTACAGCGCCAGAGTCTGTTGAAATAAAAAGTGTTTCTCGCCTTCCTGTCTGTAATTTTTTCTTAATAATGAGCTGGCAGCAGCCAGCGTCATCTCAGAAGACCCTCGGGTGCCGTGAATGTCAATCAAGTGACGAAAGTGACGTCATAGTGAAGATTTATGATCGCTAATTTTTAGGACTATTTTTTTAATGCCTGGCTGGCGATCGACTGACACACCCTCCGCGATCGACCGGTAGCTGGCGATCGACGTAATGGGCACCCCTGTACTGGAGTATTGATATTTTTAGTCCTTTAGCCATTTATAGTGCTCAAAAATGTTCAATTTAGGCATACTTGCCAACCCTCCCGTTTTTAGCGGGAGAATCCCGGTATTCAGCGCCTCTCCCGACAACCTCCCGGCAGAGATTTTCTCCCGACAAACTCCCGGTATTCAGCCGGAGCTGGAGGCCACGCCCCCCTCCAGCTCAATGCGGACCTGAGACTGAGTGGGGACAGCCTGTTCTCACGTCCGCTTTCCCACAGTATAAACAGCTTGCCTAACGAATTCAAACGAATGGAAACAAGAATTTCAGTTCATCCAGGACAGTTCGAAGGGGAAGGTGTGTGTTGCCTGTAAATATGTAGAACAGACTTCTCCATTGAACACGGTGGCCGAAATGATATACTCATCATGAACGGAGAAGTTAAACAGGACAATACTGCCATCTAATGGATAGCCACCGGAACACTGAAATTCAAGTATTTATTTTATGTAAATAAAACAAATAAATATATATATAGCTAGAATTCACTGAAAGTCAAGTATTTCATATATATATATATATATATATATATATATATATATATATATATATATATATATATATATATATATATATATATATATATATATACACTACCGTTCAAAAGTTTGGGGTCACATTGAAATGTCCTTATTTTTGAAGGAAAAGCACTGTACTTTTCAATGAAGATAACTTTAAACTAGTCTTAACTTTTAAAAAAATACACTCTATACATTGCTAATGTGGTAAATGACTATTCTAGCTGCAAATGTCTGGTTTTTGGTGCAATATCTACATAGGTGTATAGAGGCCCATTTCCAGCAACTATCACTCCAGTGTTCTAATGGTACAATGTGTTTGCTCATTGGCTCAGAAGGCTAATTATTGATTAGAAAACCCTTGCGCGATCATGTTCACACATCTGAAAACAGCTTAGCTCGTTACAGAAGCTACAAAACTGACCTTCCTTTGAGCAGATTGAGTTTCTGGAGCATCACATTTGTGGGGATCAATTAAACGCTCAAAATGGCCAGAAAAAGAGAACTTTTATCTGAAACTCGACAGTCTATTCTTGTTCTTAGAAATGAAGGCTATTCCACAAAATGGTTTGGGTGACCCCAAACTTTTGAACGGTAGTGTATATATATATATATATATATATATATATATATATATATATATATATATATATATATATATATATATATATATATATATATATATATATATATATATATATATATAGCTAGAATTCACTGAAAGTCAAGTATTTCATACATACATATATGTATATATATATATATATATGAAATACTCGCGTTGGTGAATTCTAGCTGTAAATAACCACGCCCCCGACCAAGCCCCCCCTACACCCTACCCCCCCACCTCCCGGTATTGGAGGTCTCAAGGTTGGCAAGTATGAATTTAGGGCAACGTTTTGTAGAATATGCTTTAAAATAACAAAAATACGAAAAACATATGAAAATATTTAAAGCATGATGTGGCAACAATTGTACTTCTAAGCCAAGAATAAACAAACAAATTGTGCTTTGTTGTTATTAAGCAGGAATTACTATTACTGTTTGCCATTTTCACAAAAAATTCAACATACTAAACATCCAAAACTCAGAAAGTAACTTCAAATTCTGTTTTTGGTTTGAATGGTGGATTGTAACAGTGTGTCTTGCAGGGAGCCATTAGCCAATCCTCTTGTGCCTTCTTGTCCAAAACAACACTCAAGCCCACTCCAGAGTACGGTACTTGGATGAGCTTTGCCTCTGGCGCAGTCACCAGTACAATGATCTGGCTGCCTTCCAAACACAATATTTGTCAGAGTAGCCTTGTTCCAGCCCTTTTCTGTTTATTACATTCTGCAGCCTGGGAAGACCAAAAAAAAAATAAAAAATGGGGGGGGAAAAAAAGAAAAGTGGGTTAGGGTTTCAGATTCAACCTGAAGACTCCAACATAAGCCTCTTCCAATCACTCTTCAAATGTTTTTCATCAGGAGGCAGAGCAAAATGTGTATGAATCTTTGCTTCATATGGTTCCCATCATTTTCTCTCACAACGCTTGGACCTGACGAGCTTCTACTTAAGCGGTGCCGACGGGAGAAATGTGACTTTGAGAGTTGCGCACCGTTTGGAAGTCAAAGTGAAACTTCAGATTCAAACGATGGATCATGTAGAACTTTTCTATCAAGTCTTACGTAATCATTCCAAGATGAACTCTTTCCCCTTGAGTGCTCCAAGTCCAGCCTGCACGAAAACACGACGAGTGTGAGTGAATGCAGCCGTTATGTAAAGCAGGGGTTTGAATCCAAGACGTTAATGACATCAGCTGAGAACTTGGGTGCTAACATTTGTGGGTGCAGATTCCTAAAAACAGCACTCTACACTTGTCGTGAATCAACAAAGGATCTTTGACAAATAATATTTGCAGTAGATTATCATAAAGAGACTATAGCGTTTTTGCTGCAGTTGGAAAACAGCAACACTGTAATTTAGAGAGGATCTTTGTCGAGCATTTTTGCAGTTGCTACTTAAAACAGCAGAGTGTTTCTGTCATAGAGGATCTTTGTTAAGCATTTTTGTAGTTTGCACTTAAAACAACAGAGTAATTCTGTCATAGAGAATCTTTGTCTAACATTTTTGCAGTTTGTACCTAAAGACAGCAGAGTGCTTCTGTCATAGAGGATCTTTGTTGAGCATTTTTGCGGTTGGTACTTATAAACAGCAGAGTGCTTCTGTCTCAGAGGATCTTCGTCCAGCATTTTTGCAGTTTGCACTTAAAAACAACAGAGTGCTTTGTCATAGAGGATCTTTGGCGAGCATTTTTGCAGTTTGTACTTAATAACAGCAGAGTAATTCTGTAATAGGATCATTGTTGAGCATTTTTGCAGCTTGTACTTAATAACAGCAGAGTAATTCTGTAATAGGATCATTGTTGAGCATTTTTGCAGTTGCTACTTAAAACAGCAGAGTGTTTCTGTCTTAGAGGATCTTTGTTAAGCATTTTTGTAGTTTGCACTTAAAAACAACAGAGTGCTTTGTCATAGAGGATCTTTGCCTAGCATTTTTGCAGTTTGTACTTAATAACAGCAGATTGCTTCTGTCATAGAGGATCTTTGTTAAGCATTTTTGCAGTTGCTACTTAAAACAGCAGAGTGTTTCTGTAATAGAGGATCTTTGCTGAGCATTTTTGCAGTTGCTACTTAAAACAGCAAGTGCTTCTGTCATAGAGGATCTTTGTTAAGCATTTTTGCAGTTGGTACTTAAAAACAGCAGAGTGCTTCTGTCATAGAGGATCTTTGGCTAGCATTTTTGCAGTTTGTACTTAATAACAGCAGATTGCTTCTGTCTTAGAGAATTTTTTGTTGAGCATTTTTGCAGTTTGCACTTAAAACAACAGAGTAATTCTGTAATAGAGGATCTTTGTTGAGCATTTTTGCAGTTGCTACTTAAAACAGCAGAGTGTTTCTGTCATAGAGGATCTTTGTTAAGCATTTTTGTAGTTTGCACTTAAAAACAACAGAGTGCTTTGTCATAGAGGATCTTTGGCTAGCATTTTTGCAGTTTGTACTTAATAACAGCAGATTGCTTCTGTCATAGAGAATCTTTGTCTAACATTTTTGCAGTTTGTACCTAAAGACAGCAGAGTGCTTCTGTCATAGAGGATCTTTGTTAAGCATTTTTGCAGGTGGTACTTAAAAACAGCAGAGTGCTTCTGTCATAGAGGATCTTTGGCTAGCATTTTTGCAGTTTGTACTTAATAACAGCAGATTGCTTCTGTCATAGAGAATCTTTGTCTAACATTTTTGCAGCTTGTACCTAAAGACAGCAGAGTGCTTCTGTCATAGAGGATCTTTGGCTAGCATTTTTGCAGTTTGTACTTAATAACAGCAGATTGCTTCTGTCTTAGAGAATTTTTTGTTGAGCATTTTTGCAGTTTGCACTTAAAACAACAGAGTAATTCTGTAATAGAGGATCTTTGTTGAGCATTTTTGCAGTTGCTACTTAAAACAGCAGAGTGTTTCTGTCATAGAGGATCTTTGTTAAGCATTTTTGTAGTTTGCACTTAAAAACAACAGAGTGCTTTGTCATAGAGGATCTTTGGCTAGCATTTTTGCAGTTTGTACTTAATAACAGCAGATTGCTTCTGTCATAGAGAATCTTTGTCTAACATTTTTGCAGCTTGTACCTAAAGACAGCAGAGTGCTTCTGTCATAGAGGATCTTTGTTGAGCATTTTTGCGGTTGGTACTTATAAACAACAGAGTGCTTCTGTAATAGAGGATCTTTGTTAAGCATTTTTGCAGTTGGTACTTAAAAACAGTAGAGTTCTTCTGTCATAGAGAATCTTTGTCTAACATTTTTGCAGTTTGTACCTAAAGACAGCGGAGTGCTTCTGTCATAGAGGATCTTTGTTAAGCATTTTTGCGGTTGGTACTTATAAACAACAGAGTGCTTCTGTCAAAAAGGATATTTGTTAAGCATTTTTGCAGTTTAAAAACAGCGGAGTGCTTCTGTAGTAGAGGAGCTGAGATAGGCTCCAGCACCCCCCGCGACCCCAAAAGGGACAAACGGTACAAAAATGGATGGATGTAATAATGTGGCCAGAAATGGTACTGCAATCACGGTCAAAATTCTGTAGTTCCCTCCCTCTCTCCCTGACTGAGGTTGCCAGATACGCAGCCGAATCCAGCTCGATCCACTGGGCTACTTAGGGGTTGAGGTCTGGGACCATAATAGCTGAATAAACAAGCGTTTTGTCAATAACAAATATCTAACCAACACATTTTACAACAGAATTTAGGCTATTTTCAGGAAGAAGTACGTCATTCCTGCGTACACTATCACAACAAATGGCAATCATATGGTTATTGTCAGTACTATCAGAAAACATAGACCAGAACAAACTACAACCAACGCTAGCAATGGTTAGACAGGTGAAAATAAGTAGCGCATTGCTTAGCAGCCTAATGTACGCCCAAAACTAAAGAGGAGACTTTTTACCAAGGCTACACGAATGAGGAATTATTTTATCGTGTTGATTTGGCTGTCTCCATACGATTCACATTGCCATGATGACAGCCGTGCTAATGTTGGAACTTGGAACCCATTTCCTCAGCGTGTCAGCATATTGAGAAGGAAACAGGCACTGACACTACCCATATCCACATTTATTTGTAGAAAATATATAGTTGCCCTATCAGTTGGAATACACATCGACATACAGGCTAACGGGCATATATTTCCCCCGTTAGCCTGTATATCGATGTGTCATTGACGGGGCTAGCATGCTAAGCATTACACTAGGAGCAAAGCATTCGTTGCACGAACATACAAGCTTTGTTAGACAAGATCATAGACTGTATTGGACAATATAGTTTACATACCAAATGTCTATTTCCATTCATTACAAGTCATAAGAAAACATAAATGCCCGACTTACCTATCAAGGAGGAAATTAGCAAGTTTGGCGTCAGATGATAAAAATCTTCTCTGCCTTCAACCGTCTCCATCTTTCAAAGGCATCCTCGATACAAATCCTCGTTTTGTTCCCGGCTTTGTCGTGAATAAGTTGAGAATCGAAACGACGCCTTTTAGATTTACTAAGGTCTGACATGTTTAGTTACTTTACCAGTGGCAGTAGCCAGACGAAGAGGGCGGTGCGTAACTGGCAACCTGGATGCGACACACTCACAGACTTTCCAATTGGTCAAACGGTAGGGGGCGGGACGTCGATATGGAAACAATAACAAGATTTCGGGGCTGTAAATCTAATTTTGAAATGAGCATATCCCGGCTGAACTACAGTTATCAGTTATAAAGGTATTCGAAAAGAACATTATTTATTAATGCCTTTAGACATATCAGGGCCTTTTAATGATGACTTGACATGAGATGATTACATATGGCTCCTTTAAGCATGTTTGCAGCTGGTACTTAAAGACAGCAGAGTGCTTCAGTCATAGAGGATCTTTGGCTAGCATGTTTGCAGTTTGTACTTAAAAACAGCAGAGTGCTTCTGTCATTGAGGATCTTTGTTGAGCATTTTTGCAGTTTGTACCTAAAATCAACAGAGTGTTTCCGTCATAGAGGATCTTTGGCTAGCATTTTTGCAGTTTGTACTTAAAAACAGCAGTGTGCTTCTGTCATTGAGGATCTTTGTTGAGCATTTTTGCAGTTTGTACCTAAAATCAACAGAGTGTTTCCGTCATAGAGGATCTTTGGCTAGCATTTTTGCAGTTTGTACCTAAAATCAGCAGAGTGTTTCCGTCATAGAGGATCTTTGTTGAGCATTTTTGCCGTTGGTACTTAAAAACAACATATTGCTTCTGTCATACAGGATCTTTGTTAAGCATTTTTGCAGTCGGTACTTAAAACAGCAGAGTGCTTCTGTCATAGAGGATCTTTGGCTATCTTTTTTGCAGTTGGTACTTAAAAAAACAGTGCTTCTGTCATAGAGGATCTTTGGCTGCATTTTTGCAGTTGATACTTAAAAACAGTATTGTGCTTCTGTCATAGAGGATCTTTGGCTGCATGTTTGCAGTTGATACTTAAAAACAGCATTGTGCTTCTGTCATTGAGGATCTTCGGCTAACATTTTTGCAGTGCATCATTGAAAAGAGCAAAACTATATTAATTTATATTATTATGTTTTGTCAACTCGTACTTCTTTATGTCATTTCCTGAAATAAATAAATAAATGAAGAAGAAAAAAAAAATGAATGAAAAGAGCTAAACTCCTGTCATATACAGCAGTGTTTCTTAACCATAGGGCCAGGGGCGAGCGCCTCCTGGAGGGCCACCAAAAAAGTTGTACTACACTTTTCCACCACTTGTGGCACTAATAACAATATCAAACAAACAGAAGAAGTCTGGAGCTAAGGTCATAGACAAGTTTCTTAAGCGGAAAAATTATGACTAAAGTGGTGAAGCTGTATTTTGTAGAAATGTTTTGTTTTAGGTCCTTAAAAACATCCGAATAGTCCTGTCACATAGGTGATCTTTGTGTAGAGTTTTTGCAGTAAGTTCTTAAAAACGGAAAAATTGTTGAGCAGTTTGGCATTAGGGCCTTAAAAACAGAATATTTGGAAGAGAATCTTTGACTATTGTTTTGCAGTAGATCTTTATAAACATCAGCGTGGGCCTGTCATGTAAACAGGATCTTTGAAGTTTTTGCAGTAGTTCGATCTACACTACCGTTCAAAAGTTTGGGGTCACCCAAACAATTTTGTGGAACAGCCTTCATTTCTAAGAACAAGAATAGACTGTCGAGTTTCAGATGAAAGTTCTCTTTTTCTGGCCATTTTGAGCGTTTAATTGACCCCACAAATGTGATGCTCCAGAAACTCAATCTGCTCAAAGGAAGGTCAGTTTTGTAGCTTCTGTAACGAGCTAAACTGTTTTCAGATGTGTGAACATGATTGCACAAGGGTTTTCTAATCAACAATTAGCCTTCTGAGCCAATGAGCAAACACATTGTACCATTAGAACACTGGAGTGATAGTTGCTGGAAATGGGCCTCTATACACCTATGTAGATATTGCACCAAAAAGCAGACATTTGCAGCTAGAATAGTCATTTACCACATTAGCAATGTATAGAGCAGGGGTCACCAACCTTTTTGAAACCAAGAGCTACTTCTTGGGTAGTGATTAATGCAAAGGGCTACCAGTTTGATACACACTTAAATAAATTGCCAGAAATAGCCAATTTGCTCAATTTACCTTTAACTCTATGTTATTATTAATAATTAATGATATTTACACTTAATTGAACGGTTTAAAAGAGGAGAAAACACGAAAAAAATGACAATTAAATTTTGAAACATAGTTTATCTTCAATTTCGACTCTTTAAAATTCAAAATTCAACCGAAAAAAAGAAGAGAAAAACTAGCTAATTTGAATCTTTTTGAAAAAATAAAAAAATGAATTTATGGAACATCATTAGTAATTTTTCCTGGTTAAGATTAATTTTAGAATTTTGATGACATGTTTTAAATAGGTTAAAATCCAATCTACACTTTGTTAGAATATATAACAAATTGGACCAAGCTATATTTCTAACAAAGACAAATCATTATTTTTTCTAGATTATCCAGAACAAAAATTTTAAAAGAAATTCAAAAGACTTTGAAATAAGATTTAAATTTGATTCCACAGATTTTCTAGTTTTGCCAGAATAATTTTTTTGAATTTTAATCATAATAAGTTTGAAGAAATATTTCACAAATATTCTTCGTCGAAAAAACAGAAGCTAAAATGAAAAATTTAATTAAAATGTATTTATTATTCTTTACAATAAAACAAATACATTTACTTGAACATTGATTTAAATTGTCAGGAAAGAAGAGGAAGGAATTTAACAGGTAAAAAGGTATATGTGTTTAAAAATCCTAAAATCATTTCTAAGGTTGTATTTTTTCTCTAAAATTGTCTTTCTGAAAGTTATAAGAAGCAAAGTAAAAAAAATAAATGAATTTATTTAAACAAGTGAAGACCAAGTCTTTAAAATATTGTCTTGGATTTTCAAATTCTATTTGAGTTTTGTCTCTCTTAGAATTAAAAATGTCGGGCAAAGCGAGACCAGCTTGCTAGTAAATAAATACAATTTTAAAAATATAGGCAGCTCACTGGTAAGTGCTGCTATTTGAGCTATTTTTAGAACAGGCCAGCGGGCTACTCATCTGGTCCTTACGGGCTACCTGGTGCCCGCGGGCACCGCGTTGGTGACTCCTGGTATAGAGTGTATTTCTTTCAAGTTAAGACTAGTTTAAAGTTATCTTCATTGAAAAGTACAGTGCTTTTCCTTCAAAAATAAGGACATTTCAATGTGACCCCAAACTTTTGAACGGTAGTGTATGTATGAGTTCATGATTTTATTTGTGACTATATTGTACATTATGTGCTAGTTGATAAGGCAACAAGTATTTACAAAAATGGACGCAGGGTGAATTAGATGTTATATTTTTTCCCTTACCTGTACCTATTGTTTTGTTTTGTTGTTTGTCGACGCATGCTGCAATTGTATGTGTGTAATATGCGTTAATTATCGCTAATTCTTTCGTTTTCGTTAGTTTTTTTACTTTTATATTTGCATGTAAAAATGGCTCCACTGAAGAAGCTGCTGGTTGCATCAGCTCTTTACTTTTTTCATGTCTTTCATGTCCTTTGTGTTTCCCTCTTTATTTCAATGTGTTGACCCTATTTTTTGTGGATTTTTAAATATGCACTGCAGCCACTACTTTCCCCATTGTGGGATAAATCAAGTATATCCTATCTGTACAGATGGCACAACAGCTCAGGTACCCCATCATACAGCAAAGTAAACTCCGTCCAACCTGCAAATGTTCTGTGTAATACAAAACTAGCGCCCCCCTGAATGACTTTCCAGCATATTAGTGCCAAAAACGAGTCATTCTACAATTATGCTGCACTGACTGTTACTATCCTAGCTTTTACTCCAAATATACACACCGCATTCTTCTTCTGCCGAGCGTATCTTTAATGCATAGTTAGGTAATTACTTCATATTTTAAAATAAACACATCCAGACTTTGTTACCAGGACAAAGCTTAAGTCTGAGCTGGATGGGAACATGACACATGCGGAGTGCTGCTCCGGGCTTTTGGCCAGAACCTCAACTCGGCAGCATCCTTCATATTTCACCCCGTCCTCATTCAGGAATGTCTCATTTTTAAAGGCCAAGGTGCTGATTAATACAAAAGGCTGGCATGCATGGTATGAGACGACAAAATGTGTCCTTCATGTTCTTTTTTCTTCCAAATCGCTCTGGGTGGATTTGTTAGAAAATACTTACTGACTAAACCAACCATTAAAAAACTATGTCAGTTATATGACATGGAGCTATGCCTTTTGTTAAGACATTTAAAAATACATTTAAAATGTGTTCAAGGCATAAAAGATACCTGAAAATTGTCCCACTCACCCACCTACAATTGAATTCTTACTTTTGTATTGTTGAAAACAATATTTTAACAATCTTGCAAGCTGTTTGTATGGAATACTTTTTGGGGCAACATTTATTAAATACAAACCAAAATACATAGATAATTACAATAACAATGAAACATAACAGCACATTTGATGTATGTTTGACAACGTGTTTCAATGATGTGTCCGAAAAACAATAAACAAATGTTTGAAAAAACAACAACAAATGAAATAAATAAAATGAGATTTATTTTACTGTTTTATTATTTTTAAATATAATGTTGAAGAAACAATTATTGTCTAAATAATGTAGTTCATGACTAAGGCAGATGTATAAACTGTTAAATACTTATATTACATAATTGGATATATATATATATATACACTACCGTTCAAAAGTTTGGGGTCACATTGAAATGTCCTTATTTTTGAAGGAAAAGCACTGTACTTTTCAATGAAGATAACTTTAAACTAGTCTTAACTTTAAAGAAATACACTCTATACATTGCTAATGTGGTAAATGACTATTCTAGCTGCAAATGTCTGCTTTTTGGTGCAATGTCTACATAGGTGTATAGAGGCCCATTTCCAGCAACTATCACTCCAGTGTTCTAATGGTACAATGTGTTTGCTCATTGGCTCAGAAGGCTAATTGATGATTAGAAAACCCTTGTGCAATCATGTTCACACATCTGAAAACAGTTTAGCTCGTTACAGAAGCTACAAAACTGACCTTCCTTTGAGCAGATTGAGTTTCTGGAGCATCACATTTGTGGGGTCAATTAAACGCTCAAAATGGCCAGAAAAAGAGAACTTTCATCTGAAACTCGACAGTCTATTCTTGTTCTTAGAAATGAAGGCTATTCCACTAAATTGTTTGGGTGACCCCAAACTTTTGAACGGTAGTGTATATATATATATATATTTATATATATATACTGTGTATATGCAATTATGTAATATAATTATTTAACAGTGTTTCTATTTAATTAATTAATTCCATTTTTGTAATCTAACTAATGAAATTTAAGATGGTTGAATGACTTTTTAATGTAATCATTTGCATTTTATTGTGTAACCTCATTTTTGATTATTATATTTGTTATTATAATAATGATATCCTTACAACTATAGGCAAGGAGAAGTTGGAACCTAATAATCATCAGTAAAAAAAATTGACTGAATAAATGTAAATACAAAAAAATAATAAAAGTTAAATAAGTAAATACGAATGTTGTTAATACTTTTACTGTCATTTTACAATTCTTATTTATTTGTGTTGTACAATCACGTTAATTATTGGACAATTTATAAAGTAATATCACATTTATATATTCATTTTAGATCATGCGATATTATTATATTATTGAATTAATCTTGTATATCACACAATTTTTTTTTGGACCGCATGTGCTGAAAGGCGACGCTGGTTGGTATACGGTCAGTGATCAGGTCAAAAGAATGCACCAGTGCAAAGATAAGTGAGAAGACTTTAAAATAAACCTGGACAGGACTTCAGATAAAACTGTTACCAAGTTTTGAGCAAATAAATGACCTGCATTCAAGTAAAACATTTAAAAAAGGCTCCTGTGTGACATTAGGACAATAAAATTGCATTCTTGTCTAAATATTTTTTCAAATTATGCAAGAGACTAATATAATAACCTGTGATGAATCGTGAATAATCCAAATTTAAAAAATGATTCATCTAATTTGATAGCACTAATTTAGTTCTATTTGTTTCTGTTTGGTACAAAAAACCTGTAATTAATTAAGATTATACATACGAATTCCACTAATTAATCGACAATTTGATTAATTGAAGACTTATAATTATTTTATATTTTATTTCACAATTGATCTAATGAATATACATTTTTTTTAATATTTCAAATTTTGATGTATTTTTTTTGCATTGAATTCTGTCACAAGCAACCTTATGATTATTTAGGATGACGCGCCACAAATGCACAAATTAGTAGAACATTTGATGAATTATTCTACTTTCTTTTGTATTCATCTGCACTTAAAAAAAATTTCATTTTCAGTTTGTGTACTGTACTTAACAGATTGTGTTGATAAAATCCAACTCAAAAATCACATCATATGTTTAAATTCCCTCTGGTTTATAGTCCATAATGTCCCACAGGGTCACGTCTGCATGTACTGGAAGGTAATTCCTCCTGACGGGAAGGACTGGCTTCCCTGGAGGTACAGTTCTCCGACGGAGCGACAGCCGAGGACAAAGTCTGTGTTTGTTCAAGAGTCTCACACACAGGACCGACCCGAGACACATTTCTCAATGAGCTCGGGTGATGGATGAATTTCGGAATCGCGACTTTTTCCTCTCTGAAGGGTCCAGTCAGATTCCGCAGACGCCTGCCTCACTTCCTAGGAATTCTTCTGCAGAGCTGCTATGCTCTGCACTCTTTCTGCTGCTTTTTTTTTCAATGAAGGCATGCAAACAGTCACCATTTTTTTTTTTTTTTTAAACCCCTAATGATTATAAGCTCTTTTAAAGCGTAAATCACATTTCCTCACTCTGCACGCATCTTTTGGAAAGCACAAGAGCGAAAGCGATGAGCAATCCGTGAGGATCCGTACAAATTGATAACATGCGTAGGAGGAGGTAACGTGATACTGAGCGAGCGTACAACCCAAACACAGGCCACCTGCTGCGGTTTGTTGATCCGCCGTCACAGAGGAGGCTTTTGAGGATAGCGACGGTTCAAATGAGAGTACGTCGGCCAAAATCCACCAACCAGACTGAAATCTAAAGTTGGAAATGATGACTTATCTGCAAGATGGGGAACATTAGTTAGCTAAGCTAGCCTTTCCCCAAAGTTGGGGACCAAAATTGCTGAAGTTAAGTTCATGTCTGTTGTTGATGTTGTCCCCGCTGCTGTATTGCCTTTAATTGGCCTGCCCGTAATATTTTGCCGTAAAGTTAAAGTTAAAGGCCTACTGAAAGCCACTACTACCGACCACGCAGTCTGATAGTTTATATATCAATGATGAAATCTTAACATTGCAACACATGCCAATACGGCCGGGTTAACTTATAAAGTGACATTTTAAATTTCCCGCTAAACTTCCGGTTGAAAACGTCTATGTATGATGACGTATGCGCGTGACGTCAATCGTTGAACCGGAAGTATTGGTACCCCATTGAATACAATACAAAAAAGCTCTGTTTTCATCTCAAAATTCCACAGTATTCTGGACATCTGTGTTGGTGAATCTTTTGCAATTTTTTTGATGAACAATGAAGACTGCAAAGAAGAAAGTTGTAGGTGGGATCGGTTGAAGTCCTTCGTCCTTCTGTCGGTCGCTGGAACGCAGGTGAGCACGGGTGTTGATGAGCAGATGAGGGCTGGCTGGCGTAGGTGGAGTGCTAATGTTTTTATCATAGCTCTGTGAGGCATACTTGCCAACCTTGAGACCTCCAATATTGGGAGGTGGGGGTGGGGGTGGGCGGGGAGCGTGGTTGGGGGCGTGGTTATTTACAGCTAGAATTCACCAACTTGAGTATTTCATATATATATATATATATGAAATACTTGACTTTCAGTGAATTCTAGCTATATATATATATATATATATATATATATATATATATATATATATATATATATATATATATATATATATATATATTTATTTTATTTACATAGGAAAAAAAAAATACTTGAATTTCAGTGTTCCAGTGGCTATCCATTAGATGGCAGTATTGTCCTGTTTAACTTCTCCGTTCATGATGAGTATATCATTTCGGCCGCCATGTCTGTAATTTCCTCGTTCTTCTGCTTCGTCTCCTTGTTGTGTGCGCAGTTGTGCACTCTATAAAAGCCCTAGATGTTATGACGTCATTGGGCAGGCAAGCTGTTTTATATTGTGGGGAAGCGGACGTGAGAACAGGCTGTCCCCACTCAGTCTCAGGTCCGCATTGAGCTGGAGGGGGCGTGGCCTCCAGCTCCGGCTGAATACCGGGAGTTTGTCGGGAGAAAATCTCTGCCGGGAGGTTGTCGGGAGAGGCGCTGAACATCGGGATTCTCCCGCTAAAAACGGGAGGGTTGGCAAGTATGCTGTGAGGTCCCGTTGCTAAGTTAGCTTCAATGGCGTCGTTAGCAACAGCATTGTTAAGCTTTGCCAGGCTGGGAATTATTAACCGTGTAGTTACATGAACATGGTTTAATAGTATTGTTGATCTTCTGTCTATCCTTCCAGTCAGGGGTTTATTTCTTTTGTTTCTATCTGCATTTGAGCCCGATGCTATCACGTTAGCTCCGTAGCTAAAGAGCTTCGCCGATGTATTGTCGTGGAGATAAAAGTCACGGTGAATGTCCATTTCGCGTTCTCGATTCATTTTCAAGAGGATATAGTATCCGAGGTGGTTTAAAATACAAATCCGTCATCCACAATAGAAAAAGGAGAAAGTGTGGAATCCAATAAACCCTTGTGCCTAAGTTACGGTCAGAGCGAAAAAAAAGATACGTCCTGCACTGCCTCTCTAGTCCTTCACTCTCACTTTCCTCATCCACGAATCTTTCATCCTCGCTCAAATTAATGGGGTAATCGTCGCTTTCTCGGTCCGAATCTCTCTCGCTGCATTGTAAACAATGGTAAAATGTGAGGAGTCCTTCCTCCGGTGACGTCACGCTACTTCCGCTACAGGCAAGGCTTTTTTTTATCAGCGACCAAAAGTTGCGACCTTTATCGTCATTGTTCTCTACTAAATCCTTTCAGCAAAAATATGGCAATATCGCGAAATGATCAAGTATGACACATAGAATGGATCTGCTATCCCCGTTTGAATAAAAAAAATTCATTTCAGTAGGCCTTTAAAGTGCCAATGATTGTCACACACACACTAGGTGTGGCGAAATTATTCTCTGCATTTGACCCATCACCCTTGTTTACCCCCTGGGAGGTGAGGGGAGCAGTGAGCAGCAGCGGTGGCCGCGCCCGGGAATCATTTTGGTGATTTAACCCCCAATTCCAACCCTTGATGCTGAATGCCAAGCAGGGAGGTAATGGGTCCTATTTTTATAGTCTTTGGTATGACTCGATAAACGTATCTAATCGTGACTCATCATTCGTAAACCAACCAATCATTGTGGATTTTGTCCGTATTGTTTCCTCTTTTACCCCCACGATTAGCAGTCCATGTTCTCTCTGTGTAGCTTGTAGCGTTTGATGTACGCTACATCACTACATGGGCCTAAAAATAAATAAGCTACAGGAATCACTACTGGTTGAAAAAGGATCGACGCTACTGGGAAATGTGGTTAAGCTACGTAGCGTCCCTACTTGTAGCACACTACTGCCCATCGCTGTCTGTTGTGTTGTTTGTCATAACTGAAATGTATATAAAAAAGATAAAGCCGCCCCCATAATGCTGAAATATTTCCCCAATATCTGTCAATCAATCGCATTTTTGGCGCCCCCTAGGGGTTGTGGTCAACCAAATTTTACAGGCATGTGCTTGTCAGTCCCCTAAAGACATGTACCAATTTTTGTGGTGATAGGACTAAACCGGGGGTCGGCAACCCGCGGCTCTAGAGCCACATGCGGCTCTTTAGCGCCGCCCTAGTGGCTCTCTGGAGATTTTTCAAAAATGTATGAAGAATGGAAAAAGATGAGGGGGAAAAAAATCTATTTTTTTGTTTTAGTATGGTTTCTGTAGGAGGACAAACATGACACAAACCTCCGTAATTGTTATAAATCACACTGTTTATATTAAATATGCTTCACTGATTCAAGTATTTGGCGAGCGCCGTTTTGTCCTACTTATTTTGGCGGTCCTTGAACTCACCGTATAGTCTGTTTACATGCATAACTTTCTCCGACTTTCTAGGACGTGTTTTATGCCACTTCTTTTTCTGTCTCATTTTGTCCACCACACTTTTAACGTCGTACATGAGTGCACAAAGGTGAGTTTTGTTGATGTTATTGACTTGTGTGGAGTGCTAATCTGACATATTTGGTCACTGCATGACTGCAAGCTAATCGATGCTAACATGCTATTTAGGCTAGCTATATGTACATATTGCATCATTATGCCTCATTTGTAGCTATATTTGAGCTAATTTAGTTTCCTTTAAGTCCTCTTAATTACATTTATATCTCATGACACATGTAATATGGCTTTTAATTTTTTGCGGCTCCAGACAGATTTGTTTTTGTTTTTTTGGTCCAATATGGCTCTTTCAACATTTTGGGTTGCCGACCCCTGGACTAAACATACACTATATTGCCAAAAGTATTTGGCCACCTGCCTTGACTCACATATGAACTAAGGGGCCAAGCTCAACTCCTGAAAAACAACCCCACACCATAATTCCTCCTCCACCAAATTTCACACTCGGCACAATGCAGTCCGAAATGTAGCGTTCTCCTGGCAACCTCCAAACCCAGACCCGTTCATCAGATTGCCAGAGGGAAAAGCGTGATTCATCAGTCCAGAGAAGGCGTCTCCACTGCTCTAGAGTCCCGTGGCGACGTGCTTTACACCGCTGCATCCCACGCTTTGCATTGGACTTGGTGATGTATGGCTTAGATGCAGCTCCTCAGCCATGGAAACCCATTCCATGAAGTTCTCTGCGTACTGTACGTGGGCTAATTGGAAGGTCACATGAAGTTTGGAGCTCTGTAGCAACTGACTGTGCAGAAAGTCTTTGCACTATGCTGACCTCTCTGTCAGTTTACGTGGCCTACCACCTGGTGGCTGACTTGCTGTTGTTCCCAAACTCTTCACTTTTTTTATATCAAAGTTGACTTTTGAATATTTAGGAGCGAGGACATTTCACGACTAGATTTGTCGCACAGGTGGCATCCAGTGACGTGCGGTGAGGTTCATGGCTGGTGAGGCACTGACTTCATCACAGTCAGATTTACAAACATATGAACCCTAAAGAGTATCTTATTCACCATTTGATTGAACGGGTTATGTTTAAAAGCTCATACCAGCATTCTTCCCCGCTTGGCACTCAGCATCAAGGGTTGGAATTGGGGGTTAAATCACCAAAAATGATTCCCGGGCGCGGCGCCGCTGCAGCCCACTGCTCCCCTCACCTCCCAGGGGGTGATCAAGGGGATGGGTCAAATGCAGAGGACCAATTTCACCACACCTAATATGTGTGACAATCATTGGTACTTTAACTTAACTTTAACTTTACACATACAAACTGTAGCACACAAAAAAGCACATTTAATTAAAAAAAAACGTTATTATGGTCCTACCTTTACTTATAAATGAAGTCCATGCGCCGCTCCTTCTGAACAAAAGCATCGATAACTTGTTTATAGAAGTCTTCCTTATCTTTCTTCAGTTTTAAAAGTCTCTGTCTCAATGGAGATCTTCCTTTAAGTATTACCTCCTGCTTCGATTGAAAATCCAGTTTAGAAAACGGTTTTATTTTAGATATGTAATCCTCCATGTTAAAAGTCCAGGCGAGAGGAAAAAATAAACGATCGCTGCTAACTGTTGCTGCTTGTTGTCACTTCTTCTGCCGCCCGAGTAGTCGCAAGAATGATCGCTGGGATCACTAGCGCCCTCTACCACCAGGAGGCGGGATTACTGCGAGCCTCAGCCAGTGCATCTTCGCAGCCGTTTTATGATCGCTCAGCACAAGAAATACGTTACACACATACAGTTGTTGACCAAATACACTGTACATCAGATAACTAAACTATGGAAATGTATAATATAATTCATACAGCAATACGGTCTCACTGCACAGCAGGCCAGCCGTTAGCCGAGTCATTGCGCAATCCATGGTGAGGCTCAACTGGCTGCTGACTCACCACAAGTCTCTTCTCAGTATTTGAACGGCAAATGTGAAAATTCAGCGATTTTGAATAAAAATTATCTAAAACTGGTGAAGTTAAATGGAAAATAACTTTATAGTATAATCACTGGATACATATAACAATTTAATACATTTTTTTTTCTTTTTAAATTTTCTTTCTTTCCATGTTGGCAGGTGAGGCCCAGCCTCACCTGCCTCCCCTGACTGCACGTCACTGGTGGCATCCTCTGACAGTTCCATGCTGGAAATCACTGAGAGCGGCCCATTCTTTCACAAATGTTTGTAGAAACAGTCTCCATGCCTAAGTGCTTGATTTTATACACCAGGCCTAGTGATTAGGACACCTGATTCTCATCATTTGGATGGGTGGCCAAATACTTTTGGCAATATAGTGTACCAACTCTACGGTGTACTGTGGATTGAGCTTGGTGAGAAATTTCAAGTCACTTTGACTGATGAGGTTTGATAACAGCACCGCTTTGTGGTGAATTAATCAGGAAAGCTAGTAGCATAGGCAACAGAGAAGGGGTGCATGGTTTGGAAAATGTTCACTATTTTGCATGCAGGTGTAAGAGTTCTATTGCGTTGTGTCATTTGTTTTCAACAAATCAGAAATATGGCGGTACGCTACAACAGTGGTCCCCAACCACCGGGCCGCGGACCGATTGGTACCGGGCCGCACAAGAAATTTAAAAAAAAACATATATATTTTTTTTTTTTTATGAAATCAACATAAAAAACACAATATATACATTATATATCAATATAGATCAATACAGTCTGCAGGGATACAGTCCGTAAGCACACATGATTGTAGTTATCTATGTAAAAAAAAAAAAAAAAAAAAAAAAATGTTTTCTTTTTTTTTTTTTTTTTTAAATACACCCCCCCCCCCCCCCCGCCCCCCCCACCGGTCCGTGGGACAAATTTTCAAGCGTTGACCGGTCCGCAGCTACAAAAAGGTTGGGGACCACTGCGCTACAAGGTGTATTTCTCGCAAAAAACAAAAACTGCTTCATTAACTTCAGATGTTTTGACCACTGAATTCAACACTACGGGGTTACAACGTTAAGGTCATGACTTATAATGCATAGAGTGCCTTTAAAGCATTTTTATACATCATTAATTGGCTGCTTTTTATTTACGAGTGCTATGTTTATAATAATGTATTTAGTAATACAAATAATGTAGATATTTTACATACCGATTATATGTGATTTTTTATTCTTTTTATTTAAGTTTTTTTCCCTGCGACTTTAATATGCACAACTTACAATTAGTGCTAGCCTACGGCTGAATCCCGATTTTAAGATAAAAACGACTTTCTAAACATGACTAATGTAAATTCTGGATAGTAGTTAGCTGTCTAATTATTCATGAAATGTAGTAAATTGTAGTTAGTCTGGTTGGTGCTAGTCTGATATTGTAGTTTACTTGCTACAGTCGTATTAGCTTTCTGTATGATGAGCGATTTTAAGATAAAAACAACATTCAAAACATCCATCCATTTTCTACCGCTTGTCCCTCTCAGGGTGGCGGGGGTTGCTGGAGTCTATCCCAGCTGCACTCGGGCGGAAGGCGGGGTACACCCTGGACAAGTTGCCACCTCATCGCAGGGCCAACACAGATGGACAACATTCACACATTAGGGCCAATTTATGATTAATGTTAATGTTTATAATAGATTATCTGTCTAATTATTCATGAAATGTAGTAAATTGTAGTAAAGTCAGTTTGTTCCGAGTCTGACATTGTAGTTTACAAGCTCCAACATCGTTAGCTAGCATGTATGACGAGCGATTTTAAGACAAAAACAATATTCAAAACATGATTAATGTCGATTTGGATAGTAGAGTAGCTGTCTGATTATTTATGAAATGTCGTAAATTGTAATGAAGTTCATTTGCGCTTGTCTGACATCGTAGTTTACTAGCTACAGCCACGTTAGCTAGTTGTATGACGAGCGATTTTAAAATAAAAACAACATTCAAAACATGGCTAATGTAAATTTAAATAGTAGAGTAGTTGTCTAATTATTCATTAGATGTAGTAAATTGTAGTGAAATCGGTTTGCGCTTGTCTGACATCGTAGTTTACTAGCTACAGCAGCATTAGCTAGTTGTATGACGAGCGATTTTAAAATAAAACAACATTTAAACCATGGCTAATGTAAATTTTAATAGTAGAGTAGCTGTCTAATTATTCATTAGATGTAGTAAATTGTAGTGAAATCTGTTTGTGCTTGTCTGACATCGTAGTTTACTAGCTACAGCTGCGTTAGCTAGCTTGTATGACGAGCGATTTTAAAATAAAACAACATTTAAACCATGGTTAATGTACATTTTAATAGTAGATTAGCTGGCTAATTAATCATTAGCTGTAGTAAATTGTAGTGAAATCTGTTTGCGCTTGTCTGACATCGTAGTTTACTAGCTACAGCAGCATTAGTTAGTTGTATGAAGAGGGATTTTAAAATAAAAACAACATTCAAAACATGGCTAATGTACATTTTAATAGTAGAGTAGCTGTCTAATTATTCATTCGATGTAGTAAATTGTAGTGCAATCTGCTTGCGCTTGTCTGACATCGTAGTTTACTAGCTGCAGCCACGTTAGCTAGCTTGTATGACGAGCGATTTTAAAAATAAAACAACATTTAAACCATGGCTAATGTACATTTTAATAGTAGATTAGCTGGCTAATTAATCATTAGCTGTAGTAAATTGTAGTGAAATCTGTTTGCGCTTGTCTGACATCGTAGTTTACTAGCTACAGCAGCATTAGCTAGTTGTATGAAGAGCAATTTTAAAATAAAACAACATTTAAACCATGGCTAATGTACATTTTAATAGTAGAGTAGCTGTCTAATTATTCATTAGATGTAGTAAATTGTAGTGAAATCTGTTTGCGCTTGTCTGACATCGTAGTTTACTAGCTACAGCCACGTTAGCTAGCTTGTATAACGAGCGATTTTAAAATAAAACAACATTTAAACCATGGCTAATGTACATTTTAATAGTAGAGTAGCTGTCTAATTATTCATTAGATGTAGTAAATTGTAGTGAAATCTGTTTGCGTTTGTCTGACATCGTAGTTTACTAGCTACAGCAGCATTAGCTAGCTCGTATGGCAAACAATTTTAAAATAAAACAACATTCAAGACATGGCTAATGTAAATTTAGATGGTAGACTAGCTGTCTAATCATTCATTAAAAGTGGTAAATTGTTGTGAAGTCAGTTTTCTGTTAGTACGACATCGTATTTTACAAGCCGTGTTAGCGAGCTCGTAAGACAAGCGATTTCATACCCAGGGCAGGGTCCATTTTGATATTCTACAACGGTTAATAAAAATACCCATGCTAAATAAAATCCAATGTACGTCAAAATATACAAAGCTGGTCCAATTGTTTCTCTTTTCAATGTTATTGTGTAATGTTGTTGTGCAGGCCATGTTTGATGTCATTTCCAGACAATCGTAAACAAGCTGCAGGCTACAGTTTACTGGAGGGTTACACTTTAGACGCCCATGCTTAAAATGTAACACACACACACACATACACACCCACTGTGCTTGTCACTTCTAGGACATGACACAGTCAGCGACATGGGCGTCACACAGATAACACACCACTTCCCCTATTCCCACATTTATCATCACAAGCTACCTCATTTGTGCCGTGAATCAACAATGATGGGCAGAACGTGTCCAAAATAGTGTGACCATCTGCACGTGCCAGCATCAAATGTTGCGTGCTGTTAAAACACCCCCAAAAAAGATTAAAACCAATAAATCGGATGGTGTCTATTTATAGCGACAACGTATCCTGCTGCAGCTTTTGCCGTTTCTGGATCATACCTGGAAATGTTTTCACCAGAATAGCAAACTTTCTCTGATGGATTTGCCATCTGCTTTTTCCTTTCCCAACTCACTAACTTGTAAATCACTGTGGGAGAATCTTTTTTTAAATTTTTTTTTAGCATCGATCATGATTATATGGCATAGTGGTGGCATTAAAAAAATGCACGAGCCATTGGAAAAACTTGGACTTTGAAGAACTTTCCAGATAGACGCTGGTTTTAAAGGCCTACTGAAAGCCACTACTAGCGACCACGCAGTCTGATAGTTTATATATCAATGATGAAATCTTAACATTGCAACACATGCCGATACGGCCGGGTTAACTTATAAAGTGACATTTAAAACTTCCCGGGAAATATCCGGCTGAAACGTCGCGGTATGATGACGTATGCGCGTGACGAAGTCCGAGTAACGGAAGTTATGGTACCCGTAGAATCCTATACAAAAAGCTCTGTTTTCATTTCATAATTCCACAGTATTCTGGACATCTTTTGCAATTTGTTTAATGAACAATGAAGGCTGCAAAGAAGACAGTTGTAGGTGGGATCGGTGTATTAGCAGCGGACTACAGCAACACAACCAGGAGGACTTTGTTGGAGCGCTAGCCGCGCTAGCCGCCGACCTCACCTTGACTTCCTACATCTCCGGGCCGCCAAACGCATCGGGTGAAGTCCTTCGTCCTTCTGCCGATCGCTGGAACGCAGGTGAGCACGGGTGTTGATGAGCAAATGAGGGCTGGCTGGCGTAGGTGGAGAGCTAATGTTTTTAGCATAGCTCTGTACAGTCCGGTTGCTAAGTTAGCTTCAATGGCGTCGTTAGCACAGCATTGTTAACCTTCGCCAGCCTGGAAAGCATTAACCGTGTATTTACATGTCCATGGTTTAATAGTATTGTTGATTTTCTATCTATCCTTCCAGTCAGGGGTTCATTTCTTTTGTTTCTATATGCAGTTAAAGCAAGATGCTATCACGTTAGCTCGTAGCTAAAGCATTTCGCCGATGTATTGTCGTGGAGATAAAAGGCACTGAATGTCCATTTCGTGTTCTCGACTCTCATTTTCAAGAGGATATAGTATCCGAGGTGGTTTAAAATACAAATCTGTGATCCACAATAGAAAAAGGAGAGAGTGTGGTATCCAATGAGCCAGCTTGTACCTAAGTTACGGTCAGAGCGAAAAAAGATACGTCCATCACTGTCTCTCAAGTCATTCACTGTAACGTTCCTCATCTACGAATCTTTCATCCTCGCTCAAATTAATGGGGTAATCATCACTTTCTCGGTCCGAATCTCTCTCGCTCCATTGTAAACAACGGGGAATTGTGAGGAATACTAGCTCCTGTGACGTCACGCTACTTCCGCTACAGGCAAGGCTTTTTTTTATCAGCGAGCAAAAGTTGCGAACTTTATCGTCGATTTTCTCTACTAAATCCTTTCAGCAAAAATATGGCAATATCGAGAAATGATCAAGTATGACACATAGAATGGATCTGCTATTCCCGTTTAAATAAAACAAATTCATTTCAGTAGGCCTTTAAGCTGTACATCAAGCAAGAATGGGAAAGAATTCCACCTGTAAAGCTTCAAAAATTGGTCTGCTCAGTTCCCAAACGTTTACAGAGTGTTGTTCAAAGGAAAGGCCATGTAACACGGTGGTAAAAATGCCCCTGTGCCAACTTTTTTGCAATGTGTTGCTGCCATTAAATTACTAGGAGGAAATCCCTAGTATCATCCATACTAACCCTTTCTGATTTGTTATCATAATCTGGTATGGTTTCTCTTGGAAGCAATTGTATTCAAATGTTTAATGGGCAACTAAAGACTGCTTGTGTCCATGTAATTCAAATGTCTAGGTCATAATACTACCAAAATGGCTGTTGGATATGACGTGGGCGAGGGGGGTTATAATAGGTGGATTAGCTTGCTGCCGGTACATGTAACTGGGCCGCTAGAACATAAGCATCGGCTCTTCCTATCATAGCAAAGGAGAGTTCACCAAGCGTTGGATTGTTAACCCACTAATGGGGAACGTGTGCTTGGTTTAGACAGTCGTGATCCAGGTTGGTATTTACCCTCATGATAATGTGTTGGTGCAATAGTAATCTTGCCGAAGGTCATTCGTTTTTGTGTAAACCTGTTACATCAAAATTCACTTTATATTGTAATAGACAATAAAATAGTATAGGACAGGGGTCACCAACGCGGTGCCCGCGGGCACCAGGTAGCCCGTAAGGACCAGGGGCCGTACTTATCAAGCTTCTTAGAGTGCCATTTTACACTTAAGTCCTGAGAATTTGCGAAATTTAGTCCTACTCTCAAACTTAAGAATAGAAGCTTTTTATCAACGTTCTTAAGTCTAAGAATCACTCCTACTCTCCACGATATTTAAGAGACCTTCAGAGGTGTCTTAAGTGGTTAGGAGTTGCCAGCAGGGGATGGCACTGAGGCGAGAGAGACGTGCGCGAACGTTCAGGGAACGGAACAATGTTTTGTTTTTTTTGATGACGAGCAGCTGATCAAACGGTATCGTTTAGACAGAGCGGATATTATTTTTGTCACAGATTTAATACTTTTCGATTCCTTGTTGATTTCTGCATGTGTCTGCAGTGGGCTAGTATATATAGAGCCACCCACACCAGTTTCAAATTAGTTGCCTAATTAATGAATTGGAAAGAAAATGTAGATCGGTAGGTTGGAGTTCAAATCCCAGCCGAGTCATACCAAAGACTATAAAAATGGGACCCATAACCTCCCTGCTTGGCACTCAGCATCAAGGGTTGGAGTTGGGGGTTAAATCACCAAAATGATTCCCGGGCGCGGCGCCGCTGCTGCCCACTGCTCCCCAAGGGGATGGGTCAAATGCAGAGGACAAATTTCACCACATCTAGTGTGTGTGTGACAATCATTGGTACTTTAATCTTTAATCTTTAATGTTATGAGAGTAGCGTATGTGTGTGGCCGTGAGGTGAGTGACGTCAGTGAGTGTGTGGGCGAGAGAAGAGAGGGAGCGGTAGCGTGAGTGCCGGCGGGGACTAGTTTGTTTTGTATTATTTTGTAGTTTATTGTCAAAATATACACTCCCATTGTCCACTTAAATATTTCCAAGATATTTCTTTATTCTTAGCCAAGAGATTCCCTTCCGTGATTGGTCATTTCTATGGACACAGAAATGACGTCACCTAAAATTGCGTTTACGGCACATAGTAATGTCGTAATTCAGCTCTGAGTGTGACACTTAAGATTCAGTCCTACACTTCGCTGAAAGTGTGAGTAAGACGCTTGATAACTAACTTTTAAGTGCAGCTTTCAGCGAAGAATTTATTTACTCTTAAGTCAACTCTTAGCAGACTTCTTAGGAGTAATTCTAAGAAGCTTGATAAGTACGGCCCCAGATGAGTAGCCCGCTGGCCTGTTCTAAAAATAGACTTCTTTTGTTTAAATAAATTCATTAATTTTTTTACTTTGCTTCTTATAACTTTCAGAAAGACAATTTTAGAGAAAAAATACAACCTTAGAAATGATTTTAGGATTTTTAAACACATATACATTTTTACCTTTTAAATTCCTTCCTCTTCTTTACTGACAATTTAAATCAATGTTCAAGTAAATTTATTTTTTTTATTGTAAAGAATAATAAATACATTTTAATTAAATTTTTCATTTTAGCTTCTGTTTTTTCGACGAAGAATATTTGTGAAATATTTCTTCAAACTTATTATGATTAAAATTCAAAAAAATTATTCTGGCAAATCTTATTTCAAAGTCTTTTGAATTTCTTTTAAAATTTTTCTTCTGGAAAATCTAGAAGAAATAATGATTTGTCTTTGTTAGAAATATAGCTTGGTCCAATTTGTTATATATTCTAACAAAGTGCAGATTGGATTTTAACCTATTTAAAACATGTCATCAAAATTCTAAAATTAATCTTAACCAGGAAAAATTACTAATGATGTTCCATAAATTATTTTTTTTATTTTTTCAAAAAGATTCGAATTTGCTAGTTTTTCTCTTCTTTTTTTCGGTTGAATTTTGAATTGTAAAGAGTCGAAATTGAAGATAAACTATGTTTCAAAATTTAATTGTCATTTTTTTTCGTGTTTTCTCCTCTTTTAAACCGTTAAATTAAGTGTAAATATCATTAATTATTAATAATAACATAGAGTTAAAGGTAAATTGAGCAAATTGGCTATTTCTGGCAATTTATTGAAGTGTGTATCAAACTGGTAGCCCTTCGCATTAATCAGTACCCAAGAAGTAGCTCTTGCTTTCAAAAAGGTTGCTGACCCCTGGTTTAGATGATAGCTTGGCCTTCCAGCAACTTCAGGGTTCATGATATGAATCCAGTCTCTGCCATCCTAGTCACAACTGTTGTGTCCTTGGGCAAGACACTTCACCCACCCTTCTCCCAGTGCCACGCAACTAGTATTTGGATGGTTGGTGGGGCTGGAGGCGCAAGTTGGCAGCAATGCTTCCTCTACTCTACTCCAGGGCAGCTGTGGCAACAAATGTAGCTTACCACCATAAACTGATGTGGATTAAATTAATGATAGGTTTTCACTTCTGTCTATAAATTGCTTTGAGTGTTTAGAAATGTGTTTGTCTAATTCTTTATTATTAGTAGGCCTGGGCGATATGGCCTAAAAATAAAATCTCCAGAAATGTTCACAAAATATTAGATTCAAAATTTTGCCAAACTTGTTCTTATTTTTTAAAGAAATACAAACGACGGAGATTAATCAAAACAAGTTTTGTTTTGTTTGAGCAAAAACGAGTTGCATCTTACTCCTAGCAAAATTCAAATTTGTATAATGTTATTCTTTTTAGACCAGATATAAATTTTACTTTTCAGGCAATAATTTTCAAAGAACTACACTACCGTTCAAAAGTTTGGGTTCACATTGAAATGTCCTTATTTTTGAAGGAAAAGCACTGTACTTTTCAATGAAGATAACTTTAAACTAGTCTTAACTTGAAAGAAATACACTCTATACATTGCTAATGTGGTAAATGACTATTCTAGCTGCAAATGTCTGGTTTTTGGTGCAATATCTACATAGGTGTATTTCCAGCAACTATCACTCCAGTGTTCTAATGGTACAATGTGTTTGCTCATTGGCTCAGAAGGCTAATTGATGATTAGAAAACCCTTGTGCAATCATGTTCACACATCTGAAAACACTTTAGCTCGTTACAGAAGCTACAAAACTGACCTTCCTTTGAGCAGATTGAGTTTCTGGAGCATCACATTTGTGGGGTCAATTAAACGCTCAAAATGGCCAGAAAAAGAGAACTTTCATCTGAAACTCGACAGTCTATTCTTGTTCTTAGAAATGAAGGCTATTCCACAAAATTGTTTGGGTGACCCCAAACTTTTGAACGGTAGTGTAAATTAAGAGCTTCCTCTGGGAGGCAATACTTCTGCTTGAATTAAATACTTCTGCAAACAAAAATGTAGCATTGAACATTGCATGCATATAAATAAATTCCAACATTGAGGTTAATAAAGTGCCGACTTAAAACTTCATCTTGAATAAAAATGTAGCATTGAAAATTGCATGTGAATAAATAAACTGTAATAAATCAATAAAGATACCAATAATCATTAAAGGCCTACTGAAAGCCACTACTAGCGACCACGCAGTCTGATAGTTTATATATCAATGATGAAATCTTAACATTGCAACACATGCCAATACGGCCGGGTTAGATTAGTAAAGTGCAGTTTTAAATTTCCCGCAAAATATTCTGCTGAAAACGTCTCGGTATGATGACGTTTGCGTGTGACGTCACGGATTCTGCGGACATATTGGGACACCATTGTGTCCAGCTATTAAGTCGTCTGTTTTCATCGCAAAATTCCACAGTATTCTGGACATCTGTGTTGTTGAATCTTTTGCAATTTGTTTAATGAACAATGAAGACAGCAAAGAAGAAAGCTGTAGGTGGGAAGCGGTGTATTAGCGGCCGGCTGCAGCAACACAACCAGGAGGACTTTGAGTTGGATAGCAGACGCTATGAGTACGCAGCTTTAGCTTCCAAACATTTGATCGCTTGCCCGTACGTGCGTGCCGCTATGTGCATGTCACGTACGTAACTTTGGGGAAATATATGTGCTGTATGAACTTTACGGAGGTGAACGGTACTTTGGGCTGTGGGATTGAGTGTGTTGTGCTGGTGTTTGAGTTGTATTGGTGGATTATATGGACGGGAGGGGGGAGGTGTTTGTTATGCGGATTAATTTGTGGCATATTAAATATAAGCCTGGTTGTGTTGTGGCTAATAGAGTATATATATGTCTTGTGTTTATTTACTCTTTTAGTCATTCCCAGCTGAATAGCAGGTCCCACCCGCCTCTCACAGCATCTTCCCTATCTGAATCGCTTCCACTGCCCTCTAATCCTTCACTCTCACTTTCCTCATCCACAAATCTTTCATCCTCGCTCAAATTAATGGGGAAATTGTCGCTTTCTCGGTCCGAATCGCTCTCTCTGCTGGTGACCACGATTGTAAACAATGTGCAGATGTGAGGAGCTCCACCACCTGTGACGTCACGCTACTTCCGGTACAGGCAAGGCTTTTTTTATCAGCGACCAAAAGTTGCGAACTTTATCGTCGATGTTCTCTACTAAATCCTTTCAGCAAAAATATGGCAATATCGCGAAATGATCAAGTATGACACATAGAATGGACCTGCTATCCCCGTTTAAATAAGAAAATTTCATTTCAGTAGGCCTTTAAAGGCCTACTGAAAGCCACTACTAGCGACCACGCAGTCTGATAGTTTATATATCAATGATGAAATCTTAACATTGCAACACATGCCAATACGGCCGGGTTAACTTATAAAGTGACATTTTAAAATTCCCGGGAAATATCCGGCTGAAACATCGCGGTATGATGACGTATGCGCGTGACGAAGTCAGAGTAACGGAAGTTATGGTACCCCGTAGAATCCTATACAAAAAGCTCTGTTTTCATTTCATAATTCCACAGTATTCTGGACATCTTTTGCAATTTTTTTAATGAACAATGAAGGCTGCAAAGAAGACAGTTGTAGGTGGGATCGGTGTATTAGCAGCGGACTACAGCAACACAACCAGGAGGACTTTGTTGGAGCGCTAGCCGCGCTAGCCGCCGACTTCACCTTGACTTCCTACGTCTCCGGGCCGCCAAACGCATCGGGTGAAGTCCTTCGTCCTTCTGCCGATCGCTGGAACGCAGGTGAGCACGGGTGTTGATGAGCAAATGAGGGCTGGCTGGCGTAGGTGGAGAGCTAATGTTTTTAGCATAGCTCTGTGCAGTCCGGTTGCTAAGTTAGCTTCAATGGCGTCGTTAGCACAGCATTGTTAACCTTCGCCAGCCTGGAAAGCATTAACCGTGTATTTACATGTCCACGGTTTAATAGTATTGTTGATTTTCTATCTATCCTTCCAGTCAGGGGTTTATTTTTTTTGTTTCTATATGCAGTTAAAGCAAGATGCTATCACGTTAGCTCGTAGCTAAAGCATTTCGCCGATGTATTGTCGTGGAGATAAAAGGCACTGAATGTCCATTTCGTGTTCTCGACTCTCATTTTCAAGAGGATATAGTATCCCAGGTGGTTTAAAATACAAATCTGTGATCTACAATAGAAAAAGGAGAGTGTGGAATCCAATGAGCCAGCTTGTACCTAAGTTACGGTCAGAGCGAAAAAAGATACGTCCATCACTGCCTCTCAAGATATTCACTGTAACGTTCCTCATCTACGAATCTTTCATCCTCGCTCAAATTAATGGGGTAATCATCACTTTCTCGGTCCGAATCTCTCTCGCTCCATTGTAAACAACGGGGAATTGTGAGGAATACTAGCTCCTGTGACGTCACGCTACTTCCGCTACAGGCAAGGCTTTTTTTTATCAGCGAGCAAAAGTTGCGAACTTTATCGTCGATTTTCTCTACTAAATCCTTTCAATATTATTCAATACAAATCAATCAGATCAATACAGGCAAACTTAAAACATCTGTCTTGATTAAAATTATTTTGTGAATAAAATTGCAGTATCGTACATTTTATGCAAATAAATGAACAAGTAAAACATTGAGATGACTAAATAGTTTTAGTAAGTGGATAAACAGTTTTTTCCATGAAGTATCCTGGGTTCCTTGTTAGTGTGTACTGATGTCAAAGACAATGTACACTTTATTGCACGTGAAATATATCAATGTGTTGATTAAATGCGTTCTAATTCCAGAGAGTTTTGCAGCTGCACGCGAGCGTACGAGCTGTCCAGAACGACTGCTTTAGTCATCCCTCTGTGCATTGTTCTCCTTTCTCATCACACACCATTCCACCACAGAAAGCTGCTTCTTAGGTGGAGTTTGTTGTGGTTGCGGTCTTGTTCAACCTCGTAGAGAGTTGCTTTTCCCGCACTCGGCTCGGTGCTGTTTCCGATGCCGAAATAAGTTTGTTGTGCTTTTGCGTTTCTCATCATACACGATTCCACCGCAGAAAGCTGCTTCTTAGGTGGAGTTTGTTGTGGTTGCGGCAACACTTTTCTTTTCTTTAAAACAAACGTCTCGCTCTCGTTACCATTAGTCTTATCCATGTTTTACCAGGCTTGTAGATCTCCGCTAAGGAAGTAAAGGGGCCAGCAAGAGCTATGGAAGCTCATGGGGGCAAAAAGTATGACGGAGCAAGCAGAGAACAGAGTAAATTGTACTGTCCACACATCACTCAGGCCTAACTATTAATAAATTATCTTATCCATTACACTTTAAATTGAATGTTTTTGTCTCAGGACATTTAAGCTATAAACAAGGCTACTTTGACTGTAACTAAATGGTAACTGAGAATGGTAGGCTGACTAGTTATATGGTATGATGGCGCCATGTTCATGTTAATGTATTCATGCACCGGTGACCAATTTACATGTACTGGTGGCATGTTATGTGCATCAAATAAATTATATGGGTTCGATATTTGGCAGTCCCGAATGCATATTTGCCAACTTTGAGACCTCCGAGTTCGGGAGATGGTGGTAGCAGGGGGGGGGGGGGGTGTATATTGTAGCGTCCCGGAAGAGTTAGTGCTGCCAGGGGTTCTGGGTATTTGTTTTGTTGTGTTTATGTTGTGTTACGGTGCGGATGTTCTCCCGATATGTGTTTGTCATTCTTGTTTGGTGTGGGTTCACAGTGTGGCGCATATTTGTAACAGTGTTTTAGTTGTTTATACTGTCACCCTCAGTGTGACCTGTATGGCTGTTGATCAAGTATGCATTGCATTCACTTGTGTGTGTGTGTGTAAAAGCCGCATACAGAATGTGCCTGGGCTGGCATGCTGTTTGTATGGAGTAAAAGCGGACGTGACGGCAGGTTGTAGAGGACGCTAGTTGTAGAGGACGCTAAAGGCAGCGCCTTTAAGGCACGCCCCCAATGTTGTTGTTCGGGTGGAAATCGGGAGAAATTCGGGAGAACGGTTGCCCCGGAAGATTTTGGGCAGGGGCACTGAAATTCGGGAGTCTCCCGGGAAAATCGGGAGGGTAGGCAAGTATGCCCGAATGTACTTGTTATACCTGCATATAACCTTTTGTGCAGTAATATTAAAATGAGCGTTGCATCATGTTTCAATGTTAGTAAATATATTAACTATTCTTAACATTACCAACACATTATCTATCACACTTTAAAATGAATGTTGATGTTAAACATTTATAGAGTGCAGTGTTTCCCATAAACTGCCAAGATACCTGTGGTGGTGGGGGCGTGTCTATGGGCGTGGTCACCATGACATCATCGAGTAATTTGCATAATTTACTACAATGATATGATTTTCTCTAAAAAGGCTCAAAAAATGTATACTTACTAATTAATAATAACAGTTTTGTTTTAAACGTCCATCCATCCATCCATCCATTTTACAATATAATTACAACACTTTATGTACATATTTATATACAGATTTGAACAATAAGTTATTCACTGAAATATATTTATTAATTGTGGTTCTTACAAAAAATATATCTTATAAAATATAAAAGCTAAAATGTCTCAAAGCTCTGCCCCTTTAATTAGTGCATACTAAATCATTTAACTTCAGCCTACTACTACAACCATATTATTTACCAGCAACATAAAGTGAAACAGAGGCAGAGGTGTCCTGCCACAGTCAGTAACAAATAAACAGAAAACAGTAGTGGTGGTAGATAGACACAGAGCTTCATCAAACATCTGATCCACTGAACAAAGAGCTCCAAAAATCTTGAACTTTAGACTGCCATCAGTTTTACTCCCTACACTTAACCATGTGTTTCCTACTGCCTGCAGACTTTGCACCCTTTGTTATATACACATGTTGTGTTTCTAATATAAATACATTTAATAAAGTCAAATACAAATAAGGCAACAAGAGAAGTATCCTACACTTCTCTTTTGTAAAGTAAATATGAACAGCCTATATGGGCATCTACATCAACTATATGATTTGCCTGAGAAGCTGGACAGGACCAAAAAAAATAAAAAAAATTTGTTTTAATTTTTTTTTGTGGCGGACATAATTTTTTCGTGGCAGGCCGCCACAAATAAATGAATGTGTGGGAAACCCTGGAGTGTAATACTTAATCCAAAAAATCGTAGGCTTCTTAAAGCTATATACAAAGCTACTTTGAGTCATGGTACAGTTTAAATACCCAGATAGCAGTGGGAGTACAAACCTAATCCGTAACTGAGAATGGTAGGTGTGGAGTTAAAAACTCAGAAGGGTCAGTCAAGAGTCCATCCATGCCCTACAAGGTGGAAAACTACATGGTCAAAACAATTGAGAACTACAATTCTCAGAATGCCAAGGGAAAATTGCTGCCAAATTACTGATTGAAGGCACCTGAGAAGGAATGGAGGTTCAGTCAGATTCATTCACCAAACAAGTTGCATGCAAGGAATAACAGCAAGCAGCCACAACCGCAAGATCTACTCTACAAGTTTCTCCAAACACACCAAAGGTCGGTGAATATGCTTGTTCATTTGACGACGATCGAAATGCTTACTTTGATATGCTTAACTTGCTTCTTAATTTGTTTACTCAACTATCTTAATTTGTTTGTTTGAACTGCTGGGTTCAAGTTGAGCCACTGCATTACTGCATTTCAGTTTGACGAGTTAAAAGCAAGTCGTTTAAAGTTTAAAGCACACGTAAATGGTTTAAGCTTAAGTTAAAATGGCAAATGGTTAAAGTTAAAAGGTTTAAAGTCAAAGCTTATGGTTTAATGTTTGAAGGTAAAAGTACAAAAGATTAATGCAAAGTTAAAGGATAAATTCATGTTTGTTTAACTTGCTAAAAGTTAAGCTTGAATTTAGAACTTGTAGTTTCTTTATTCCCTTTAATTACTCTAATTTTTGAATGGATTTAGTTCAGTTCATTTAATCTGCTTGTACTATTCAATTGATTTAAGTTAATTCTTTAATTAATTTAAAATGGTTATTTTGTTGAATTTGTTTAGGCAAGGCAAGGCAACTTTATTTGTATAGCGCTTTTCATACACAAGTCAGACTCCAAGTGCTTCACAGACAACAAAGTGAAATGAAAGAAAATAAAAGCAAAATTAAAATGCAGACAATAAAAATAAAAACAGTGCGGACGTTAAAAGTTAAAAGATGAAAAGATTTAGCTGAAAGCTAAGGTGAACATAGAAGTTTTCAGTCTAGTTTTAAAAGTAGTCAGAGTTGGGGAAAGTCTGACATCTTCAGGAAGTTTATTCCAGTTTAGTTAGTTTTAAATGTTTATCCGAATGGTTAATTCGCTATTTCATTTACCTGCATTTAATTTAAAATGACTCTATTCATTTTGACAAGCAATGTGTTTGTTTAAATGATTGTTTAAAAGTGTAGAAACATTAGGTTTAAAGGCCTACTGAAAGCCACTACTACCGACCACGCAGTCTGATAGTTTATATATCAATGATGAAATCTTAACATTGCAACACATGCCAATACGGCCGGGTGAACTTATAAAGTGACATTTTAAATTTCCCGCTAAACTTCCGGTTGAAAACGCCTTTGGATGATGACGTATGCGCGTGACGTAGCCAGTGAAACAGGAGTATTGGTACCCCATTGAAGCCAATACAAAAAGCTGTTTTCATCTCATAATTCCACAGTATTCTGGACATCTGTGTTGGTGAATCTTTTGCAATTTGTTCAATGAACAATGGAGACTGCAAAGAAGAAAGTTGTAGGTGGGATCGGTGTATTAGCGGCTGGCTGTAGCAACACAACAAGGAGGACTTACTTGGATAGCAGACGCGCTAGCCAACGCTAGCCGCCAACCGCATCTGTAAACGGGTGAAGTCCTTCGTCGCGCCGTCGATCGCTGGAACGCAGGTGAGCACGGGTGTTGATGGGAAGATGAGGGCTGGCTGGCGTAGGTGGAGAGCTAATGTTTTATCATAGCTCTGTGAGGTCCGGTTGCTAAGTTGCTAAGTTAGCTTCAGCGTCGTTAGCAACAGCATTGTTAAGCTTTGCCAGGCTGAGAATTATTAACCGTGTAGTTACATGTCCATGGTTTAATAGTATTGTTGATCTTCTGTCTATCCTTCCAGTCAGGGATTTATTTATTTTGTTTCTATCTGCATTTGAGCCAGATGCTATCACGTTAGCTCAGTAGCTAAAGAGCTTCGCCGATGTATTGTCATGGACATAAAAGTCACTGTGAATGTCCATTTCGCGTTTTCGACTCTCATTTTCAAGACTATATAGTATCCGAGGTGGTTTAAAATACAAATCCTTGATCCACAATAGAAAAAGGAGAGTGTGGAATCCAATGAGCCAGCTTGTACCTAAGTTACGGTCAGAGCGAAAAAAAGATATGTTTTGCACTGCATTCTAGTCCGTCACTAACGTTCCTCATCCACAAATCTTTCATCCTCGCTCAAATTAATGGGGTAATCGTCACTTTCTCGGTCCGAATCGCTCTAGCTGCGTTGAAAACAATAGGAAAATATGAGGAAGCGAACAACTACTACGCTACTTCCGGTAGGGGCAAGGCTTTTTTTTTTTATCAGAGACCAAAAGTTGCGAACTTTATCGTCGTTGTTCTCTACTAAATCCTTTCAGCAAAAATATGGCAATATCGCGAAATGATCAAGTATGACACATAGAATGGATCTGCTATCCCCGTTTGAATAAAAAAATGTCATTTCAGCAGGCCTAATTGGAACATTAAAGGCCTACTGAAAGCCACTACTAGCGACCACGCAGTCTGATAGTTTATATATCAATGATGAAATCTTAACATTGCAACACATGCCAATACGGCCGGGTTAACTTATAAAGTGACATTTTAAATTTCCCGCTAAACTTCCGGTTCAAAACGCCTTTGGAGGATGACGTATGCGCGTGACGTCGAGAGATCCACGGAAGTGTTTGGACCCTTTTGGACACAATACACAGAGCTCTGTTTTCTTCCACAAAATTCCACAGTATTCTGGACATCTGTGTTGGTGAATCTTTTGCAATGGAGGCTGCAAAGAAGAACGTTGTAGGTGGGATGCGGGTGGCTGTAGCAACACAACAAGGAGGACTTTGACTTGGATAGCAGACGCGCTAGCGGCGAACTCACCTTGACTTCCTACGTCTCCGGGCCACCGACCGCATCGTCAAACGCTGGAACGCAGGTGAGCACGGGTGTTGAGCTGAGGAGGGCTGGCTGGCGTAGGTGGAGCGCTAATGTTTTTATCATAGCTCTGACTAGGTCCTGTTGTTAAGTTAGCGTCGTTAGCAACAGCATTGCTAGGCTTCGACAGGCGTCGAATACACATTAACCGTAATGTGTATTTACATGTCCAGTGTTTGGTTCGGTGTCTCCTGATAGTAGTATTGTTGATCTTCTGTCTATCCTTCCAGTCAGGGGTTTATTTCTTTTGTTTCTATCTGCATTTGAGAAGGATGCTATCACGTTAGCTCAGTAGCTAAGTGTGTCACCGATGTATTGTCGTGGAGATAAAAGTCACAAATGTCCATTTCGCGTGCTCGACTCTCATTTTCAAGAGGATATAGTATCCGAGGTGGTTTAAAATACAAATCCGTGATCCACAATAGAAAAAGGAGAGTGTGGAATCCAATGAGCCAGCTTGTACCTAAGTTACGGTCAGAGCGAAAAAAGATACGTCCTGCACTGCCTCTCTAGTTCTTCACTCTAACGTTCCTCATCCACGAATCGTTCATCCTCGCTCAAATTAATGGGGTAATCATCACTTTCTCGCTCCTAATATCTCTCGCTCCATTGTAAACAACGGGGAATTGTGAGCAGCACTACCGCTTGTGACGTCACGCTACTTCCGGTACAGGCAAGGTTTTTTTTTATCAGCGAGCAAAAGTTGCGAACTTTATCGTCGATTTTCTCTACTAAATCCTTTCAGCAAAAATATGGCAATATCGCGAAATGATCAAGTATGACACATAGAATGGATCTGCTATTCCCGTTTAAATAAAAAAAAATTATTTCAGTAGGCCTTTAAAACATTATGCAGAAAGTTCAAAACATTATTCAGAGTTTCAAAAGCATTTGTAAAAAAAAACTGAAATGATTGGATTGAATTGGGTGTCTAAGCCTGACCCTTTAACATGCTAACGTTAGCATGCTAACTTTTTTAGCTAATATTACAGTCGTACACCTTAGAGTCATATAACTTCGTACTTGATACATGTTAACTGTTAGCATGCTAACTTTAGCGTGTTGGCATTTTTTTAAATTTTTGTGTTAGTAAGTAAGGCAGGGGTCACCAAACGCGGTGCCCGCGGGCACCAGGTAGCCCGTAAGGACCAGATGAGTAGCCTGCCGGCCTGTTGTAAAAATAGCTCAAATAGCAGCACTTACCAGTGAGCTGCCTCTATTTTTTAAATTTTATTTATTTACTAGCAAGCTGGTCTCGCTTTGCCCGACATTTTTAATTCTAAGAGAGACAAAACTCAAATAGAATTTGAAAATCCAAGAAAATATTTTAAAGACTTGGTCTTCACTTGTTTAAATAAATTCATTAATTTTTTTACTTTGCTTCTTATAACTTTCAGAAAGATAATTTTAGAGAAAAAATGCAACCTTAAAAATGATTTTAGGATTTTTAATGACATATACCTTTTTACCTTTTAAATTCCTTCCTCTTCTTTCCTGACAATTTAAATAAATGTTCAAGTAAATTTTTTTTTTATTATTGTAAAGAATAATAAATACATTTTAATTTAATTCTTCATTTTAGCTTCTGTTTTTTCGACAAAGAATATTTGAAATATTTCTTCAAACTTATTATGTTAAATTTCAAAAAAAAAATATTCTGGCAAATCTAGAAAATCTGTAGAATCAAATTTAAATCTTATTTCAAAGTCTTTTGAATTTCTTTTAAAATTGTTGTTCTGGAAAATCTAGAAGAAATAATAATTTGTCTTTGTTAGAAATATAGCTTGGTCCAATTTGTTATATATTCTAACAAAGTGCAGATTGGATTTTAACCTATTTAAAACATGTCATCAAAATTCTAAAATTAATCTTAATCAGGAAAAATTACTAATGATGTTCCATAAATTCTTTTTTTAATTTTTTCAAAAAGATTCAAATTAGCTAGTTTTTCTCTTCTTTTTTTCGGTTTAATTTTGAATTTTAAAGAGTCGAAATTGAAGATAAACTATGTTTCAAAATTTAACTGTCATTTTTTTCGTGTTTTCTTCTCTTTTAAACCATTTAATTAAGTGTAAATCTCATTAATTATTAATAATAACATAGATTTAGAAGGTAAATTGAGCAAATTGGCTATTTTTGGCAATTTATTTAAGTGTGTATCAAACTGGTAGCCCTTCGCATTAATCACTACCCAAGAAGTAGCTCTTGCTTTCAAAAAGGTTGGTGACCCCTGAAGTAAGGGCATCTAGAAAGACGTGACCGCCGCACCACGCGTGTCCCGCCGACTCCCGTAAACCCCAAGCTGCAAGGGGAGTGAGTGTTCACAAAACCTTATTTTGTGCGTTCTTTCTTGAAAATATGTTTTATCAAATAAACCTCTGATGCATGTTGTCCACACTATTGTACATTTTGCTAACTCCTTGAACAATGTTTAAAAAAAATGGTTAGATTTTTATCATGCATAGAGCGTAATAACAACACTGAAGACTGAATAAAAACAAAACCGGATTTATCATAATCCGTGCACCAAAGGGTTGTATAATCATTGTACCATAATTTACAGTTTTTTGGTAAAATGGTGAAAGCTTGCCTCAGCATTCACAGGCTATTTCGGTGGGAATTGCAATTTTCAGCATTCCCAATGTGCTGCTTTGGTGGCTCAACGTCAGGGCGGGGGAAATGATTCAGGCCGCTGGCATGCATGGCAGCGCCGCAGCTGGATGTTGCACCTGCAAGCGGGGACAACAAGCTGTTGGGTAATACATTTCTTCCCCGATTTTTTTTCTCTCCTTCCTTGCACTCCTCACTTGCAGCATCCACTTCATTAAACACAGTGACTCACATTAATGGAGTAGGTGCTATAATTGTACCCACTGGGGAATACTGCATAAGCATTAATGGTGAATATTCCCACACAATCTTGCAAAATATATATGCAATATCACATTACACAAGATAATGTCCAAACCTTTTTAGCAGTACAGAAAGGTAGTTTGCTTCACTGATTCACACAAAGTCCATAGTACACTGCAAAAACTGAAATCTAAGTAAGATTAAATATCTCAAATAAGGGTGATATTTGCTTATTTTATGTCTGATTTGATTGATTGATTGATTGAGACTTTTATTAGTAGGTTGCACAGTGAAGTACATATTCCGTACAATTGACCACTAAATGGTAACACCCCCAATAAGTTTTTCAACTTGTTTAAGTCGGGGTCCATGATAAGATAATTCTTCTCACTAAGCAGATTTTATGTTAGAGTGTTTTACTTGTTTCAAGGGTTTTGGTCCTAAATGATCTCAGTAAGATATTACAGCTTGTTGCTGAGATTTTCTGACCTATATTGAGTAAAACATGCTTGAAACTAGAATATCAACTGTTGCAAAGCTGTGTCATCAACACTCACAAGTATAAAAGTACTTTTTTAAAGTAATCATTTCTTACTTCAAGCATGAAAAGAAAAATGATGCCGAGCGCATATCATTATGTCAAGATAATGGCACTAGCATTTACTTAATTTAAGAATATTTTTCAACATATTGAGCAAAAAGGTCTCTTTTTTTTCTACCAAGAAAAGTGCACTTGTTATTAGTGAGAATATACTTCTTTTAAGGTATTTTGTGGTTCATTGAGGTTAGCTCATTTGACTTGTTTTGGAAAGTCTTGACAAGCCGAATTTTCTTGTTCTATTGGCAGATACTTTTGCTTAGTTCAAATAAAATACTCCTCATTTTTGTTTTTGAACACTGACTTTTTGCAGTGTAGTCCATTTGATTGATAAGCAGAAAATCCATAGTTGCCCATTTTACTGACATACATAATGTTTATAGTAATGAGTTTGTGATGTAGAAAAAGTTCATGGTAGCCCGTTTGTGATGTACAAAAAGTCAATAGTAGCCCCTGTGATTGATCAACAGAAAACCATAGTAGACTGTCTGACTGATTTACAAAAAGTCCATAGTAGTCAGTTTGTGACGTACAAAAAGTCTATAGTAGCCCGTTTAATTGATGTAGATAATGTCCATAGTAGCCCATTTGACCGATGTGCAGAAAGTCCATAATAGTCAGTTAGTGATATACAAAAAGTCCATAGTAGGCCATTAGACTGGTGTACTTAAAGTCCATAGTAATCAATGTGTGGTGTACAAAAAGTCCATGGTAGCGCGTTTGATTGATGTAGATAAAGTCCATAGTATTCCATTTGACTGATTTACAGAAAGTTCATAGTATGTCCTTAGTTTGTGATGTACAGAAAGTCTGCAGTAGCTCGTTTCACTGACGTATCCGTTGATGTACAGAAAGCCCATAGTACTATAGTCCGTTTGTGAAGTACAAAAAGTCCATAGTAGTCAGTTTGTGACGTACAAAAAGTATATAGAAGCCCGTTTAATTGATGTAGATAAAGTCCATAGTAGCCCATTTGACCGATGTGCAGAAAGTCCATAATAGTCAGTTAGTGATATACAAAAAGTCCATAGTAGGCCATTAGACTGGTGTACTTAAAGTCCATAGTAATCAATGTGTGGTGTACAAAAAGTCCATAGTAGCCCGTTTGATTGATGTAGATAAAGTCCATAGTATTCCACTTGACTGATTTACAGAAAGTTCATAGTGTCGTTAGTTTGTGATGTACAGAAAGTCTGCAGTAGCTCGTTTCACTGACGTATTCATTGATGTACAGAAAGCCCATAGTACTATAGTCTGTTTGTGATGTACAAAAAGTCCATAGTAGTCCGTTTGTGGAGTACAGTCAGTTCATAGCAGCCAGTTTCACTGATGAAATGAAGTCTATTGTAGTCTGTTATGTACAAAAAGATTATAGCAGTCTGTGATCAGAGTAACCCATTTTATTGATGTAGATAAAATCCACAGTAGTCAGTTTGCGATCTACAGAATGTCTATAGTAGCCCATTTGACTGATGGACACCAAATCTATAGAAGTCAATTTGGGATGTACAAAAAGTCCATAGTAGTCCGTTTGGGATGTACAAGAATTCAGTCAATAGTAATCTGTTTAATTGATGTAGATAAAATCCATAGTCTGTTTGCGGTCTACTTAAAGTCTGTAGTATCCCATTTGACTGATATACACAAAGTCTATAGAAGTCAATTCGTGATGTACAATAAGTCCACAGTAGTCCGTTTGGGATGTACAAGAAGTCTATAGTAATCCGTTTGATTGATGTACAGAACGTTTATAACAGCCTGTTTGATTGATGGGTGTGGCAGAAGGTATCAAAATGACACTACACTTTCCACTCTGACTGATTTTGACTGACATTCAGGTTACCGCACCTCCACTCCACCCTGCATTACTCCATAAATCATGTAATTAGCGCGCACAAACTCAGAGGACTTTCAAATGCGGTTCAGAAACCCTTCAAATGAGGTGAATAAATCTCTGGAAAGATGTCACTCAAATTGGTGGTTGCTTTTAATAGGCAATAAAGTTTATGCAATGCTGTTTTAGATGAGAATAAACATTGTATCATACATTTAAAGTTCTAAAGATACCAAGTTATAACTTTGTTGACAGTTGTAAAAAAAATAAGAGTGTTTCCTGCACCATGACCAAAAACATATGACATTTGTGTTTGTACAGAGATATATTCCCCTGAGTGGCTCCAGGGGTCAAACCCTTGCTGACTGGAATTGATTTAAACCACAATTACCTCTGCGAAAACGCCGCCCGTCGTCGGTTTGAGCTGAAGCCCAGGTGTATAGCAGACCAGCAATATGGGACCGTTTGAGTTTGGCGTTCAACCAAGTGCATATAAGCGCACCCCCAAGAACCAGAGCGAGCGATCTGTCAGCAGCTGTCAGCGCTCGTCTCTCACGGCGTCCCTTTTTCTTCTTGGGGGTGAGATTGGTCCACAGCGTCAGCTGGAGCCGATGCATGACTTTCACATTTAGTAGCCACTGACAGATTTACTCGACTTTCGTGAGCTTCGCTGGACTTTTTAGTAGAAAACAACACAATTATGTTCTGGTGTTCCTAAAGGTTGTATCCTTGGTTCCCTGTATAACTTGTATTAGTACAAGATTCATTAATAGAACATTTACCAACATTTGTTATTAAAAAGTTCCAAACGTTTCTCAATGACGACATAGCTTTAGTTATGTGGTGTTCCTCAAGGTTGTACTATATGCTTAGCCCAGCAGGTTTTCTGCATGTTTTAACTACTTAATGCACACATTTTCTATCATTTGTTCTTTTTTCACAAATATTTCAACAAAGCGACATTTACTATTAGACCTTTGTGGGATATTTCAGTCGTAATCCTGTTTGCACAATTAACTACCTCATTCGCACAGACCATCAACAAATGTCATTATGATAATATCCTATAAAAAGTGCAACAAATATAGAATTTTCTTTCTTTCCATGGAATACCTGGGGCCGTACTTATCAAGCTTCTTAGAGTGCCATTTTACACTTAAGTCCTGAGAATTTGCGAAATTTAGTCCTACTCTCAAACTTAAGAATAAAAGCTTTTTATCAACGTTCTTAAGTCTAAGAATCACACCTACTCTCCACGATATTTAAGAGACCTTCAGAGGTGTCTAAGTGGTTAGGAGTTGCCAGCAGGGGATGGCACTGAGGCGAGAGAGACGTGCGCGAACGTTCAGGGAGTGGAACGATGTCCTGGATTTGTTTGATGACGAGCAGCTGATCAAACGGTATCGTTTAGACAGAGCGGGTATTATTTTTGTCACAGATTTAATACTTTTCGATTCCTTGTTGATTTCTGCATGTGTCTGCAGTGGGCTAGTATATATAGAGCCACCCACACCAGTTTCAAATTAGTTGCCTAATTAATGAATTGGAAAGAAAATGTTACGACAGTAGCGTATGTGTGTGGCCGTGAGGTGAGTGACGTCAGTGAGTGTGTGGGCGAGAGAAGAGAGGGAGTGGTAGCTAGAGTGCCGGCGGGGACTAGTTTGTTTTGTATTATTTTGTAGTTTATTGTCAAAATATACACTCCCATTGTCCACTTAAATATTTCCAAGATATTTCTTTATTCTTAGAAAACGGATTCCCTTCCATGATTGGTCATTTCTATGGACACAGAAATGACGTCACCTAAAATTGCGTTTACGGCACATAGTAATGTCGTAATTCAGCTCTGAGTGTGACACTTAAGATTCAGTCCTACACTTCGCTGAAAGTGTGAGTAAGACGCTTGATAACTAACTTTTAAGTGCAGCTTTCAGCGAAGAATTTATTTACTCTTAAGTCAACTCTTAGCAGACTTCTTAGGAGTAATTCTAAGAAGCTTGATAAGTACGGCCCCTGAACTGAACAAAACAAGTGTATAAAGGCTGCCCTTATTCTGTTGTCTGTTATCCTGGAAATTGACCTCTACTACTGTAGCTTACCATCATTTGACAATACGATTTACATTTTTATTAATTGTGTTTTGCATTCAAAAGATCAAAATAAGAATAATGTAGCATGTGCAACATTTATTGCATCCAACTATATGCGCAGTATTTACTTGCCTATTGAGTAAAAAAAAAATCAATACATAGGAAAACTAAATAATTAAATTAAATTATTAAAATCACATTAAATTAAATGAATAAATGAACACATGGATAAATTAATTACATTTTTTTTTCTTAATTTCCCCTCTGGGATTAATAAATTATTTCTGATTCTGATAAATGAATAAAACATACTTATCTATTTGGTTAAGATTGATTCCTGCTATTCATGGAGGTTGCATTCTGTGATGGGTAGTAACATGCTACATTTAGACTTACTGAAGTACCTTTTTGGAAATATTGTACTCATCAGAGTAGTTTTAATGCAACACACTTTTTACTTTTTTATTTGAATACTTTTGGGAAAAAAGGAACTCTATTTTTCTATATTACATTCCAATTGCTACATTAATTTCCATTTATTGCTTGTATTTCGACACGTGACTTCTTCCCGGAAAAGAAAACTACCGTATTTTTCGGAGTATAAGTCGCACCTGCCGAAAATGCATAATAAAGAAGGAAAAAAACATATATAAGTCGCACTGGAGTATAAGTCGCATTTTTTGGGGAAATTTATTTGATAAAACCCAACACCAAGAATAGACATTTAAAAGGCAATTTAAAATAAATAAAGATTAGTGAACAACAGGCTGAATAAGTGTACGTTATATGAGGCATAAATAACCAACTGAGAACGTGCCTGGTATGTTAACGTAACATATTATGGTAAGAGTCATTCAAATAACTATAACATATAGAACATGCTATACGTTTACCAAACAATCTGTCACTCCTAATCGCTAAATCCCATGAAATCTTATACGTCTAGTCTCTTACGTGAATGAGCTAAATAATATTATTTGATATTTTACGGCAATGTGTTAATAATTTCACACATACACTACCGTTCAAAAGTTTGGGGTCACCCAAAGAATTTTGTGGAATAGCCTTCATTTCTAAGAACAAGAATAGACTGTCGAGTTTCAGATTAAAGTCCTTTTTTTCTGGCCATTTTGAGCGTTTAATTGACCCCACAAATGTGATGCTCCAGAAACTCAATCTGCTCAAAGGAAGGTCAGTTTTGTAGCTTCTGTAACGAGCTAAAGTGTTTTCAGATGTGTGAACATGATTGCACAAGGGTTTTCTAATCATCAATTAGCCTTCTGAGCCAATGAGCAAACACATTGCACCATTAGAACACTGGAGTGATAGTTGCTGGAAATGGGCCTCTATACACCTATGTAGATATTGCACCAAAAACCAGACATTTGCAGCTAGAATAGTCATTTAGCACATTAGCAATGTATAGAGTGTATTTCTTTAAAGTTAAGACTAGTTTAAAGTTATCTTCATTGAAAAGTACAGTGCTTTTCCTTCAAAAATAAGGACATTTCAATGTGACTCCAAACTTTTGAACAGTATAAGTACAAGTACGAGTATAAGTCGCACCCCCGGCCAAACTATGAAAAAAAACTGCGACTTATAGTCCGAAAAATACGGTAATTGGTGTTCAACCAAGCTGTAATGGCTGTTGTACAGCAAGCAGAAGCGCGCACTGAGTACACAAGGGACTAAATATTAAAAATAAATCCATCCTACTATGCAATGGAATTGATCCCTAAACGTTATAAAAAATATATATATATTTGTCGAATAATAAAGGAACTCAGGACCTTCGTATTGTGTCCCACCGTGCTGCCCTGCCGGATAAATATGCGTTGTTTTTGCTCGTGTAAGGTTGCATTTCATGATTTAACTTCACGTCTATTGCCATGTTTTTTGCTATTGCACGCGTCGTTTAAGAGTAGCGTGGTTTTACCGTCTTTATCAAACTATAACCATAGATGTCAATGTTGTGTATGTGCAGAATGACTCATTTATGATTGGTGAAAGCTTAACTCTTTTAGGTTTTGCTCACATTTGTTTTCTTTTATTTCGACTCGCCGAGTTGGTGCTTTACGGAACACTCGTAGCAAACGTGGCATGAAGGGGAGCTGCACTTTTTGGGGGAATTTTGCCTATCCTTCACAACCATTATGAAATACATGACGACGGATGGATTTTTTTTAATGCATTCTAAATATTAAATAAGAGTCCGCTTACAGCAGAACCAATGGGAGGTCCTCTATTCAGCCCATAAAACCCGATAAATAACCATCCAAAAAGTGCAAAGAATACTCAAATTTACATTTCGTGACTTGAATATTAACCAAGTATTAGTGATATTGTTATTAGAAGCGCTAACGCAGATGAAGTATTTATGGAAGTTTATTGTAGATCGCACATCATGCCTCTCACCTGGAAAGTAGATGGCTGAGGACGTACTCCGACAAGTCGGTACACTTTGACAGCCATTTAGGACTCGGAAATGGCGAGAACGACACGAAAAGACACTTGAGACTGAGAAAAGACTGCGAACTCGTGCATTCTTCGGCTCTGCTCCCTTGTACTGGAGTGTGTGGTCATTTTGTCGTCTTTTATTCATCAAATCTTGCACTCTTCCGCCATTCTTGATTACCTTGGACCCCGACTTAAACAAGTTGAAAAACTTATTCGGGTGTTACCATTTAGTGGTCAATTGTACGGAATATGTACTTCACTGTGCAACCTACTAATAAAAGTCTCAATCAATCAATCAAACCTCTCGAGGATCTCTGAGGAAACGCTTATCCTGTTCGCGATTTAATCGCTTAATACGGCCGAAAACAACGCAAGGGTAAGGATTTTTTATTCGAGAAAGGCTAAATGGAAGCTAGTACCCAATGACAACGGTTGCTGCTTGACCACCACGCGGACTTGACGTCATTCTGAATCCAAGCACTGCTTATTTTCATCACTCCAACATAAGTACTCGTGGCATTTTGACTGCATTTTAGCCATCAAACAGAGCCTTGCAGTCAAAAAATTTTTATTAATGGACACACCCATAAAAATCCCTTTAAATGCCTATTTTTGATCATCCTAACCCTGTAATATGCCTCTCACAGTTATTAAAAAACATTTCAAATTCAGTTTAGTATTGGCTTAATATTGTTCTGAAAAACCTGCAGTTACACATCATGTCTTGTCAAAGCATTATCCCGCTGGAAAATATGGAGTGAACCGACTTGAGTCTGCGCCCTCTGCTGGATTCATAGCTGGTGCACTCTTTTTTTCCCCCCTGCAGATAGCGCCATCAAACCCCTTTCTATTTAAAGGCCTACTGAAATGAATTTTTATTTATTTAAACGGGGATAGCAGGTCCATTCTATGTGTCATACTTGATCATTTCGCGATATTGCCATATTTTTGCTGAAAGGATTTAGTAGAGAACATCGACGATAAAGTTCGCAACTTTTGGTCGCTGATAAAAAAAAGCCTTGCCTGTACCGGAAGTAGCGTGACGTCACAGGTTGAAAGGCTCCTCACATTTCCCCATTGTTTGCGAGAGCGATTCGGACCGAGAAAGTGACGATTACCCCATTAATTTGAGCGAGGATGAAAGATTTGTGGATGAGGAACGTGAGAGTGAAGGACGTATCTTTTTTCGCACTGACCGTAACTTAGGTACAAGCTGGCTCATTGGATTCCACACTTTCTCCTTTTTCTATTGTGGATCACGGATTTGTATTTTAAACCACCTGGGATACTATATCCTCTTGAAAATGAGAGTCGAGAACGCGAAATGGACATTCACGGTGACTTTTATCCCCACGACAATACATCGGCGAAGCACTTTAGCTACGGAGCTAACGTGATAGCATCGGGCTTAACTGCAGATAGAAGCAAAAGAAATAAACCCCTGACTGGAAGGATGGACAGAAAATCAACAATACTATTAAACCGTGGACATGTAACTACACGGTTAATGCTTTCCAGCCTGGCGAAGCTTAACAATGCTGTTGCTAACGACGCCATTGAAGCTAACTTAGCTACGGGACCTCACAGAGCTATGCTAAAAACATTAGCTATCCACGTACGCCAGCCAGCCCTCATCTGCTGCGTTTTAGCGATCGACGAAGGACTTCACCCGATCATCGATGCGGTTAGCGTCGGATAGCGCGTCTGCTATCCAAGTCAAAGTCCTCCTGGTTGTGTTGCTGCAGCCAGCCGCTAATACACCGATCCCACCTACAGCTTTCTTCTTTGCAGTCTCCATTGTTCATTAAACAAACTGCAAAAGATTCACCAACACAGATGTCCAGAATACTGTGGAATTATGGGATGAAAACAGAGCTTTTTTGTATTGGATACAATGGTGTCCGAATACTTCCGCTTCAACGATTGACGTCACGCGCATACGTCATCATACATAGACGTTTTCAACCGGAAGTTTCGCGGGAAATTTAAAATGTCACTTTATAAGTTAACCCGGCCGTATTGGCATGTGTTGCAATGTTAAGATTTCATCATTGATATATAAACTATCAGACTGCGTGGTCGGTAGTAGTGGCTTTCAGTAGGCCTTTAAGTTAACATTAAAATAAGGAATTATTTACAATTTTAAGCAGAGAAAAGGAGGATAAGTGGTAACGGACTGTACAGATTGTTTGCATCATCAGCATGAACTTGCTGCAGGTTCAGGGTCACATGTTGGATACGGTGCGGCTCTCTGAGCTGACACAATGCACTACTTATACTCTCTACTCTGCACCTGTGTTATGTTTTCATGCTGACAAAGGATGGGCTTTCCTCTTTGCGGCCTGCAAATCAGCTTTGTTTCCATGACTCACAATCCAAAATAGTGATGGCAGCCGCTGACTCTTAACCAGCAGCTCTTTGTAGTGAGAAGGGTTTGTTCACTCAAACATGGTGAGGTTGGTTGGCGATTTGTGTGGCCATGCGTATCACTCATTTGCTTGCACTGGCAAATAAATGCTGAGTGGGGGAAAATATACCTCACGGGGGTGTTTTGTGACATTATTTTTTCCTGTAGGGCAGCGTTTCTATTCCCCACTGGTGGGGAATAGAGACATGACAGGTGGGGCGCGAGGAACGGGAGGAAATTTCACTTAGATTTTTTAAATTTTTTTATTATTATATTCTTTGATTTTTTTTTTTACTATGCTTTCATTTTCTATACACACTGTGATTCTGTCTGTGAAATCCGCTATATAGATAAATGTAAATTACTTATTTTTCCTGTAGGCTTTACATTCCTAGGTAGGAGCGACAGTTTACTGACATAGCAACAGTAACTAATGAAGGCGGGGCTAAGCGGAAGCTTTGTGAATGGCGAGTCACTGTGCGAGGATTTGCTGTTTTGCAAATACATCAAAAATAGAGCCACTGCTGATGAGCTGTTCAAGATAATGGACAGTTTCCTCAAAGAACACCACCTTAAATGGGAAAACTGTGTGGGCTTTTGCTCTGATGGCGCGCATGGCAAAGTCAAGAAACGGGCTGCGGGCTCTAATAAAGAGGGTTGCGCCAAATGCGCATTGGACACAATGTGTCATTCACCGGGAAACACTCGCGTCAAGGCAGCTCAGCCCCGAATTCAATGAGGTTTTAACAGTGGCAGTGTCAAGCCTGCAACCCCCATTTGAAAAGCTGTGCAGTGCAAAACAGGCTCATTGCAGCCACTAATGCTGGAGTACTGTAAAACTCATGTTCACTTGCCCTGTCCTCCTTTCTTTGGCAAAGATTGCAAAGTGGCACTTTTATTTTCATTTATTATTGAACTTGATGCAAGTTATTTGATTTATTATTGAACTTGATGCAAGTTATAACACTTTTATTTGATTTGTTATTGAACTTGATGCAAGTTATAATCAATCAATCAATCAATCAATCAATCAATGTTTATTTATATAGCCCTAAATCACAAGTGTCTCAAAGGGCTGTACAAGCCACAACGACATCCTCGGTACAGAGCCCACATACGGGCAAGGAAAAACTCACCCCAGTGGGACGTCGGTGAATGACTATGAGAAACCTTGGAGAGGACCGCATATGTGGGTAACCCCCCCCTCTAGGGGAGACCGAAAGCAACGGATGTCGAGTGGGTCTGACATAACATTGTGAACACTTTTTTTGATTTATTATTGAACTTGATGCAAGTTATAACACTTTTGTTTTATTTATTATTGAACTTGATGCAAGTTATAACACTTATTTGTTTTATTATTGAACTTGATGCAAGTTATAACACTTTTTTTGATTTATTATTGAACTTGATGCAAGTTATAACACTTTTTTTGATTTATTATTGAACTTGATGCAAGTTATAACACTTTTATTTGATTTATTATTGAACTTGATGCAAGTTATAACACTTTTTTTGATTTATTATTGAACTTGATGCAAGTTATAACACTTGTTTTATTTATTATTGAACTTGATGCAAGTTATAACACTTATTTGTTTTATTATTGAACTTGATGCAAGTTATAACACTTTTTTTGATTTATTATTGAACTTGATGCAAGTTATAACACTTTTATTTGTTTTACTATTGAACTTGATGCAAGTTATAACACTTTTTTTGATTTATTATTGAACTTGATGCAAGTTATAACACTTATTTGTTTTATTATTGAACTTGATGCAAGTTATAACACTTTTTTTTATTTATTATTGAACTTGATGCAAGTTATAACACTTTTTTTGATTTATTATTGAACTTGATGCAAGTTATAACACTTTTATTTGATTTATTATTGAACTTGATGCAAGTTATAACACTTTTTTTGATTTATTATTGAACTTGATGCAAGTTATAACACTTATTTGATTTATTATTGAACTTGATGCAAGTTATAACACTTTTATTTGATTTATTATTGAACTTGATGCAAGTTATAACACTTTTATTTGATTTATTATTGAACTTGATGCAAGTTATAACACTTTTATTTGATTTATTATTGAACTTGATGCAAGTTATAACACTTGTTTTATTTATTATTGAACTTGATGCAAGTTATTTGATTTATTATTGAACTTGATGCAAGTTATAACACTTTTTTTGATTTATTATTGAACTTGATGCAAGTTATAACACTTTTGTTTTATTTATTATTGAATTGATGCAAGTTATTTTATTTGATATTGAACTTGATGCAAGTTATACCACAGCTGCACAGTTATTTTATTTATTATTAAACTTGATTTTATTTTATGTTATTGAGTTTGAATGTATAAAACTTGATGTTACTTGATGTTCGATAAATTTGAAAATGTTAAGCTTGGCATTAGCGTTCTGTTGGGGTGATGGAGGCAGGTGGGGCTTGAAAACTCCCCCTTGTCCAAAGTGGGGGATGACAAAAAAAAGTTTGAGAACCACTGCTGTAGGGGCACTGTTGGTGCTATAATTGTGCTTCTTGAAACAGCTCCACGTGTGATGTAGTGCAGTTGTTGCATCGGTGCAAACCACAACAACAAATATAGATATATATTTTTAATTAACCCCATTCAAGAGAGGGAGAATTTTACTTGTGTTACTCCCTCCGAGGTCTTAATCAAGGCTCAAGTTGTTATTTTTTCTCAAACAGACATTTATTTTCTGCCACGCCTTCTTCTCGTATCAACGATGCCAAATAATGCCGAAATAATGCCGAAATAATGCCGTCAGAACTAATAAATAAGAAAAACAGAACTTACAATTAGTCTGACATCCAATAACATAAAACACATTGATTTCACATACATATCAGAAAGAAACATACCTCATTGGCCTCACAAACTCTGAGGGAATAAAGGTTCTTTTCAAGCCGAGACTCCATTAACGTCTTTCTTGCTGTCTCATGCTGCTTCTCTTATTCCGTCACATATTTATTGTCCCCCCCAACAATGTGACCAAACCGGAACAAAAAAATATGTTCCTCTCCAATTTACATGGGTTTTGTAACAAAAATAAAGTTAACATATACTTGCATGAAATTACCAAAGGAAATACATTTTTAATCACATTTTATGTAAATATGAACTTATATTTATACATTGTATTTATTTATTCTAACCAACTATGAAATTATATAACATATATACAATGTGCTTCTGTCAGCAGCTACAACTTGTATATAGAGATGTCCGATAATGGCTTTTTTGCCGATATTCGATATTGTCCAACTCTTAATTACCGATTCCGATATCTACCGATATATATATACAGTCGTGGAATTAACAAACATTAGCTAACCAGAAGGCAATAACAATGTAAACAAAAAACACCTGCTTAAAAGATCTAATACAAATGTCCCTGAGGAATGTAAGGTGGGAGTACTGTAATTACCTAACGTTACATTATTGTTTTCCATAACAATTTAGCCCCCTCCACAATATTAACCCGACGTTAAAACAGAACTAGCTATTTATTGATTAGCAATTGCTGAATCATGTAACATTAGCTTAATGCTAAAAAAGCCAGGTTACTGTCACATTCTGTAACAGACAAATAATTTCATGTAGGCTAACGTTACCTACCTGCTACCTCTGTATTTTTCTCGTTTCTCCTCCTCTTTTCTCTTTTTTCTTCCCTGGGCACCTGACAGTTTTGGCCGTTTTGACATCTTGTGTTGAAGGGAGGGAAGGGAGGGGGCGCACCGTGCAGGGGGGGGCGGGGGGGGGGCGTAATGTTGTAACAAATAATATTTCTATTAAATAGGCTTTACTTTGCATTTTAATTAACGTGGCATTATTTTGTATTTAGAAATAGTACCAACTTTTTTTTTTTTTTTTTCTCCAACATTTGTGGCTTAATTACCGATTCCGATATCTACCGATATATATACAGTCGTGGAATTAACACATTATTATGCCTAATTTTGTTGTGATGCCCCGCTGGATGCATTAAACAATGTAACAAGGTTTTCCAAAATAAATCAACTCAAGTTATGGGGAAAAAAAATGCCAACATGGCACTGCCATATTTATTATTGAAGTCACAAAGTGCATTATTTTTTTTTAACATGCCTCAAAACAGCAGCTTGGAATTTGGTACATGCGGGGTTGAGGTGTGGGGGGGAAGGGGTGGCGGGGGGTGTATATTGTAGCGTCCCGCAAGAGTTAGTGCTGCAAGGGGTTCTGGGTATTTGTGCTGTTGTGTTTATGTTGTGTTACGGTGCGGATGTTCTCCCGAAATGTGTTTGTCATTCTTGTTTCGGTGTGGGTTCACAGTGTAGCGCATGTTTGTAACAGTGTTAAAGTTGTTTATTCGGCCACACTCAGTGTGACCTGTATGGCTGTTGACCAAGTATGCCTTGCATTCACTTATGTGTGTGAAAAGCCGTAGATATTATGTGAAGGGGCCGGCACGCAAAGGCAGTGCCTTTAAGGTTTATTGGCGCTCTGTACTTCTCCCTACGTCCGTGTACACAGCGGCGTTTTAAAAAGTCATAAATTTTACTTTTTGAAACAGATACCGATAATTTCCGATATTACATTTTAAAGCATTTATTGGCCGATAATATCGGCAGTCCGATATTATCGGACATCCCTATTAGTATATATTATGTTCCCAGTGATGGCCAATAACAAGCTACAGGTAGCGAAGCTATGTAGCGTAACCATATTTTTCAGTAGCTTTTTTTTGAACGAGTAGCGATTCCTGTAGCTTAGCTACTTTTAGACCCATGCAGCGAGGTAGCGAATCCAGGCCAGAAAAATGACGGAGAAAATACAATGACCTGGATGAATGAGAACACAATTGGCTAAGGTTAGGGTGAAATATTACAGAGGCAAGATAGGGCGGGTCATCGAAACCAGGAAGCAAAATCACAACAGACACACACACTCATGTCACTTGACAATGAGGGAGTCGGAGACAGAGGGACGCTTCAAGCTGACTACTCGCAAAAAAAACATACTTGATAATGGCAGAGAGATTCTCTCCCACAGATTAGATTTTTCCTCTAACGATGAAGCCGACGTCCAAGAAACCCACAATAATGCGTGTCCTTAGCCATATTCAGACAAATGTATGCGTTTAGAGAAAAAAATGCCCAAAACCTTAGTTCTTAGTTGTTTACTCTGTAAACCAAAATCATAACTGCTCTCTTCATCCAACACACATTTAG